>NC_089254.1:92744474-93067213 GCF_963930625.1 Muntiacus reevesi | reverse complement strand
GCCCATTCTGAACATTGACATTATGAGACTTACCAAGTGGAAACCCTAGCCTGGAAGCTTTGAGAAACAGGCAGAGTGGCTTTACCAGGATACTCCCAACTCCTTGGTTTCTAAATCTCTCCTGAGAATTAGGGTCCCCCATGAGTTTGTTGGGCTTCCCAGGTGTCACTTGTGGTAAAGAATCCGCCTGCCAATGCAGGAGACATAAAAGACACAGGTTCAATCCCTGGGCCGGGAAGATCCCCAGGAGGAAGGCAATGCAAACAACTGCAGTATCCTTGCCTGGAGAATCCCACCGACAGAGGAGCTTGGTGGGCTACAGTTCACAGGGTTGCAAAGAGCTGGACACGACTGGAGTGAGCTAGCATACACACATGCACAAGTTAGAATTCTCCCAGCTGCACTGGGCCACAGGGTCTTCTGTTATTTACATGGATCATAAGTTCCAGTGCCTACATGATCTTGTTTCTGGGCTTCGCTATGACACTTCTTCCCGCCAAGCCCATAGGACTTAAATCAGGTCTCCCTGTCCCATACTTGTCCCCACTACAGTCTGTTGTTGCATCAGTGAGAGGCATTTTCTTAAAAATAAATCAAACGGTGTCTCTCCTCTGCTCACCACCCCCCAGGGGCTTCCATCTCACTCAGAGTAAAATCCTGGTTCTCCATAGTGACCAGCAGGTTCCTCCCCCATCCCTGCTGTCCTCTTCAAGCTCATCCACTCCAGCCACACTGACCCCAAACACATCAAACACATGTCAGTCACAGGGCCTTTGCACTTGCTTCCCTTGATCTATAAGGTTTTCTTTCTTTTTCCCTACTTTTTCTCCACCAGAAGTTTATACGACTTTCACCATCACTTTTCTAAGACTTCTCAAGTGTCACATCATCAGTGATGTCATCCCTTACCTAAAGAATAAAATAGTTTGCACACATACACACACCCCAACATACTATTACTTCTGTACCTATGTGTTGCTTTAATTTTTCATTGCACACATCATTATCCAACAAACCATGCCTTTTTAAATGACTAGGTTTTAAGTTTAGAACAGTTTAAGATTTACAGAAAAATTGAGCAGAAAGTAACAGAGAGGTCCCACAAACTACATAATTTACACTAGGGTTCACTCTTTGTGCTGAACATTCTATGGGTTTTGACAAATGCATAAGTTCTTGTACCCACCATTACATGTTCTATATCCACCATTATGGTATCATACAAATAGTTTCACTGCCCTAAAACCCCTTGTGCTCCACCCACTTATCTCTTCTCCTTCCCCCAAATCCCTGGTAACCACTGACCTCTGTTCTGTCTTCATAGTTTTGTCTTTTTCAGAATGTCATGCAGTTGGAATCATACAGTACATAGTCTTCTCAGATTGGCATCTTTTACTCAGCAATATGCATTGAAGATTCCCTCATGTCATTGCGGTAGTTTATGTGCTGAGTCACTCAGTCATGTTCGACTCTTTGCGTCCCCATGGACCATAGCCCACCAGGCTCCTCTGTCCATGGGATTCTCCAGGCAGGAGTACTGGAGTGAGTTGCCATTTCCTTCTCCTGTGGTGGCTTAATAGCTTATTTAAAAAAAAAAAAAAAATCACTGAACCACATTCCATTGTATGAATTGATCACAGTTTTTCAGGTTTTTTTTTTTTTTTTAATCCATTCTCCTACTGATGAATAAAACTTCTATAAACATTTGGGTGCAGGTTTTTACATGGATATTATTTTCAACTTGGCTTCTCAGGTGGCGCAGTGGTAAAGAATCCACCTGCCAATGCAGGAGATAAAAGAGATGCTTGTTCACTTCCTGGGTTGGGATGATCCCTTGGAGGAGGAAATGGCAGCCCACTCCAGTATTCCTGCCTGGAAAATTCCACGGACAGAGGAGTCTGGTGGCTATAGTCCATGGGGTTGCAAAGAGTTAGACATGACTGAGCCTGCACATTTTTCAACTTACCCAGGAGCACAATTGTTGGATCATATGGCAAGAATGAGGAGGGTCTGGCAACCCACTCCAGTGTTCTTGCCTGAGAATCCCATGGGTCCATAGGGTCAAAAAGAGTTGGACATGACTGAAGTCACCTAGCAGGCAGGCAGGCAGGCATGGTAAGAACATGGTTAGCTTCCAAAGTGACTGTATCATTTTGCATTCCCACCAGCAATGAGTAAGACTTCCTATTGCTCCACATCCTCACCAGCACTTGGTATTGCCAGTGTTTTGGATTTTAGCCTTCTAATAGATGTGTATGATACCGTGTTGCTTTAATTTGCAACTCCCTAATGACATATGATATTGAACAAGCCTTTGTATTTTTTCCCCTAGCTCACCAGGCCTATGGTAACAGGGACTCCTCTGTTTCACTCATTACTACTTCCCCCAGGCCTCAGAATAGCATCTATATAAAGTAGGCTCTTTATAAGTGTTTCTTAATTTTAAAAGTGGGTTTTATGATTTTTCATTCTCAGTTGCACTTCATGACCAAGATGACCCCCCAACATCTTGTGGAGACTGGTCTTCTACCCAGAGGCGAATGTGGACCTGACTCTGTGAGACTGAAGACAGCTCCAGAAGGGGCAGGGTGAGGAGGGCAGTCTTTTTGATATGTGGGGGAATGTGGGCTGAATAATGGCCCCGTACATTGAGCCCCATACAGCTGGGCCACTGGGGCAGTCCAGTAAGGTTTTCATGGGGATGTAATTTTCAACTGGGCTTCCCTAGGTGACACTAGTGGTAAAGAACCCATCTGCCAATGGAAGAGACATAGAGATGAGGGTTTGATTCCTGGGTTGGGAAGATCGCCTGGAGGAGGGCATGGCAACCCACTCCAGTGTTCTTGCCTAGAGAACCCCATGGACAGAGGAGCCTGGCTGGTAGGGTCCACAGGATCACAAAGAGTGGAACACAGCTGAAACGACTTAGCACACAGCACAATAAGACCCACATCTTAATCCCTAGAACCTGTGAATATGTTGCCTTAAGTAATAGAAGGGATTCTGCAGGTGTGATTAAACTGAGGCTCATGAGATGAGCTGAGTATCCTGAATTAGCCAGGTGAGTCTAATTAACCACAAGCGTTCATAAATAAGGGAGGCAGGCTGGGTCTGTGCCCTAAAGGAGGCACTGATGAATGTGTGAGAGGTCACATGATAACGGAAGCACCAGTCAGAGTGCGGAGGAGTATGGCAGTCCCTAGAAGTTGGGAATAGCCAGGGGGAAAAAAAAGAACTCATTCCAAAGCTTCCAGAAAAAGCACAGCCTCTCTGACCTCCAGACCTGTAAGAGAATAAATTTATGTTGCTTTAGGCCATGACATTAATGGTAGTTTTTTTTAGCAGCAATGGAAAACCAATGTAGGAGGCACCTGTGTATAATAAAATAATGAAAATGTGTGAGAAATGCCAGAGTCAAAACTCATCTCTGTGATAGACTGATCTGATAACCTCTTTAGAGGACAAGCATTGTGTTTTCAACAGGGTGCTCAAGGCAGGAAGGAAAAAGGGGTCCATCCCCTGGATTGACAGGCTCCCCTAATAGCTCAGTTGTTAAAGAATCCGCCTGCAATGCAGGAGACCCTAGTTCGATTCCTGGGTCGAGAAGGTCCACTGGAGAAGGAGGGCTAGGCTACCCACTCCAGTATTCTCGGGCTACCCTTGTGGCTCAGCTGGTAAAGAATCTGCCTGCAATACGGGAGACCTGGGTTCGATCCCTGGGTTGGGAAGACCCCCTGGAGAAGGAACAGGACCCACTCCAGTATTCTGGCCTGGATAACTCCATGGACTGTGGAGTCCATGGGGTCGCAAAGAGTCGGACACGACTGAGCCACTTTCACTTTCCCCTGGATCGACAGTGCAGAGAAGCTGAGCGCTGGTTTCCCACAGATGGTGTGATGTTTCCTGTTTGCTCAGAGCCCGCTGACGTGTCAGGCACAGAGGCGGCGCTCACTGACCGCGCGTGGACTGGCCGGGAATGGAGTGGGCGGGAGAACTGGTGCAGAGACAGAGGTCTTACTGGAAACCGGGGAGACCTGGTTACCAGAAATGGCCCAGGTGCCGAGGCTCTTCAAGCCTGATGAGGCCCCTCCTGGAAGAGGGAGAGGAACGCTTACTGCAAAGGTCATAGGAGGTGGTCGTTTTTGCCTCCACTTTCAGTGGTTTCTGAAGCGTTCTGCAGTTCCTAAGCTGTGTCTACCCCGACCTATAGACCTCTCTGAACTTCTCCTGGCCCCTTACCCCATACCCGGCACATCCCTGGGGCTCAATTTGCATAACAGTTTGCATAATTAAGGACCAGGCGGGCTAACAGGTTTGATTTCAGCCCACAAACCTGGTCTAACTGTGCAGATGGCAACTGGTCTGTCTGCCCTTCCTATATCTGTTTCTGTTGCTGCTGTCTTGCCCCCAGGTCAGCATATACACAAGGTCATCTCCCATTAGCTTTTTTTCCCCAGAAAGTAATCCAATCAGACCAACCATTTTATGGCTTTTAATAATACTAGTGAAGAAGAATCCCACTGTGTGACACATGACCTCCTGCTATCCTGTTTGTTTGGCTGCGAGGGATCTTCAATCTTCATTGCAGCATGCAGGATCTTTTTAGTTGCACTGTGGACTCTTAGTTCTGCCATGTGGAATCTAGTTCCCTGACCAGGGATTGAACCCAGGCAGGCCTACTGCATTGGGAGCTTGAAGACTTGGCCACTGGACCATTAGGGAAGTCCCTTCCCACTGCCTGGTTATCTTATTCTTCCTCCTTTTTACTCTCCTGCTTCCCATCTCCATGACAAAATAAACGGGTAGATAAATTACGTTTGCTTTCTTAAGCAGAGCAACGTTGGCCCTTTCTTGGAAACCTTGGCACCAGAGAACAGCTATACTTCAAAGGGAATTGACTACACAAGTGAGCTTATCAAGGCATTTTTCTCAAAAAGGCAAGTCTCTTACTAAGATAAATTCTTGTATCAGAGACTAACAGGATAGCGTGTTTTTGTTTTTTTTTTTTTTGTCCCCCATCTCATTGTGCCTGGGAATCACCACTGAGTATAGTGAAGGATCTGTCAGACAAACCATCTCCTCCTGGCTCAGACCCCAGGTGCTCATGGCTGAGTTCTGCAATAAAAGAGCAAGTCAGATCTCCGTGAGCTTTTTCATCACCATCTCCACAGGGCTCTGAGAATATAAGATGAGGCCATGTTGGTCCCAGCAGCTCTGCATGGTGGGAGATAGTGCCAGGGACTTCAGAAGTACCATACAACTCCCTTGTTCCCATGTCTAGGCCTTTTAATCAGACATCAGGCAGTCGCAGTGAGGACCTAGAAGGAGAATTCATGCTTAGATGTTGCTTTTGGAGTTGACCCAATCTAGCAGCATCCAATGAACAAGAAAAGGAAAACTGCACTGTGCAACCAAGATAACAGATGCACAGAATTCACAGGAGACACCCTCACTCCAGGGTGCCTGGAATGCTCTGGGAGGAATTTGAGCGTTAAAAGGATTAACTGTCCTAGGTTCTTAGCAGAGGATAACAAGGGGACCTATCTGGGTCTCTCTGCTAGGTTTTCTACAACCGAATAGGAAATAATCCCTCAAACAAAACATGTGCTTTGTCAATTTGTCTTCCATGGCACACAGCAGCGTGGCTTGTCTTGCTCAGAGTTATTTAAGAATGACTTCAAAGTGTGGAGGAAAGAAAGTTTCGGTAACTTGGCCCTCTCTTGCCTTTTTTCTCTCTTTCTTCTTCCTCTCTGAGGGACACAGATATGGAGACAAAGCTTCTTTTTGTGGATCCAGAAAAGGGCAGAGATAGTCCTGCCTCTGATTAAAGGTGCTCCTGAATTTTCATAGCAACTTCCTTATCTCTCCATCTTTCCCCCATCTCCCAGTCAACTCTGTTTAGATGTAAGTTAAGATCTTCATGGGCTTCCCTGGTAGCTCAGACAGTAAAGCGTTTGCCTACAATGCAGGAGACCTGGGTTTGATCCCTGGGTCAGGAAGATCCCCTGGAGAAGGAAATGGCAACCCACTCCAGTACTCTTGCCTGGAAAATCCCATGGACTGAGGTTTCTGGTAGGCTACAGTCCATGGGGTCGCAAAGAGTCGGACACGACTGAGCGACTTCACTTCACTTCAAGATCTTCATACCCATGCATTGCGTGTTCAGTTGCTTAGTCGTGTTTGACTGTTTTCGAGTCCATAGACTAGCTTGCCAGGCTCCTCTGTCCATGGGATTCTCCAGGAAAGAATACTGGAGTGGGTTGCCATTTCCTATTCCAGGAGATCTTCCCTACCCAGGGGTCGAACTCACATCTCAGCATTTCCTGCATTGGCAGGGGGATTCTTTACCACTGCACCACCTGGGAAGCCCTATGCCTTAAGGGATAACTTAAGGCATTAACCTCCTTAAGGTTTAAAGTCCTGTTCCTATAAACCTCAGATCAAGCCAGGGGCTTTATAGCCTGCTCAGTTGTATAATCATTTTTACAAAGTGTGAAATTTACTCCACACTCATTATGTTGTCATCAATATCCTTTTAACCTTTTTAAGTTGTAAATAGATGAGCCACAAATTGGAAAAGATCAGAAATCTGCTGGAAGGGAGTTGAAAGTTCAGTGCTATTGTAAGCTTTACTTCATGTCAATACCAATTTGTTTCACCTAATGATCTGCATGGGAATAAGCATAAACTGCGTAAGCAGATGTGTGCTGATGGTTATAAATCGTGTACTTGAGTTCATGGAGACTCTTTGGTCTGTGCCTGACATCTCCCATTGCTCAAGGTTGTTTACATCTTTCCCTAGGCGGGGCAGCCACCAGACCAGAGGTCACCTGGGTGCAGCAGGACCCGCTAACCTCATGCCATCTTCCCCTTCATCCCCACATCTCTGTGTCCTCCCTGGCACACAGGAATGACACCCTAAATGACTGCTCAAAGGCCTGACGTTTTAACATCAGCATCCTTTCTTTATCTCAAAGCTGAATTTCAAATGCTTCTCTGGACCATCCACCATGCATTTTCTTTTTTATACCAAACATCTTTGGACCTTCTGTGGATTTTTTTTAAAAATATTTGTTTATTTTTCACTATGCTGGATTTTTGTTGCTGAGCAGGCTTTCCTCTAGATGTGTCAAGCAGGGGCTACTCTCTGATTGTGGCGCACAAGCTTCTCATTGCAGTAGCTTCTCTCGTGGAGCCTGGGGTCTAGAGCACAGGCTCAGTAGTTGTGGCACTCTGGCTTAATTGCCCCATGGCATGTGGAATCTTCCCGGACCAGGGATCAAACCTGGGTCTCCTGCATTGGCAGGTAAATTCTTTATCACTGAGCCACCAGGGCAGCCCTCTTCTGTGAATTCACTAATATTTCTTTATTTTATTTTATTTTTTTTGACTGCACCACATGCATGTGGGATCTTAGTTCTCCGACCAGGCATCAAATCTTGAGCCCCCTACATTTTAACCATTGAACCACCAGGGAAGTTCCAGTTTATTAGTATTTTTAAACCATATTAATATCTATAGTTTTCCCCCATAAAAAAGTACAAAGTACAAAGTGAAGTCGCTCAGTCTTGTCTGACTCTTTGCGATTCCATGGACTGTATCCTATCAGGCTCCTCCATCCATGGAATTTTCCAGGCAAGAGTACTAGAGTGGGTTGCCATTTCCTTCTCCAGTGGATCTTCCCAACCCAGGGATTGAACTCGGGTCTCCTGCATTGCAGGCAGACACTTTACTGTCTGAGCTACCAGGGAAGCCTGCATAGTTCCCTCATATTGTGCATCATATAAATTTTAATCATATTATTCTTATATTCTGTCTCTTTCTTCCCCCTGATATGCACACAGTAAAAATATTATGCCCAACACTTCACTTGTTAGAATTCCTTTTGCGTACACATTTATTCATTTTCTACCATGCTGCGATGAGAAACTTAGACTTACAACGAGCACAGTCTTTTGTACTAAGTGAAAGTGAAGTTGCTCAGTCATGTCCAACTCTTTGCGACTCCATGGACAGTAGCCTGCACCAGGCTCCTCCGTCATTGGGATTTTCTAGGCAAGAGTACTGGAGTGGGTTGCCACTTCCTTCTCCAGGGAATCTTCCCAACCCAGGGATCGAGCCCAGGTCTCCCGCATTGTAGTATAGACAGACACTTTACCATCTGAGCCACCAGGGAAATTCTTTGTACTAAGTAATACTGGCCATCATTTGTCCAGATCTGTGTAATACCTGATATAGAGACCAAGAACTTGGCAACCAGTGTTTAAGGGACTTATTTAACATTACTCTGTTAGTAAGTGGTGGCACTGAGGCTTATTTCATGGTCTTTTGGACTCTAGAACATGTTTTCTCAACCCATGGCCTGGTTATGGTACCGAGTATTCGAAATCAGTACTGACACTAACATTTGATTGCTGTACCAGTACCCTAAACTTCTAGACTCCCCATCTTTCCACATAATTCTTGTAATTTTAGGAAGGTTGAGGGAATCCTTGTGCATTCTATCCCATCTTTATGTTGCTAACCAACCTCAGGCATCTTCGCCTAGTCAATCCCACTCAGCGATTGCCCCAAGCCACATTCCCCACCCATCAAAACTCCTATCCTTTCCTTCAGATGGTGGATGAAAGCAACCTGTTTTACTTTCAGACCTTAAGTGTAAAACAAATCCCACTTTAGAATCAGTCTAGCAGTCACTTTAGAAATGGTTTATAGTTTTGTCCTTGAACAGTAACGTTAAAATTTGGGCATGACCTTTCCAATCTGCCTAGCCTGAAGATGAGAAAACCTGGGGACTGAAAATAACCAAAAGGATTTGAAATGGCTCGTGCACACCAAATTCCTTTTGTAATTAATAAATAACAAAATAATACACAATAAACATTCCACTGAATAAGATTCAAAGATATTTTATGGTTTAGATTTTCACCATTTTGGGAGGCTCGTTGAGGGACATAGAGCCATTTAATTTCAGCCTGTCTTTCTGTTATCTGATTTGAAGGTCTGTACATCAAAGAAGTGAGAATACCTAGAGCTGGGGCTGAGTAGGTGTGAATTCCAGATTGATGGCAATTAGTATTTTAATAAGGTATCAGGTTGAGTAAGGTCCTTTTTATCCTGATGTCAGTCTGCTCTCAAAATAACTTTTCTCCTGAATCTAGACTGTTTGGATGAATTTTGTATTATTAGAATGTTTTCAAAATGTTCTTAGCTACTCTCACCTGTTCTCCAGATGAACCTTGTAATTACATTGCCAATTTCCAAAAAGTAGTCCCATCAGCATATTGATTGGGTTTATAATAAGTAGATAAACTAATCTGGGACAAATTAACATTTTTACAGTATTCAACCCTGTTATCTAGAAGTATGCATATGTCTCCATCTTTTTAAAACTTTATAAAAACTACTTAAATTTATAAGTAATGAGTATATTTTGCTGTTTTACCTCCCAAACTATACTCATTTTATGCTATTTTTAAAAAAGCAATTTCTGCTTTTATATCTGCCATTTCATTCCTTCTGTTTTCCTAAGATTAGTGTTAATATTATTATATTTATTTTTTATGAAGTATAGTTAATTTATAAATTTTATATTTTAGGTATTCATCAGAGAGATTCAGCATTTTTTATAGATTATACTTCGTTAAAAGTTATTAAAAGATAGTGGCTATTATTCCCCGTGCTAGACAATATACCCTTGTTGCTTCTCTGTCTTGTATATAGCAGTTTGTATCTTTTAATCCCATCTTGCCTCTTCCCTCTTTCTCTCCTCCATATCTTTTAATCCCATCTTGCCTCTTCCCTCTTTCTCTCCTCCACTAGTAGCCACTATTTTTCTATAGTGAGAGTCTGTTTCTCTTTTGCTATTAGTTTTTTTACTTCTTGGACCATGACTGTGAATGATACAGTATTTGTCTTTCTCTGACCTCTTTCACTAAGCATAATAGTCTATCAGACTTCCCTGGTGGCTCAGATTTGTAAAGAATCAGCCTGCAATGCAGGAGGACCTGGGTCCATCTACATTGCAGATGGCTGAATTCCATGCTTTCTATGGCTGAGTAATATTCCATTGTGTGTGTGTGTGTGTGTGTGTGTGTGTGTGTGTGTGTGTGTGTGTGTGTATACAGATATTTCCCCCCAATAGTCTTTTATCCAATTGTCTGTTGATGGACATGGATTGCTTCCATATCTTGGCTATTGTAAATAGTGCAGCTATGAACAGTGGGGTGGATGTATCTTTTTTAATTAGTGTTTTATTTTTTTCCATATATATACCCAGGAATGTGGCTCAGCTGGTAAAGAATCTGCCTGCAATGAGGAAGACCTGAGTACAATCCCTGGGTTGGGAAGATCCCCTGGAGAAGGGAAAAGCCACCCACTCCAGTATTCTGGCCTGGAGAATCCCATGGGCTGTATAGTCCACGGGGTCGTAAAGAGTCAGACTCGACTGAGCGACCTTCACTTTCACTTTCACCCAGGAATGGAGTTGCTGTATCCTTTGGTTGTTCTAGTTTCTTTTTTCTTTTTCTTTTTTTTTTTGAGGAACCTCCAAAGTGTTTTCCATAATGGCTGCACTAACTTACATTCCCACCAACAGTGTACAAGAGTTCTCTTTTCTCCACATCGTCACCTGCATTTGTCCTTTGTAGATTTTGGATGACAGCAATTCTGACAGATGTGTGGTGATATCTCATTGTGGCTTTGATTTGCATTTCTCTAATAATTAGGTTTGGGTAGACTCTGGGAGTTGATGATGGACAGGGAGGCCTGGTGTGGTGCGATTCATGGGGTTGCAGAGAGTCGGACACAACTGAGCGACTGGACTGAACTGAAATAATTATCATTGATGAGCATCTTTTCACATGCCTGTTGGCCATCTGTATGTCTTCTTTGGGAAAAAGTTCTATTCAGGTCTTCTGCCCATTTTTTTTTCATTTATTTTTATTAGTTGGAAGCTAATTACTTTACAATATTGTAGTGGTTTTTGCCATACATTGACATGAATCAGCCATGGATTTACATGTGTTCCCCATCCCGATCCCTCCTCCCGCCTCCCTCCCCATCCCATCCCTCTGGGTCTTCCCAGTGCACCAGCCCTGAGCACTTGTCTCATGCATCCAACCTGGGCTGGTGATCTGATTCACCCTTGATAGTATACTTGTTTCAATGCTGTTCTCTCAGAACATTCCACCCTCGCCTTCTCCCACAGAGTCCCAAAGTCTGTTCTGTATATCTGTGTCTCTTTTTCTGTTTTGCATATTGGGTTATCACTACCATCTTTTTAAATTCCATATATATGTGTTAGTATACTGTATTGGTCTTTATCTTTCTGGCTTACTTCACTCTGTATAATGGGCTCCAGTTTCATCCATCTCATTAGAACTGATTCAAATGAATTCTTTTTAACGGCTGAGTAATATTCCATGGTGTATATATACCATAGCTTCCTTATCCACTCGTCTGCTGATGGGCATCTAGGTTGCTTCCATGTCCTGGCTATTATAACCAGTGCTGCGATGAACATCGGGGTGCACGTGTCTCTTTCAGATCTAGTTTCCTCGGTGTGTATGCCCAGGAGTGGGATTGCTGGGTCATATGGCAGTTCTATTTCCAGTTTTTTAAGGAATCTCCACACTGTTCTCCATAGTGGCTGTACTAGTTTTAGACACTGCCCATTTTTTGATTAGGTTTTTTTTTTTTACATTGAATTGTATGGACTATTCATACACTTTGGACATTAACCTTTTGTTAATCATGTCATTTGCAAATATTTTCTCCCATATATAGGTTGTCTTTTCATTTTGTTGATGTCTTCCTGTCCTGTGCAGAGGTATTTAAGTTTGATTAGACCCAAGTTGTTTATTTTTGCTTTTATTTTTTTTTTTTGCCTTGTGAAATAGATCTAAGAAAATATTGCTTTAGTTTATGTCAGAGTATTCTGCCCATGTTCTCTTCTAGGAATTTTGTGGTATCATGTCATACACTTAGGTCTTTAATCCATTTTGAGTTTATTTTTGTATATGGAATGAGGAAATGTTCTAAACTCAATGTTTTACATGTAGCTATCCAGTTTTCCCAACACTACTTATTACTTATTAAAGAGACTATATCCTTTTCTCCATTGCATTTTGTTGCCTCCTCTGTCATAGATTAATTGACCAGAAGCACATGGGTTTATTCTGGGGGCACTTTCTTCTGTTCCATTGATCTGTGTGTCTGTTTTGTGCCAGTACCATTCTATTTTGATTATTGTAGCTTTGTAGTATAATCTGAAGCCTGGGAGGGTGATACCTCCAGCTTTGTTCTTTTCTCAAGATTGTCTTGGAAATTCCGGGTTTGTTTGGTTTTTTTAAATAGTTCCATGTTAATTTTAGGATTTCTGTTCTAATTCTGTGAAAACTGTCATGGGTATTTTGATGGAGGATGCATTAAATCTGTAGATTGCTTTAGGTAGTAAGGCCATTTTTAACAATATTGTTCCAATTCAAGAGCACAAGGTATCTTTCCATTTCTTTGTGTCATTTCTTTGTACTCTTATCCTTTTTTCTTTTACAAAATAAAAAAATTGTTTGAGTCTGAGTTTACCTGTTAATAGTGCTTTGACTGCCTTCTGTTGGACTTCATGTCGTCATAGCTGACCTTTTTTTAAATTATTGTTTTCCTCTTTAAACTTTTTTTATTTGGGGTAATAGAGGATGTGACCAAAAAATATTAACAGTAAAAATATCAATAGCTAGTATATATCGAGTGCTTATTATATGCCAACCACTGTAGTAAGTTCTGTAAAAACTCATTTTTTCCTCATAATACCTATAGAAGGTAGGTATTATTAATTCTCGTGTTTTACAGATTCAGAAACCGTGGTTCAGTTAATAAGCCAGAATGTGGCTCCACAGTTTTAGCATTGTGTTTTCAATCCACATAGTGATCCCCACTCATCTGAATTTATTGAGGTTGTCGTATGGTCTCTTATTTAAGTTCAGCTGTTGGTAATATAGCATATGTGCTTGATAAAAACGCTGTTGAAATTCATCAGCTTTGAAATAGATCTATTACTGGACACTCCGTTTGTCATTATTTGTATTGCCTCCCTCATAAAAGACTAAGAAGAGTTTTATTCAAGTCTCAGTGATCATGCTTCTCTCTGTGTCTCCTGATTGTGCCTGAAATAACTAAGCCTTTTAAATTTTGTAAAGCTCTGCCTGCCTCATCATTGAGCCTGTTTGCCACAGTTTCAATCCTGTCCTTTATTAACTCCAAAGTGAATTTTGAAAAATTATTTTAAAAAAATATTTTGCCTTTTGGTTTCCCAAAAGCCTATCTCCACTGTCTCCCTTTTTTTTTTTTGCCTCACCCCACTGCATTTTCATCTCAGCTTCTCCCATTACTTTATTCTGTTTTGTAGAAACTGTATCCTCTTACATACTACTAATAATATCATATTACCCTCTACAATTTTCCTCTAGTTTCAGAGGTCTGCCCTCCCCACCAAGCCATGGAAATTGCATCCTTCTTTCTCCCCATGCTTTCTCTTTTTTTCTGTTTATCCTAAACTTGCTGCCTGCTAAGAGACAGGGCTTGGGAGTATCATTGGCCTTACGCTCCACCCCTTTCCTGCTCTGTATTCGGCCTGAGTGTCAATTTGCAGGACCCCTACTCTGGTTCCTTGGTCCTTCAGGCTTTTTGTACCCAGCTTTGCTGAACAGAAATGGGACCTCTTTCCCCCAGCTCAATTTCCTGATGCTCTGACTGATGTGAGCAAAGACAATCTAGGCTTGTGTGCTGAATAGAGCTCATCTCGTCTCCATCTTGGCTACCAACAGTTTTTCTCAAATGTGCATCCAGAAATCCATGAGTTTTATGAGAGTTCTAAAATTCTGTCTCTTTACTCTTATGATAATCTGAAAGCATTTATTATTATAAAGATTAATTTCCATTTCAGTGATAATTTGCAAATGGAAGATATTTGCACAGGGCCAAGGTTTCATTTTTTTACATCACATATCTTAACTATCATGAGTCATTATTAGCATAACTAGCAAGACTGGATTAGATAATAGTATTATATAGATGTCAGATTTCCTGATTTTGATAAATATTTGTTATATTAATAAAAAAGTTCTTGTCTTTAGGAAGTAGACATTGGAGTAATTATGAATGTGAATAAAGGCTACAAACACCTTTCAAACGAGCATATGTGTGTATACTGTAGGAAATAGATTGATAGATGAGCAAATGGGGCAAAATGTCAAAAACATATCAACAACTGGTGAAATTGGGTAAAGCTTATATGGACATTCTTTGTATTCCTTGCAATTCTTAAGTGTGAAATCGTATAAAAATATTTTTTTAAGTGTCATGACTTTCATGGACCTTGGTTCAATAAGTGCTCTTAAAGTACACACATTATTGAAGTTGAGAAATGTGAATAAATCCTCCACTATCCCACCAGGCTGGCCAGTTTTAGAACCCCAGCCACTGGACGGACCACTTGTAGAACCCCAGCCATTTTACTTTCCTGCTTAGAATGTCCCACTGGCTCCTGAGCACCACATTTCTAGCCTGGCCTACGGGACCCTCTTGACATAGCCCTTGCCCGGTCCCAACTGCAACAACTCACTGTACTTAATTTAAAAACACTAAGTATCAACACTTGTGGCTTCGTAGGAGGTCTCTGTGGTTTCACTCTTCTCTGCCTTTGGCCAGGTTTCTCATGTTGTGCAAACTGCCATTCTCTAACTTGCCCTCCTTCTCTCTTTAACTGAGTAACTGTTAAGCATTTGTTCAAGTCCAATTCAGATTACTCCTCCCCCAGGAAGCCTTCTTTGACTCCTCCCAGGCTGTGTCCACTCTGGGCTTCAAGAGCCCCTGTGGGGCCCTCCATCACAGTCCTCTTACTGCTGTCTGCATCTCCACTGGACTGTGAGCTCCAAAAAGGCAGAGAAGTCTGTCCTCTCTCTGTGCCCTTCATACCTAGCATGGTGACTGGGAACAGAGGGGACATTAGTTGACTTGAGGGGTAGAGAAGCTTAGCAGATGGTTAAGTGGGGTCTTGCCGTGTGTGCAAGAAGAGAATAGAGCCACTTTGTGATGGATGAGTTTAAAAGTTCCTAAAGTATCTGCTTCCTTTGAATGTCTCCCATGATCTTTTCTCAGTGTTTGAAATTTCCACCTAATATCCTTTCTTAGAAATATTGGTTTTAAAAAGATAAAGTTTAGTTACACTTAAGTTTTCTGGTGTGGATGATCTATTTATGTGCATTTGCTGCTGCTGCTGCTGCTGCTAAGTCGCATCAGTCGTGTCCGACTCTGTGCAACCCCACAGATGGCAGCCCACCAGGCTTGGGATTCTCCAGGCAAGAACACTGGAGTGGGTTGCCATTTCCTTCTTCAGTGCATTTGCTAGTGGTAAACAATTCTGCCAATACAAGAGATGCAAAAGATGTGGGTTTGATTCCTGGGTCAGGAAGATTCTCTGAAGAAGGAAATAGCAACTCACTCCAGTATTCTTGCCTGGAGGATCCCATGGACAGAGGAGACTCGTGGGCTACAGTCCACGGGGTCTCAAAGAGTTGGACGCAACTGAGCGACGTGCATTATTATAACAGTACAGATGATCACCATTAAGGAGTATCCTATAGGTCTGTAGAGCACTTTGATTTATAACTGACGTAAGTTTCTTGAGAGTCTCAGCTATCTTTCCATATATTTTTGTTCTTTCCAGCCCAGCAAAGTCCTTGAACACAGTAAGTGCTCAATAAAAGTGTGTTGTGTAAATAAGTGAATGAACGATGTTCACACATGTTATCTCAATAGATGCTCACAGACAAAACCCAAAGCCAGGAGAGATGGTGACTACAAACCTTCCAAAGTCATTTACCTAAAGGAATGAACTGTTTGGAGTCAGAGAGGGAACCACCCCGAAGTAACACACTTGTCTCATGAGTATGTGCCTTTGCTCACAAACTGGGGCTAGCAAGAGTAAACTTTTTGAAGAGGAGGAATGATGATGGATTTACCTGAGCCTCAAATAGGTGCTGAGATACCTTTTCTGAATCCCACTGATTCAGCAAGGGGTTAATGGAAGCTTTTGAGCTGGCTAGATAATTAACAGGATTAAATCTCTACCTGTCAATTAAGCCAATATATTTGAGTATAATGCTATTTAATTCTGTAGCAGGAACAGTGCAATAAATCAAAGTTTACAGATGTCTTCAGCAAGCCCTTGATGGATGAAACACTGTAACTCAGAGGTGCATAGAAAATCTCAAATAAGATAACCTCCCATGTGATTAATATAGCTGTCTGCATTGGCATTGGCTCCAGAAGGTTCTAATCCAAACATGTTTAACATCACATACTTTATTGTGACAGATTTAGACACCTGAACTAACTAACCAGGCAAACGGTGCTTAATTATACTGACTCATTGTGGACCTCAGCCATAAAGCTGGGAGGCAGAATTAGGTGTTAATTCCCATCACACACAGTCACATGGAGCACAGGCAGCCCAGTGTCCAGAGGGCCTTCCAGGGTCTGGTGCACAAAGCGCTGAGCAGAGGAATAATCTGATTCCTCTAAGGGACACCCCGCTCCTCTCTGTTCGTGGTGCTTGTCTGCAGGCCTGGTTCAGACTGCCTGACCACCAAATGCCATTACTCATCACAAGGGGAAAAGACACAAGTGGACATGACCATGTCTATGAATATTTCCCCATTAAAAAACAAAAAGAATTGAGGTTCAAGGTTTGTTTTTTTTTAATATTTATTTATTTGGCTGTATTAGGTCTTAGTTGTGACAAGTAGGATCTTCATTGTGTCGAACAGGATCTTTCATTGTGGCTCAGTAGTTGCTGCATGATGGCTTAGGTTCTCCAAGGCATGTGGGATCTTTGTTCCCTGATCAGGGATTGAACCCATGTCCCCTGCATTGTTCACTAAGCCGTGTCACAGTCTTCTGTGTCCCCGTGGACTGTCCCCTGCCAGTCTCCTCTGTCCGTGGGATTTTCCAGGCAAGGGTACTGGAGTGGGTTGCATTTCCTTCTCCAGAGGGATTTCCGGACCCAGGGATCAAATCAGTGGTCGAACCTGCATCTCCTGCTTTGGCCAAGTGGATTGTTTACTGCTGAGCCACTAGGGGAATCCCCTCCCCTGCATTGCAAAGCAGATTTTTAACAACTGGACTACCAGGGAAGACCTCCCAAGTCTTTTTTAATAAACAAAAGTTGAACCTACTAAAGTACATCTACATGATTGGAACTCTATTGTTAAAGAGACTTAGCTAAGTGCTTGTTAACATTCAGTATTTATTCTGGAAAACAGTTCCAAAAGCATGGCCTTCTAAACAGGTATGCAGACCCTGTTTAGAAGGCCATGCTTTTGGAACTTTACCAAAAGTGGGCTAGAAACTTCCAGATAGAAACAACTAGAAACAGCTAGAAACAACTCCCACTCCTGTTTCTGAGTTGAACTTACTCAGAGGGGACCCCTCTCTGTCCCATAGGAGAAGCAAAATATGCAAAATTGATGCTAATTTTTCCAATAGGGTCAAGTTGTCAGACTTCATCTGTGCTAATGTCACACTGGAACCATAGAGGAACGGTCTCAGTCACTGCTTGCTGATGGACTGAAGGATCAATAAGGTGTGACAAATGTGCAAAGATGGTGTGAGACAGACATGAAGCAAAACAACAGTCTCTGCTCTCAGGACATGCCTAATTTATTTGGGGAGAGCATCTCAACACACAGTAAGAATCAGTTATGGTGTTGGCTATACATGAAACAAGAATTCAGTGAGGAGAGACCAGTGTGGGATGCAATTAACCAAGAAAATCTTCATAAAGAAGATTAGGCTGAGATGGTTAGAGAAAGTGCAGGCTTTGGGCAGAGACAATGAAATAGGAGGTTCAAGATGGGAGAAAACACAGAAGTATGGAAGCAGAAATTGATGTGTTGAATGAGGGAGGCATTTAAAGAATGTGCATTACCTATTAGTGGTAGGTGGGATGGGTGTGATAAAACCACCCAGAAAAGCACCCAGAGAAGTCTGAACCTAAAACCAGTGTCAAAAGACAGACATTCGACATAATTGGGTAAAGATGTGACAACATGAGAAGAGGGTTTTAAGAGCCTTCATCTAGCAGGGGGTATGTAGAATGAACTAGAGAAGAACAAGATGAGTTGGAGCAGGCAGGTAGGAAGCTATTGCAAAATCCTGACTTTGGTAGTCAGAGAAGAATTAAGACCAAAGGGATCAACCCAGGAGAACAAAGGGAAAATGACCCAAATTCTCACTATTTCCATTTTGCAGCCGTGAATTTTGCCAAGTGGAAATAGAGCTAATGTCTGTGATAGACTCCCCAAATACCTATTCCACTGAAATGCTCATCCTCTTACACCTGAGCTGATGGTTCTCAACCAGCCGTGACAATTTTATCCTTCTCACTAGTGATGGTTTCAGAATTCTGCTGTGACCACTTCTGATCGATGAGAAGAAGCTTCTGGGAAATATTTTCTCTCTGCAAGTAAGAAACACAAGATGGGATGATCTCTTACACCTTTCTGAACATCATCCCATGTAGATGTGATGTCTGGAACTGTTGTACTGTCTCACTACCAACTTTGGAAAATAATCTAAGTCCTTGATGATGTGATCAAGCTGCTGGATGGGCTAGCCCTGAGCCCCACAAAGGCCCCAGGCTCTCAATAATGTGAGATAATTCAGGTCCTTACTGTTTCAGCTAGTTTGTGTTGGGGTGGGAGGGTTGCTACTTGTAGCCAAAAACATCCTAGTTGCAGTTCTGTCTTCTTGAGTTGAGGATAGAAAACTTTTGTGATGTACTGTACACGGAAAAGGAGGAGCTGTGATTCAAAAGTTCCAACACAATTTAAGACTTGTTTTTAAATCATTTCATGAGTCTATTGCTAAGCAAAGCATACAATTTTAATTATGTCACAACAAACAGATTATGTAATGCTCAGATTTACTAAAATTGGTATTTTCCTTCCATTCCCACTAACAAAGATGCCACTAACTCAAATGGAAATTAGTGCCTTCCTGCTTACCTTGCAGGAATAATTATTAGGGATTGCCATCGATGTTTTTATTATTCTTCAAGAACTCTGTGAGATGGTGGCTGAGATTTTAACTACTAATATTCTGAGTGATTTCAGTTCATTTTAAGAGTTAACTATAACTATAGCAGGCTAAAAGCCCACACTGTGCTGGCTAGGATAAGCTAGGTGATGCTGCACTAACAACCTAAATATCTCAGAGGCTTAACAATAAATAGTTCCTTCTCACTTGCATAAAGTCCACTTTGAATCTAGAAAACTATCTGGGCAACTGTACTCCATGTGGTGATTCAGTGGCACCAGATATTTGTTTGACTCACCCCACCCAGGCTTCAAGGATCATCATGGCAGGAGAATAGAGGGATGGAGATTCTTACCTCATCAAATAAGCATTCAGTCCTGCAAAATGACACCCCAGTTACAACCCACTGACAGGCACTAACCACATGGTTTGCCTAACCACCAGGAAAGCAGGGACAGGAAACCCACGTATATGCCCCCAAAGAGAGAAGAACTAGTTATGAGTATGGGATTAGCATATGCAAACTATTATATATAGGATGGATAAACAGGGTCCTACTGTGTAAGACCCAATCCATCCCAGACTCCCAATCCATTCCTCCTCCTCGATACCCCCAAGTCTGTTCTCCATGCCTGTGAGTCTGGTTCTGTTTCATGGATAAGTTTGTGTTGTGTTTTAGATTCCACATATAAGTGATATCAGGCTTCCTTGGTGGCTCAGTGGTAAAGAATCCATCTGCCAAGAAGGAGACATAGGTCCAGAAGATCCCCTGGAAAAGGAAATGGCAAACACTCCAGTATTCTTGCCTATGAAATCCCAAGGACAAAGGAGCCTGGCGGGCTACGGTCCATGGAGTTGCAAAGAGTCAGACACGATTTGGCACCATAAGCAATATCATATGGTGTTTGTCTGTCTCTTTCTGACTTAACTTCACTCAGTATGGTAACCTCTTGGTCCATCCAAGTTGCTGCAGATGACATTATTCTTTTTTGTGGCTGTGTAGTGTTCCATTATATGTATGTACCACATCTTCTTTATCTATTCATCTACTGATAGACGTTTAGGTTGTCTCAACATGTTGGCTATTGTGAATAACACTACTGTGAACATAGGGGTGCATGTATCTTTTTGAATTATAGTTTTGTTTGAATATATTAAAATTTTTCTAAGTGGAGCGCCTTCTCTTCGGGATTGTCTTGCTGTCTTAGAGCTGTTCTCACCTTGGATAGTTTAGGTTATTCTTTTTCAGGATGGTCTCATTGTATTCTCTCTTCCTACTCTGGTGCAGTAAGACTAGGGCCACCCCTAGTTGGAAGGGCCTGCCTTTGGCAGCCTCAGAGGCCAGTGTCCAGTGGAGGGGAGGCACCGAGGGGCCAGCTGGGGTCAGATCTGCTCTGGTCCCTGGGACGAAGGACTCTCAGCACTGCAACTCAGATGGCCAAGACCAGGGAGAGGGGACAGGGACACTCTGCAGCTGAACGCAAATGCAGCCAAGAGCTCAGGGTACCAGTGGAGTCACGAGCAGTCCCTCCTGGCCTGGCCCACTCACCAGGGAGGAAGAGGGGTCTAGAGCCATCAAGGGTGCTCATTACATCCTTGTTACTTGTGTTCCCCTAAGAGACACACCGAACAGTGAAAATCAGATGAGATAAAGTGCAGTGGGGCCGAAAGTGGTATAAATATTACCATAGAACAAAAGTGAGGACTCAGAGGGAGCTGTGACCCACAGCCTGCCGTGTTCTGAGGCCCGCCCCCAACCCTGCTCCTTTCCCTGCTCAGGTCCCCACCGAGGGAGGGCTGCTGAGGTGGGAAGGGCTTGACCGTGTTTGTGTCTTAATAGACAGGAGCCTGTGACTGATCTGTAATTTCTAATGTCTGCATGTGGCCTTCCGGGAAGCCCTGTGGTCAGCCCACTGTCCTTCCATCCCTGTGTCAGCCCAGCCCAGTTTTCCCAGCCTCAATCCAGGGCCAGGGGCCAGCTGATGGACTGTTGGAATTGTGGGCATCTGGGATGCACGTGGGGCATTATTTAACCACCAAATTTCAAGGAGTTTCTTCAAAATCAGGGTCTGCCCTCTCAAGGGCTGGCTGAATGTGTGAACCTCGTTCATCATGTGTGTTTATGGGAGGTGGGGAAGGAGAGCTGAGGGCACTGTCTTGGCGAAGGCCCTGTTTGTTTTGGACTCTTCCCTGTTTGTCTTGCTTGAGTTCCAGTGGCTGGACTACTGGGTTAGGGGAGAGTGGAGGCTTCTCCAACAAGAAAACGTGCCTGACTTCTGTTTCAGGAGGGTTGTTCCCCTCTGAGTGCTAGGTCCTGGGAGGGCTGTCCTGGTGGGAGGAGCAGCTCTGTTCCACGCACTTTCTCCTTTCTTGTTGCGCCCCCTACCCTCCAAGGTGGTGGGTCTGAATGGGCAAAGCTGGGTCACCTCACCTACATGCTGGCTTGCAGAAATTTAGGGAAATTTCCCTGGTGGCTGAAATGGTAAATGCCGAGGTCCAGCCCCGGCAGGACCAGGAATACCCAAGGGATGAGTGGCGTCGGTGAGGAAGAAGACAGACAGACAGACACACACAGACAGTTGTGTAGAAGAGGTAGCTTTTTTTTTTATTTTTAGGATAGCTCAGTTTTTATAGAATGAATGTTACCTCCCCCTTAAATCACCACATATTACATCAGATATTGGTTTGTGCTTCCGTCAATATTTTTTTCCCCATGTTTTTCCCCTAGGCATTCACCTAGAACGTTTCCGATTACAGGGTTTATACTTAAATGCCCGGTACATAGTCTTCTTGCCTCAATGACCTAACATTCTCACTCTAACAAAAACAATGTTCCACAAGTCTCAGGTATAATGTAAACTCTTTGGACAATAAAACAATACATGGGAAGGGTCACAGTAACATGTTTGACATTTCTGAAAATAGTACCATGAGAAAAACCTGATATTTTTCTTTACCTGAAACCACAAAATCTCAATTTACAATGATTAACTATTAAACAGCAAAAACACCTCTAAAGCAGCAAAACACCTCTATTAATAGTAATATGATGGCAGTAAAGCTGGTTAATATAAATCTTCTATTAAAATCCTATATACCCCATTTTCTAATTTTACAAAAATACCCATAATATCCCATGTTATTTAAAGAAAGGGAAACAATAAACAAATAGCAGCCAGGAAATAGCAATAGTGAAAATGCTTTCAACCAAGGAGCAAGTAAACTAAAGCAGCATATCTACTTCTGAATCTAAATACCTCTACTCTTTTCTATTCTAGAACATTATAATCTTTTAAGCAAGCAGCCAAACTATACCTGTGGCCTTTTCTTTCATGACTTGATGTTTATGGTCATGTCCTGAGCCAGAGCAATCTAGAGCATTTCCAAAAAGGTTTGGACTTTTCCAGCGAGGCCTTATTACTATATATTATCATTTCCAAAAAATTAATAGAAAGCCCAACAACAGTAAGACAGAAGGAAGAAAGGGACATACCGGCCCCCTGGGACAGCCTCAAGGGGAGGAGCTGCCTTGTAGGTTCCTCTCTCATCCCATGACCTTGTCACAGACTGGGTGCATCCCAGCAGCTCCCGACAGGTAAAGAGTCTGCCTGCAATGTGGGAGACCCAGCTTTGATCCCTGGGTCAGGAAGATCCCCTGGAGAAGGAAATGGCAACCCACTCTAGTATTCTTGAAAATCCCATAGACAGAGAAGCCTGGTGGGCTACAGTCCATGGGGTCACTAAGAGTCGGACACGACTGAGCAACTAACACACACACAATTTTCTTTTAGTTAGTATGCTGCTTTTTTTTCTTGCCAGGCCACATGGCATATGGTATTTTAGTTCCCTGACCAGGGATCGAACCTATGCCCCCTGCAGTGGAGGCATGGAGTTTTTCCGCCGGACCACCAGGGAAGTTCCAAGGGAAAGTGATTTTCTTTTTTCAGTCATTCTCTTAGTTTTATTTGCCTTATTAGAAACAGGGAGTATATCTTGATATACCGTTACTCACAAAACAACCAAGAATCCCATGTGTTTACGCAGGAACAGTGTTGTCACAGGAATTGCCCGTTGCAGCCAGTTACCGTGGTGGCCCC
Organism: Muntiacus reevesi; assembly: GCF_963930625.1. Taxonomy (NCBI): domain Eukaryota; kingdom Metazoa; phylum Chordata; class Mammalia; order Artiodactyla; family Cervidae; genus Muntiacus; species Muntiacus reevesi. The sequence goes on along the minus strand of NC_089254.1, from coordinate 93,044,021 downwards.
TGAGAGCAGAAGTACATCACTGGCAGCAGGCTGCTTCCTTTTTTTTCAGAGTATTTTTTAACATTTTATTTATTTATTTTTTGGTTGCTCTGGGGCTCACAGGCTTTCTCTAGCTGCGGTGAGCAGGGGCTACTGTCTAAGGCGTGGTGCTTGGGCTTCTCGCTGCACAGACTTCCAACTGCAGCAATTTCTCTTGCTGCGGAGCATGGGATCTATGGCACGCAGGCTCAGTTGCCTTGAGGCGGGTGGAATCTTCCCAGACCAGGGATTGAACCCTTGCCCCCTACACTGGTAGGAAGACTCTTAACCACTGAACCACGAGGGAAGTCCTGAAAGTAATTTTCTTATAAGAAACTGTGGCAAGTGTTGGGGGACAAATTGCAGTCTCCCACACTCATGCCAACCAGTTATTCCTTACTCCCTTCTTCTTGGTAATTCTGTGAAGGGCCAACTTTATTGATTTAGGAACAGCGGGAACCCAGAGCATGAGGGGGAAATATATTATCACAAATGCAGAGTGTCTCATTCGCTGTGACCAGCTGTTTCCTTGTGCCAGTGAGAACAGAATGTAAAGCATAGTCTTAAAATTCAGTGCAAAGACACACAATTGATATAGGAAAGGACTGTCTTTTGGAGAGGTTAAAACATTGTAAGCTGGGATATTGTAAAAGACTGTCAAATCATCTTTCGGGCAGTCTCTTTCAGAACACCATTGTTAGTGATCATTTCTGCCTGGAAAGCAGAAGCTGAGCAAGGTGACCCCTTGAACTCCCTCCAGATTTATGATTTTTATTACTGTGATCCCTAACAGGCTTGTCATTCCTGCCATACCCTCCCAAAAGCAACTTAAAAAATAACCTGTGTAAAAAGAAATGTAAAAAGAAAAAGAGGGGGAAAAAATCAATCCCTAAATAATTCTACTTTCATGTTAAGAGATTTGCTTTCTTTTGTTGTTCTGGTTTAGGCCATTTGCATGGAAACTGAATCACTATCCATCCACTAGCGTTATTTCTCTTTGTATTCGTGTTCTCGTCTGTTCGGTGACGTGACAGTCAGTCGCCGTGGAGATGCCTGCATGTGGTAGGAATACAGAATGTCATCATTTCAGGTGTCGGATGACTCTCTCCATCCTTGGCTGATAGTTTCTGTGATAGTTCTGGCTCCTGAGCTGCTCTTGTAAGAAGAGCAAGAAAGATCTCCTGTTGAAAAGAATTCTTTTGATTAATACTTTGAAAACTTATTTCTTTCCTTATTCTCAACTCGCATATATGGTGTCCATCCAAAGTCACCGTCACTTTACAGTTGTGGCAATTCCAAATGTCAACAGAAGAATATCCCCTGGTTTGCAGTCTTGCAGAAAATAAGGTGATGCTATGCATTCATGAGCAACATATCAGAGTCCCCGGGGCTGGGAGTGAGCTGACATTTGGCAGAAGCCCAGAAGGTAACTTTATTTCAATGGTGTGGGTAGTTTGCTGTCTGTCCCCAAACATATTTCTCAATCAGCTGACATTTTGTAATTTAAAATTCCTTCTTTGGTCATCTGCTAAAAGGCAAAAGGCAAAAGGTCTCCCACCCCTATCCAGTTACCTGAAAAAGAGACAAGGAGGAAGGACTCTGGAAGATGAGGTTGGAAGGGAAATGCATGAAACACAGGAAGAAAGAGAGAGGGGCAGCTGGGGATGCGAGAACCAACATCCCTTTTGTAGAGTTTTCCTTGAAGGCAAGAAGAATGCATGGCCGAGCTAGTGAATGCATGGCAATGCATCTCTCCCCTGCCCATCTCAAGTCACCTGCAACTCAGTGGAAAGTTTCCATGCAAGGTGATGGCTAACTTTCTCAAGCACCTGTTACACTTTTTTATTTTTTTGTTCTGTTTTAAACTGAAGTATAGTTGATTTACAATGTTCTATTAATTTCTGCTGTACAGCCAAGTGATTCAGTTATATATACATTATTTTTCATATTATGGTTTAATCACAGAGTATTGAATATAGTTCCATGTGTTATAGAGTAAGAAAGACCTTATTATCTATTATGTTTATAATAATTTATATCTGCTGATCCCAAACTCTCAATCCATCCCTCTCCTATTCCACCCCCACACTTGGCAACCACAAGTGTGTATTCTGTGTCTGCAAAGTCTTGTTTCTGTTTCATAGATAAGTTCATTTATGTCATATTATAGATTCCACATCTAAGTGATACCATATGGTATTTTTCTTTATTTGACTTACTTCACTTAGTACAATAATCTCTAGGTCCATCCATGTTGCTGCAAATGGCACTATTTCATTCTTTTTCATGGCGGAGTAAGATTCCATTGTATATACATACCACATCTTATTTATGCATTCATCTGTCAATGGACATTTAGACTGTTTCCATGTCTTGGCTATAGTGAATAGTGCTGTCACTCTTGAAGGCTTTCTCTGACCTCATATAGGAGCACATTCAGCTTGCTTGTGGAGAGGCCATAATTGCAGGGAATTAAAGACCCAGGTGCAAACTTCAAGCCAATAAGATAGAACTGGATAGATCAAAACCTCAGCTTCCTCATGCCTCCAAGTGGGACCATCCTAAAGTCTCACTCACGACTGTGTCACTGTTCAGTTCATTGTCATACTACACTGGAAGGCTTTAATTATGTTTGCTAAATGCATGCTTATTCTCAGCTTTATTTCTGGAAGCTTAACTGGGTCATGAAGTCTAACTGCAGCTTGAGCTTTCTCATCCTTCATCACAGGCTGAATGTAAAGATATTTGAAAAGTTTGAATGAAATTGTGTTTCTTCATTTTCAGTTAACTATGAAGGAAAGTGATGATATCTTTAAAAATGGAAATTGTTCATTCTGTGATTCATGATCAATTCCAAGGGAAAAATAACTTGAGTGTTCCTCAAGTTTCTGGGAAGACCCCAGCGGGATTGCACCCTGGTTATGCACAATGACAACCCTCATTCACACGCTTTGCTAACTTTCCTCCCATCTCACTTCCTTTCTTTTTTTAATTTAAATATATGTTACTTATTTGGCTGTGCCAGGTCTTAGTTGCAGCATGCAGGATCTTTAGTTACATCACTGGAACTCTTAGTCTTAGCATGTGGGATCTAGTTCTCCGACCAAGGATTGAACCCGGGCCCACTGCATTTGGGAGCATGAAGTCTCAGTCACTGGACCGCCAGGGAAGTCCCCCATCTCACTCTCCCGCTTGCTCACCACATTCCTGTTATCACTCCCCGAATAAACTACTTGTCCCCAATTTCATATGCAAGGTATGCTTTTGAGGGAACTCAGACCGGGACAGCATGTCTTCTCAAAATAGTCACTACCGTTTCATATTCCATGTCACCCAGCACTCCTCTACAGCATTTTCTCCCAAGTCCCCACAGAGAAACGTCTGCTTCAACCACACCCTTTCCACAGCTGTTCTCTGATGCCTACTCAGTCCCATCTCCACATCTTTCATCACAGTCTTGCCCTCCCTGGAAGAGCCTCCCAGCCTTTCTCCCCACCTTAGTCCTTCAAGAGCCAGGAGCCAGTCCTGCACATTTATGGCAAAGTGATTTGCCAACACTGTAGGCTTTTTGATGACTTCAGGTCATCTACTTTGCTTTCTGACCATTTCTGTTTTGTTGCTTCATTAGATACTAGTCTGTATCACTGATCCTATCAAAATAAAGATAACCTGATGACCAGTGATCTCTCTATGTACCTCAAATGACAAATACTAGTCACCAAAACAGCTGCAGACATGGCTTGATTAAAATTAGGGGACTTGTGCAAGAGGTGTGCGTGATTCTCTGGGCAGAAGCAGTAGTGGGTTCTTATTTTCTCTCAGTGGAAAATAGTAAATTTTACACACTTGGAGAACAAATAGAACTGTGACTTATGGTTCACAATTTATGTAATTGATTTCTTGGATTTTTGACAGGTCTATCATGCTTTCAACAAATATTTCTTTCCTCCCTAGGAAGTTAGTCATATGGTGTTGGGAGCGGGTAGTCCAGGGAGCCCTGATTATTTTCCTTTCTTTCAATTGCAAGGCAATTACTGCCTAAATCATTTATTTGGCACTTTGCAGAAGCCATCTTGCATTTTTAATTTTTCTACCCACAAAAGCCTTGCTTCCCCAGGCAGGCGTCTTGCCTTTTACTTCTCCCAGGATCTGATAATTGTCAGTTGTCTAAAAATAGAAAAATAATTTTTTCTTGTTATTGATGAGAATGCTGACACTTTTCTGAGATGCATTATGAAGTTTTCCACCTTTCTTAAGAGAGATGTTGGCAGAATTGGGTCTCAGCGATTGCACCACGCACTGTTATGTTTCTACACTGAGTTTAGATTTCTACCTTCCTCTTCGTTAACCAGCTCCTCTGCACTCACCCATCTCAAATGACTCCTCTTTCTACAAGTCCCTTCCCAGTTCCCAGATTATAGTCTCTTGGAGGCTAGGGATCCAGTGTCCCACCTGGGACTTGGCTTAGAGTGAAGAAGGTACCAGATGTCTGTCCTTTGTTCAGCTCCGTGATGGACATATCCAGTGCTCAGAGACCATCCTCCCCACATCTCCAGACTGGGGCTGTCAGTTGCAAAATGCCTCCCTCTCCTCTCAGCTTGGCCAGGTCAGGGCAATGCATGGCCAGTATCAAATGATGCATACAAGGGAGTCATTGACAACCTAAAAGCCAGTATGCAACCACCATGCATGACTGTGACTCATGCAGTGTCATTTCTAGCCTTGGTTTTCCATGGTTCCAGAACTGGAAAAAAATGTAAGGCAATTCACTTTCTCAGGATTCAGAAGTACCTATTGATCTGCAGCAGCTCTGCCCACCCAGGACAACCTTCCCCAGGACTCCCCTCTATTAAATTTACTTTGGCCCATGGCTAGAAAAGTTTTTCACTTATGGGGAAGTCAACCTTAGACAGCCATATTGGATCCACTGAAGAAACTAACTTCAACCCATGTCCTATTCGAGGTGATATGGTAACATTAAAGTCCCATTCCAATGTGGTGGGGGAGGGGGGGATGCAACCTACAAGGCATTTAAAAATGCTTGCTATCTCCTTTCTACAAATGACGTATATTGGTTGTACAGGCAACCTGCCATTGCATACAAGAAAAGAACAAAACTGAACAACTGTCCTATCTGTAATTCAGGGTCTTAGGAAATTTAAGCTACATCATTTGTGGGCATTGGGCTTCTCCGTTTTAGTGGATTTAGTCATCACAACATTTCACATACATGTGTCCTCCTGCAGTGTCAAAACCCTGCCAGAAAAGCTTGCTCTGGCAAAAAAAAAAAAAAAAAGAATCGAGGGAACTTTGGTTCCCCTTTGATGGAAAATCCTGGTAAAGTTCCATTTTCTTGGATGTTTTAGGTTCTGCACATGCCCAATCAGAAGCAACTCCTCTGTGCTGCCAACAAACTGGTAATGAGTGTTGGTGGAAAGATTCTGTAGCTGAATGAAGCTAGCTAAAAAATGTCCCCATGTCAGGAGTGGTCTTCCCAGTTGGTGCCAGTGGCAAAGAATCCACCTGCCGATGCAGGAGACACAAGAGATGTGGGTTCGATCTCTGGGTCAGAAAGATCCCCTGGAGAGGGAAAGGGCACCCCACTCCAGTATTCTTGCCTAGAAAATTCCACAGACAGAGGAGCCTGGCCATGAGGTCGCAAAGAATCGGACACGACTGAGCACGTGCATGCATGCAGGGGCTCCTCTCTCAGTTCACCCTCCTTCCTTCCTCTCTGTGTCCACAAGTCGGTTTTGTATGTCTGTGCCCCTATTCTGGGGCTTCCCAGGTGGAACTAGCGGTAAAGAACTCACCTGCCGATACAGGAGAAGTAAGAGATGCTGGTTTGATCCCTGGGTCAGGGAGATCTCCTGGAAAGGGAAATGGCTACCCACTCAAGTCTTCTTGCCTGGAGAAGTCCATGGACAGAGGAGCCAGGCGGCTACAGTCCATGGGGTCGCAAATAGTCGGACACGACTAAAGCGACTGAGCAAGCACACATCAACAGTGGTTCAGCCGAGGAGAATCATGGAAAATGATAGTGAAACTAGCAATTCCTAGGGAAATTTCACCCTTTTTGGTAATCTAAAAGGCTATGCATTCAGGGACTTCCCTGATGGCTAAGCCTCCGCACTCTCAATGCAGGGGAAGAAGAAGAGGTCTGACTCTTCTTCGTGTCCGACTCTTTGCGACCCCATGGACTGTAGCCCATCAGGCTCCTCAGTTCACTGGATTTTCCAGGCATGAATACTGGAGTGGGTTGCCATTTCCTTCTCCAGGGGATCTTCCCGACCCAGGGATCAAACTCCGGTCTCCTGCATTGTAGGCAGAGTCTTTACCGTCCACGCTACCAGGGAGGTCCAGGTTTAATCCCTGGTCAGGAAACCAGGTCCCACATGCTGCAACAGAAATCCCATGTGCCACAACTAAGACCCGGCACAACCAAGTAAACACTTTTTTTTTTTTAACGAGCGTACATGCTCAGTCACTTCAGTCGTTTTTGAATCTTTGCAACCTTACAGATTGTAGCCCGCCAGGTTCCTCTGTCCATAGGATTTCCCAGGCAAGAATACTGGAGTGGGTTGCTATTTTCTCCCTCCAGGGGATCTTCCCAACCCAGGGACCGAACCAGCATCTCTTATGTCTCCTGCATTGGCTGGCAGGTTCTTTACCACTATCACCACCTGGGAAGCCCAGGTGCATGCATGCATAACTGATAACTTTGTGATTCAGTATTAGGCCAAGGTGTACTTGGAGACCACGTGACAACACTAGCTGATGAGCAGTGTGACATTCTCAGGTATGCTTTGTATGGACAAAGATGAGGCCAGTGAATTCTAGTTAGGGTCAGGGGCATTACCCACATTCATTTAGTCTCACAAACCTGCTGCATAGGTTCTGGGATGGGTATTTTTTATCCTCATTTTATAAACAAGCCTCAGAAAATGAAAACAATCTGCCTAAGGTCACCCAGATAGTAAGAATCGGGACCTGCATTAAAACCTATGACTTTTCCATTGAAGCTACATACACATTCTCAGGAAGATGCCTATTTTGAAACAAAGTTTCTGGTGATACAAATTCTCTGGCGTGACAATCAAAATGTGGAGCCATCCTAATGCCAGAGCGCTGCCCAGTCGGATGGGAGCCAGTAGTAAATAATGTGTACAGCCAAATGGGTATCTGCTGAATCCCGCCCTTCCTCAGCAGTCCACGAACGCGATTCAGAACTCTCTGATTATAGAAGAGAGTGTGACTGGTCATTGAAAGGTCGGGTGTGTTGAGGCATGCCCCGGGAAAAGTGCCGCACACAGGTTCCGGAGGCTGGCTAAACTTCCGGGGACCGACCCCCCCCCCTGCAGCCTGGTACTACCAGGAACCGACACAGAGCCCTTGGACACCCACCGCCGCTGTAGCCCGCGCTTTCTTCCTTATATAGAAGGACCTGACCTGGACGCCTGGCCTTGATATAAAACCTCTCCCCACCTCTCCTTCCTCGCAGACTCCCTTTGTCTCCTCGCTCACCCGCCCCTCCCCGGGAGTTCTGCCCGAGAGCGACCGCCCAATAAAGGCCTTCACCACTGGTCCTTAGAGGTGGCTCTTTCTTCCCGCGGCGTTTTCTAACAGTCATTATCATCAAAATACTTCTTATTTCAAGTAATATTTCTGATGACAGAGAAATGGAGATTAACTGCATAAAAAGACAAAATATTTGAAGGCATAAAAGAGAAAATAAAACTTGTATGTAATTCACACACCCATACACTCTTGCTATACATTAGATCTTGCTTCTTTTTCAAAATATGTTCCCATATTGTTTAAAAAAACAGCTCCTGTGACATTATATCCAGGGCTGCTTAATATTTCTCTTTAGGGATGTAGCATAATTGATTTAACCTTTTTCTTCTTATAGCAAATTTTGAATATTTCCAAGTTCTTGTTTGTAGAAATAATGCTTTGGTAAATATCTTTGTGCCTGAAGCTCTATTTGCCTGTAAGTTTATGTCCTTTGGAAAATTCTTAGAACAGTTGCTGGTATTCACCTAATATTGTAAACCTGAACTCTAAACTGATCATTATTTTCTAGTTCAGCTCCTCAGTGAGATGCTGGGAACTGGTTAAATGTAAAACCTGATTTCAGCCTTTTGGCAAACTTGGGGAGAGTTCACAAACTCTGGAGTGTTCACATATTTTCCCATTCCCTTTTGAGTAACTGCCACATAGAGGGTTCCTACCACGGTGCTGGAGACAGAGGAGAGGCTTCGGGAATGGGTGAGGTTAGAGCTGGTCCTTGAAGTGAACCATGCAGCAAAGACCTCTGGCAAGAAAGAGTCCCTGTGATGAGCCAGAGGCAGAGCCTGTGGTTGACATTTACCCTCCATCAGAGTTCTAGAGCCTAAGAGGAGTGGGTGCTCAGGAAAGCTTGTGAGAGGTGACAGGATGACAGGGTATATTTATGCTGTAATCCTCATTCAGAGACCAAGTCTCTTAGGGCTTTTCTCTGTGGAACCACTACGAACAATACTTTGAAAAATCTCTTTAGGGACTTTAGGGGCTTCCCTTGTGGCTCAGCTGGTAAAGAATCCGCCTGTAACTCGGGAAACCTGGGTTCAATCCCTAGGTTGGGAATATCCCCTGGAGAAGGGAAAGGCTACCCATTCCAGTATTCTGGCCTGGAGAATCCCATGGACTGTGTAGTCTATGGGGTCGCAAAGAGTCGGACATGACTGAGCAACTTAGGCTTTGCTTCACTTCTTTAGGGACTGACCTGGTGGTCCAGGGTTAAGACTCCATGCTTCCACTACAGGATGTGTAAGTTCGATCCCTGGTCAGGGAACTAAGATTCTGTATCATGCATGTCATGTGATGTGGCCAAAAATAATAATAAAGAAATAGTGTTATTGTTACTTCTTTTACATTTGCACTAGCAGTTTTGGTACTTCTATATAATTTATGGGACAAAGAGCTATTCTCAATGGAAATCAACAAATGCATTAACTGAACAAAATGAAAATGCAACATATCCAAAAAAAATTTTTTTTAATCACTTTAGCTCAGCATAGGTTTGGCATGCCTGTATTTGCCAGTGTTGCCATTAGACCATGGAAATGGAGTCTGCATCTCTGACCCTTCACTTGGGAGGAAAGAAGGAAAGTAAACAGAAGCTAGTCAGGCGCTGAGTCTGGATTAGACACTCAGCCCCTCTGTGACCCCTCCCTCTGCCCAACTATCTCCCCCATCTTGACCTCCTATTATGCAGTGCGGCATCCTCTGACCCCCTTGTCTGGCAGGCTGGCTGCCTGATGAACCATGGGGCTTTAATGGCTGAGAAATTTTCCTGCTGTTCACCGTGTCCACCTTTCACATATAAGATCACGCCTCCCCTCCTGTGTCTACATGTGGATTTCCAGTGGGGGGGAAAGAGCACACAGAAACGGAGGAAAGGAAAAGAGAAGGAAAACAGGAAAGAAAGGATGTTCTGGAGTTGTTCTTCTGGAAGCTTGGAAACAGGAGACTGAAATGAAACCAGTGGAAGAGTACCTCTGTGCCCCCCCGCCCCCGGCCCCTATGTCCCAGCTCAGGCTTTACATCTCCCTTTCTGTATGTGGTTGTCAGGAGCAGCAGCCCCGTAATCTGTAAATCATGTCACATGGATTCACTTTCTTAATTGCATTTTTCATAGGCTATTAAAATGAATTTGGACTTGACCCTGTTCAACAACAGGGAACCATCACAGGTTCTTAGTTGAGGGGAATAGTTGAATGTAGCAGCTTATACTTTGTATCTGCCAGAATGGTGGCAGAAATGAATGGCATGTTCCAAGTTGGTGCTTGAAGAAAGTTTATTAAAGAGACTAAGAACAATGGGGTGGGTGGAGAGTAGCGAATCGAGCAAGGGAGAGTGTGGGAGACCCTGAAGGTTACTGCAACAGATGGCGGGAAGCTGTGGCCTCTGATGGAGGAGTACAGCGTGGTTGGAATGGAGGGAGCCGGAAAGAACCTGGCTCCCACCCTCCAGTCTCCTGCAAAAGCCTCCCGTTGGCTAAACCTGGGTGTGAGACCCAGTGTGGGGGGACAGGCAAGGGACCGGCATTCAGGTCAGCTTCCCAGGGTCAGAGCCAGAGCCAGGTAGGCACATGAGGTGCTGGGTCTAACAGAGAAGATCTCGTCTGCATTTGTGCAGTATATTCTGACATCCAGAGGCGGAGACACCTAGATCTGGATATAGAGATCTACCTTTAAACATATTTTACAGGTTTCTTTTAATTTTTATTTTATATTGAAGCACAGTTGGTTTACAGTGTTGTGTGCTGGCTTCAGGTGTATAGCAAAGTGATTTAGCTATACCTCTACATCTATCTCTTCTTTCTCAGACTCTATTTCCTGTATAGATTATTACAGAATATTGAGTCAAGTTCGCTGTGCTACACAGTAGGTCCTTGTGGATTATCTACTCCCCACCTTTCCCCCTGGGTAACCCTAAGTTTGTTTTCTAAGTCTGTGAGGTTGTCTCCGCTTCATAAATAAATTCCTTGGTATATCCTTTTTAATCTCATTTGATCCTCTAAACAAGGCTCCCGGATATCCATGTGTTTCTAGTAAGGTAACGGTTCTCGGGTAGATCAAATCAACAGCCTAGCTAGAAGAGATGGCCAAGTGAGGACATGAGTCTAGGATTTTCCCCTTATGCATGTCATGCCCTGCCTGTCTCTTTTCATACTGTACCTCCCCTACTCCTCACTTTGTAGGGTGGACCTGTCCTTAAAGTCTAGTTCAAACCCAGTTTTAAGTCCATTGATCCCACCCCTTCTGACTACCAAGCACCCTTGGTGGTGTTCAACTATACTCAACTTAGCAACTATTCCTTTATTGACTTTGTATGGTCCTAGGGTATTGATCCCTGAGCTCCAGAGTCTATTTTACCTTGTTCTGCTTTGAAAATAATCTGTATTTATTTTTGGTTGTGCTGGGCCTCTGCTGCTGCATTCGGGCTCTCTCTAGTTGCAGTGAACAGGGGCTACTCTTTAGTTGCGGTGCACGAGCTCCTTATTGTGGTGACTTCTCTTGTCGCGGAGCACAGATTCTAGGGTGCTTGGGCTCAGCAGTTGCGGCCTGTAGGATTAGTTGCTCCACAGCATCTGGACTCTTCCCAGAGCAGGGATCGAACTTATGTCCCCTGCGCTTGCAAGCAGATTCTTAACCACTGGACCACCAGGGAAGTCCCAGAGTCTATTTTCTTAAGATGAGTTCAAAAGAAGATGCTTTGGACATCAACTTCTGATAGCTCTTGGCACATTCTATTCCTCAGCAGATAACAAATGAATACTTCCCAAAGATAAATCACGGGAGTGGGAAGACAGCCAGAAATATGTATGTGCGTGTGAGTGAGCATACATGTGTCAAGCAGAAAACAGAACCACTCCTGCTGAAACAGATGGAATAAAGCAATCAGGCATTCCTGATATCACTGGGCAGGCAGAATAAGGGCCATATTTAGACTGTTGGTTTCAAGTTCAAATTACTCTGTGATTCCCAGGTCAGGAAGCTGGTATTGCTGGTGATGCCACACAATGACCTCACTGCTCTGCCTGCTTTCCACTCTTCATGCCAGTCCAGCTCACTGGCACAAGCTGAACTGCACCTAGAACCCTAGCTCTAAGAAAGAATGAGAAGGCAGCCTGTACGTGCCGCCATTATTCAGAAACCAGGACAGTCATATCTGGGTATCTAGGAATCAGGAGGGTGGGTGAAGCAAATTCTTTGGAAGTATTTTAGATTGAGCACCTTTCTTCCAGTTGGTGCAGTTTGATGAAGGTCTTCAAGATCAGCCTTGGAGAGATGTGATGGCAATGAAAAATGATCTGTAACATGAAAGGGGTGTATGGACAAGAAAGGTAAGCATCCTTCCCACTAGCAGTGCAGTAGGGTGCAGCCGGCAAACCAGAGACTTTGAGGTATGTGAACCAGCTGCTCAGTAAAATCCCCCTCTCTAAGTCCCCTACCATCACCCCCCCACCCACTCCACTCCCCCCCACCCACTCCACCCCCTCCACCTTTGCTGCCATCTTGAGTTTCTCCTTGATCAACAGGGCCCTCTAGTGGTATGTCAAAAAAACACTCACAATTTCTGGAGTATAGCGACAAATTAGCTCGGTTTGAACTATACTTTTATTCGGAGGAAAGACACAAATCTAAACTGAGACAATGAGTGAATTGCAACTGGAACTCAGCATGCATAGCTCCTGGCGACTAGGGAAGCCCCTACCTCTCCTGATGAGCCAGGTTCACTCCAGCTAGTCCTGATTCAGGGCAGTGGTTCTCAACTAGAAGCTGTTGTGGAGATATTTTTCATCGTCACAGCTTGGAAAGGGGCGGGACGGCTACTGGCATCTAATGGGTCAAGGACAAGGATGACGCCTAAACATCTGCACTGCATGGGACAAGACAGAAGTATCTCACCAAAAATGTCAGTAATGCCTCAGTTGAGAAATTCTGCCTTTAGAAGAAGAATGGTCCCCTCAGGATGCTCTCTAGGGTGTCACTAGGCAGGCTCAAACCCTCTGCACTGCTCAAGGCTCTCTTTAAACTTGAGATAGGAGAGAGGGATAAAAGCCCACATATCTCACACCTGTCAAGATGGCCATTTTCTTTTTTTTAAGGGAAAATAAAAAGTGTTGGTAAGGATGTGGAGAAGTTCAAACCCTTGTCTAGCACCTGCGAGAACATAAGATGGTGCAGCAATTGTGTAAAACAGCATAGCAGCTCCTCAGAAAGTTTCACATCGACCTACCTGGTGACCCAGCTGGTGCCAGTGGTAAAGAACCCACCTGCCAGTGCAGGGGATGTAAGAGACACAGTTTCAATCCCTGGGTCAGGAAGATGCCCTGGAGAAGGAAATGGCAACCCACTCTAGTATTCTTTCCTGGAGAATTCCATGGAGAATTCTCGCCTGGAGAATTCTAGAAAAGCCTGGTGAGATACAGTCTATGGGGTCAGACATGAGTGAAGCAGCTTAACACATACCTTTCGACCCAGGAATTCAGTATATTCCCCAAAGAGCTGGAAGCAGGGACTTAAACAGTATTTGTGCACCAGTGTTCATAGAAGCATTAATAACAATAGCCAAAAAGTGGGGAAAAAAACCCAAATGTCCAACAGAAGAAAGGATAAATAGAGTGTGGTGTATGCTTGCAATGGAATATTATTCAGCCTTAGGAAGTAATGAAATTCTGATAGGTGCTACAATATAAATGAACCTTGAAAACATCATTTTAAGTTAAATAAGCCAGACACAAAGGACAAATGTTATGTGATTCCACCTTTACCTAGAAGAAGCAAATTCATAAACACAGGAAGTAGAATGGTAGTTGCTAGAGGCTGGCAGAGAAGGGGACAGGAGTTCTCATTTAATGGGTAGAGTTTCTTTTGGGGAAGATGCAATAGTTACGGAAATAGTGGTGATGCTCACACAACACTGTGAATGTACTTAATGCCACTAAATTGTACACTTGAAAATGGTTAAAATGGTAACAGTTTTTAAAGATTTATTTATTTGTTGGTTGTGGTAGGTTTTTGTTGCTGTGCGAAGCCTTTCTCTAATTGTGGCGAGTGGAGGCTACTCTTGCTTGCGGTGCCAGCTTCTCACGGCAGTGGTTTCTTTTGTTGTGGAGTACAGGCTCTAAGCAGGCTTCCTCATAGCTCAGCTGCTAAAGAATCTGCCTGCAATGCAGGAGACCCCAGTTCGATTCCTGGTTTGGGAAGATCTGCTGGAGAAGGGATAGGCTACCCACTCCAGGATTCTTGGGCTTCCGTGGTGGCTCAGATGGTAAAGAATCCACCCACAGTGCGAGAGACCTGGGTTCGATCCCTGGGTTGGAAAGATCCCCTGGAGGAGGGCATGGCAACCCACTCTAGTATTCTTGCCTGGAGAACCCCCATGGACAGAGGAGCCTGGCGGGCTGCAGTCCATGGGGTTGCAAAGAGTCCGGCACGACTGAGCAACTAAGCACGCACACAGGCACAAGCTCTAAACTTGCAGGCTTCAGTAGCTGCCGCTCATGGACTCGGGAGTTGTGGTGCGTGGTCTTAGTTGCCATGCAGCATGTGGGATCTTCCTGGACCGGGGATTGAACTCACGTCCCTTGCATTGCAAGGCAGATTCTTAACCACTGAGCCCCTGGGAAGCCCAGTAACTTTTGTATTAGGTATATTTTATCACAATAAGAAAAACCTCATAAACTTGAGGTTCTTGGATCTTTTAAACCAAACAGCAGCCAAAGTCAGCAAGGTCCCCAACTTACCAAGACCCTCTTGACAGTGACTCTCAAAGGCCCAAAGTATGTTTGCAGGACTTAGGCCAGGTCATGTCATATTAGCTGAGGATTGGCTGCACATGGCTTTGATAACCCGGGCTCAGCCTGGATTTCATGGAAGCGGGGACAGCTGGCAGCCACACGTCCCCAGCTTCAGCTCACCAAGAGGGCATCACTTAAAGGTCTGAAATGCATCTCCTCAGAAGCCCTTTTGGCTTCATTTTCAGAGTCAGCAGGACTGTTTCTGGGGGAAAGAAGATAAGAAAAAGGGGCTGGAATTTGTCAGAGGATCAAGGATGTTGCCAAATCCTTCTGGCTTTTCCTGATTCTCTGCTGTGCCAGGGAGGTGCTAGCTCTGCTCACGTTGTGACAAGGTTACATTATTTATCTCAGTCCATTTCTCTGTGGTCTCTCACTGTCTATTTGCACATGTACATGCAGGTGTGTGTGTACACCCATGGGGCTTCCCCAGTAGCTCAGATGGTAAAGAACCTGCACTGCAGGAGACCTGAGTTTGATCCATGTACACCCATGGGTTGTTTATTTAGCAATTTCCTCTAAGCTAGTGATCTCGTTTTTTAGAATAGAGAGATGATGGGTCCAAGGTTGTAGGTTCAATTCCAATTATAAACTAGTTAGCATTACATAGTGAAAACTGTTTTAGGTCACAGAGTATCATGGTCTCAGCTCACTGGCTGGCACAGAAATCAGCAAAGGAATAGGATGCCATCCAGGAAACAGAAGCCCTTGAAAAGCAGAGAGTGAAGCTGAAGGGCATGGAGCATAAGCTCTTGCTCACCCAGAGGATGCTACAGACTCCAGATGTACCCCACAGCTGATATCAGTCACTTCCCATTGGCTGAATAAGCTTCATGCTTCAAGCTTAAGCTTAAGCTTCAAACAGCATGCTTTCACATTTCTCTTCCTGAAGCAATGGGTGATATCCACTGTGTGCAACCCAAGATTTTCCCACTGACCCCTTGGGGGTCCCCATTGAGAAGAGCCAGTGAAAGAAAGTAGGAGCTGGGTGAATGTGGTTCCTCAGCGGTCAGGACTGGAGACTTCTATATACCAGTTCCTGCAGAATCCACAGACCTTGAGGACACCCTCTTGGGAGGGTCTTGCCCAGCAATGCTAGAATTCCTACGACATTCGCTTCAGACAGACAGAGAAAAGCACGTTCACCAGGGACATGGGTATAGGATCAGAGAAGCCATGGATTTTCTAAAGCCTAGATGGAGGGGTAATGGCGAACGGCCACACCCTGGAGTTCAACAGCATCCCTGTCCACTGCCTCTTTGTGCAGAGTTCACGGCAGACTGAGAAACACCAGATCTCTTAAATATCTTTGCCATGCCTCCTCACCTGAGATTTTCCCTGAATAGGATGCCTTCCCATCCACCTCTTAGTACAACCTTCCCCAGTTTCTATCCATATTTATGCATCATGTTGAAACAAGTCAAAGCAAGCCTTCATACACTGTTCCTTCTGGAGCCTTTTAGTTGCCACACCCAGATCTGCCAGCAGGTGGCGGTGACACCTCACGTTTTGCTCTTCCGTTCCCAGCGAACAAAAGCCTGCCTGTCAAGGCACTGCGCTGGGAGCGATGCCTGCGAGATCTCTCTGTAGTCTACGGGGACCCAGGGAACTACCACCCCCCATTTTTGCAGAGGAGGAGGCTGAAATTCTGAGAGGTTCAATTAACCGACCAAAGATCACACCCCCCTCATCAGAGGTAGGGCTGGAGTGGTGGCTGCCTTCAAGCCCGCAGTGTTGCTCTGCGCTTTGGTGTCAGGGGCGCAGTTTCCTGAAGAAAACTCTGCGCCGGCCGCCTTTTCTTCTAGTTGTACAAGCTGCTCGGTTGGCCCTCCAGTCCAGGCCCCATCTTGTTTGGCTCTCACCGGGGACTAGATGACTGGGTTCCACGCCCTGAGCCACATGAGCTGAGGGAGGGCTCCCCTGGCATGAGCTCGCGGCGTGGAGGGGTGGGATGCTTACGGAACTTAATTATTGGGGTGCGGGGGGGGCTGCCAGACATCCCCTTAATGAGGAGGAGATGAGCAGGGCCGCACGTGGGGATTAGTCCACCAGGCGGCCTAAAAACAGTTGCGGTCCAGGCTGGAGGGGTGATGTGAAGAGCCCTCAAGGCCCCCCAACTCCCCTGGGGTGCCCACAGCTCTTATGAGCTGTGTGATCAGCTTCGCTTGAGAAAGTGTCTGAGCCCGGGGGGGCGGGGGGCGGGGGAGAAAGGCTGGGGTCAAAGAGGTGTTGAGAGAAGGGCAGGTGAGTGAGCAGGAGCGGGGATGGAGCCAGGGCTTGCCAAGGCTCTCAGTGTTCCTGGGGCACCGCCATGGGGAGGCGATTGCATCAGCTGAGGGAAGGGAGGTGGGAGCCCCTGTGAGGAGAGGGGGGGATGGGGAAGAAGAACCAGGGTGTGTGGGGGAGGGGCAGAGTATCCAGTTGGCATCCTGGGCTTGAAGAACCCGGGTCCCTACCATCCCCTCAGGCTCTGAGGCTCCCCTCTGGGTTCCGGGTCCCCTTCCTGTCTAGATTATCCTAAACGAGCATTCCTTGCTCAAATACCCGCGGTCCGCCGGAGGAGAGGCAGAGATGCAGCCAGCGTGGTGGGGGCACCTGCGAGGCTGGTCCCCGGTGTCTGGGTGATGACGGAAGCCGAGGAGCAGATAGAGCCCAGAGTCCGGTTCTGGGTAGGATGTGGAAATCCAGGACATGGAAGGCGGAGCTCACAGGCAGGAAAGGCTGCCTGGAAGCACAGAAAGCGAAAAGAGAGGTCAGGGGGCGGGACCAGGTCGCTTTCACGAACCAAGGAGGGTCCCGCCCTGCCTGCAGGGGGAGCTGTTGGCCTCCCCTCCCTGCCGATTGCCCGGGGGGCTCAGCCAAATGGACCTTGGATCTCTCCCCTGGTCCACTGAACGGAAAATGAGGCTCTAGGGGTCAGCCTCTGAAAGTGGCCTCTGATTTCTAAGAATAATCCTCCAAGGACTTCCCTGGTGGGCCTCTGGCTGAGACTCTGCACTCCTAAAGCAAGGGGCCTGGGTTCAAATCCCCGGTCAGGGAACTAGATCCCGCATGCCGCAACTAAAAAAAATAAAAAATAAAAAGATACTGCATGTCGCAAGGAAGACCCAACACAGCCAAATAAATAAGTAAAAAAAAAAAAATTTAAAGTGGCCCTTGAACTCTGTGGGAGAAGGCGAGGATGAGATGTTTCGAGAGAACAGCATCGAAACATGTCTATTATCTATGGTGAAACAGATCACCAGCCCAGGTTGGATGCATGAGACAAGTGCTCGGGCCTGGTGCACTGGGAAGACCCAGAGGGATCAGGTAGAGAGGGAGGGGGGGACGGGGGATCGGGATGGGGAATACATGTAAATCCATGGCTGATTCATGTCAACGTATGACAAAAACCACTACAATATTGTAAAGTAATTAGCCTCCAACTAATAAAAATAAATGAAAAAATATAAATAAATAAAGTGGCCCTTGAGACATGGCAGCAATACCAGCACATGTGGCTATGCTAGGAATCTCCAGAAGCCACTTCTGAAGCGGCTGGGCTGGAACTTAGCTTGAACTGCATGACCCTGTGAGGAGTGATTGCTTATGAACCCTCTGAAGTAACTGGGACTTCAATCTGTAGGATGCTTTTGCAGGAATTCTCTGGAATAGTGGTTCTAACGAGTAGGAGGAAGGTTGCGGGGCACGGCATTTAGAGTCCTCACTAGTCAGAAAGCCTAGGGCAAAGCACTGGAGAGGAAAGGAACACAAACCCAAACAGGACAGACAGACACTCACTCCCACCTTGTACCTCCAATACTGTCACCAAAAGAGGCCCCAGATCCCCCAGCACTCCAGCCCCTTTTCAGCCACAGCCCTGTTGACAAGGAAAGAATACTTAGCCCCTGGGAGTAGAATCCATACCGTCTGCCTGGCCAGAGTTGAAGCATCTCTTAGATCATTTCAGTCCTATATGAAGGGGAAGATACCTATGCTGCCCTGGGTTGCCTCTTTGATTGAATCATCTGCAGGCTCCAGAGTCTGTGTGTGGTTGACTTCTGCCTGCCTCCTGACCATTCACAAAGCCCTTTAGCCGTCTCACTTGTGGAATCTCACTCAAACCTCTCATGATGGTCCTGAAAAGTGAGCTTTACCATCCCGATTCTACGACTGAGAAAGCCAAGGCTGAAAGGCAAGAAGTAGCTTGCCTTGAGCCATGGTTGAGTGGGGGTGAGTGGGTCAGGACTTGAGCCTGATCTTTAATCCCAATACCTGCCACCCCCTCCTTTTTATAATCAGAGTCAAATGATTAAAAAAAAAAAAATCTCAATCTGGTGAGTTCCTAAAAATTTAAGTTTTTCATTTTATAAGATTGTCCTATATTCTGTGATTATTTCCTTCCTGGTTTTTTTTCCCCCTTAAAATGCCATTTCTTCATGAATGATGCTAATTGTGGATTAACATTTTTATGTAAGGTTTACTTGGCCAGATTGAAAAAATGACAATCCTATGTTAGGCCCCAAGATATATTAATATATTGGGGCCTTCCCTGGTGTTTGACCCAGGAAATCCCAGGAAGCAGCAGCCTGGGTTTTCTGCAGTTCACAGTGGGCTGCTGGGTCTGCTTACACTCCCTGGGAAGCACTCGAGGGCATGTGTGTTATTTATGTTACAGCCCCAAGCCTGAGGCGTCTGCCTGGCTGAAAGTGGGAGCCACATTTTTCTGAAAATCCCCTCCTTTTTCTATGATCCAATGAATGTGGGCAATTTGATCTCTGCTGCGCTTAAGAAGGCTTTCTTAATCTTTCCTTGCTATTCTCTGAAACTCTGCATTCAGTTGGGTATATTTTTCCCTTTCTCCTTTGCCTTTTGCTTCTCTTCTTTTATCATCTATTTGTAAGGCCTTCTCAGACAACAACTTTACCTTTTTGCGTTTCTTTTTCTTGGGGATGGTTTTGATCACTGCCTCCTGTACAATGTCACGAACCTCCATCCATAGTTCTTCAGGCACTCTATTAGATCTAATCTCTTGAATCTATCTGTCATTTCCACTGTATAATCATACGGGATTTAATTTAGGTGATACTTGACTAGTCTAGTGGCTTTCCATACTTTCTTCAATTTATGCCTGAATTTTGCAATTAGGAGCTCATGATCTGAGCCACAGTCAGTTCCTGGTCTTATTTTCGCTGACTGTATAGAGCTTCTCCATCCACGGCTGCAAAGAATATAATCAATCTGATTTTGGTATTGACCATATGGTGATGGCCATATGTAGAATCATCTCTTCTGTTGTTGGAAGAGGGTGTTTTCTATGACTAGGACGGTCTCTTGGCAAAGCTGTTAGCCTTTGCCCCACTTTGTACTCCAAGACCAGACTTGCTTGTTACTTCAGGTATCTCTTGACTTTTCAGTTTTGCATTCCAATCCACTTTGAAGAAAAGGGCATCTTTTGTTGGTGATAGTTCTAGAAGGTCTTGCAGGCCTTCACAGAACCATTCTACTTCAGCTTCTTTGGCATTAGTGGTTGGGGCATAGACTTGGATTACTGTGATGTTGAATGGTTTGCCTTGGAAATGAACTGAAATCATTCTGTCATTTTTGAGACTGTACCCAAATATTGCATTTGGACTTTTTTGTTGGCTATGAGGGCTACTCCATTTCTTCTAAGGGATTCTTGCCCACAGTAGTAGATATAATGGTCATCTAAATTAAGTTCACCCAATTCCCATCCATTTTAGTTCAGTGATTCCTAAGATGTTGATGTTCCCTCTTGCCAACTCCTCCTTGACCACTTCCAGCTTACCTTGATTCATGGACCTAACATTCCAGATTCCTATGCAATATTGTTCTTTATGGCATCGGACTTTATTTTCACCACCAGACACATCCACAACTGTCGTTTCCGCTTTGGCTCAGCCGCTTCATTCTTTCTGGGGCTATTTCTCTGCTCTTGCCCAGTAGCATATTGGACACTTACTGATCTGGGGGCTCATCTTCCAGTGTCATATATTTTTGCCTTTTCATACCATTCATGGGATTCACAAGGCCAGAATACTGAAGTGGATTGCCATTCCTTCTCCAGTGGACTGTGCTTTGTCAGAACTCTCCACCATGACCCATCCTTCTTGGGTGGCCCTGCATGGCATGGCTCATAGCTTCATTGAATTACACAAGGCTGTGATTCATGTGATCATTTTGGTTAGCTTCTGTGATTGTGGGTTTCATTCTAGAAGCTGTGGGATTGTAATTCTTGCTTCTTCTGTCTGCCCTCTGTTAAGAGGCTTGTGCAAGCTTCCTGATGGGAGGGACCAGCTGTGGGGAAAACTGTGTCTTGCTCTGGTGGGCAGGGCCATGCTCAGTAAATATTTAATCCAATTGTCTACTGATAGGTAAGGCTCTGCTCCCTCCCTGCTAGTTATTTAGCCTGAGGTAGCCCAGTCCTGAAGCCTACAGGCTCTCTGGTAGGACTAAAGATGACCTCCAAAATGACCATGTGCTTCCCAGGACTGCTGTGCCAGCGTCCCTATGTCAGGCCACTGCCGACCCACACCTGCACAGGGGCTCAAATGCTCACAGACAGGTCTTACTGCCAAGAAAATCTTCTGGGTCTGTTTTTACATTGTGACACTTTAGCAATTAGTTATTCAAAATTCTTCAAGCTCTGGGAAACCTTGAGACAGTGAGAGAACTAATGCTTCTTAAAGTTCAACAATCAAAACAATATATTTTAATGAATCTCTGAAAGCATCACTATGAAGGTGAAAATAGGAGGACAGTTACCTTTGGGTCCGTGTTTGAATAGTCACATCTGTTCCTGGCTGTGTGATGCTTACTTGATTGGCTCCCATTGATTGTGTACATAAACAGCTCATGGAAGATATGCCCATTAGCAGGTGGCAGTGGGACAGGCTTGGTCAAGCCTGGTTTAGAAAACATTAGTCTGTCCACCAATCCATACCCACTGTTGTTTGGAGAAGCTCATATCAACCTCACTGATGACATCAACTTCCTCCCATTTTAAATTGGAAAAGAGCTGATCCATGTGGTAACATCACTTCCGAGGGTAAATATTATGCAATCAATGACAAGAAAAACTGACAAAATTAACATCCTTTTATGCAGCAAAAGATATCAAGGTAACAGCTGCTCAGGTACCCACTTAGAGCCACCATCCAAGATCATCACTCTCCCCTTCTTGTTTCATGTGCCAGTAAGAAACGTCATCAACAAGTTGGGCACAGTGCCCTCCTGACAACAGGGCTGGTCCTGAGAGCGGGCTGGATATAAGGGTTTATCCTCAGCCAAGTTTACTCTGCCTTAAACTTCTCGCAGTCAAGGAAAAGGAATGTTTGGGCCAAACTGCTTCCTGGCAAATAAGGGAGCAATGCCCACCAGAGCAGCCTTTCTGGACCCTGGGCTGCTTTTGTGTTTCTGTGATAATGTGGCCCTGGAATTGTCTGTGCGCTCTGGGTGCTAAGTCACTTCAGTCGTGTCCGACTCTCTGCAAGCCTATGGACAGTAGCCTGCCAGGCTCCATGGGATTCTCCAGGCAAGAATACTGGAGTGGATTGCCATGCCCTCCTCCGGGGGATCATCCTGACCCAGGGATCAAACCCACATCTCTTATGTCTCCTGCATTGGCAGGCGGACCCCTTACCACTAGCACCACCTGGGAAGTTCTAGCATCACCATTGTGCCACCTTCCAAACCACACAGGGCACATTGCCAGCAAAAATGCAAGACTTTTTTTTTTTTCCCCATGCTGTGTGACATGCAGAATCTTAATTTCCTGACCAGGGATCAAACCCATGGCCCCTGCATTGGGAGCACAGAGTACTTAACCACTAGACCATCAGGAAAGTCCCACAAGGTTCTTTTTATAAATAATCTTCAGTTCATGTCCTGTGAATATTTACATATATTTGGGGTTGCCTCTTACCTTGGAAGAGTGTAATTGCACATGTTCTGTGTTCCACAGGACCTAACCCTGTGCCAAACATTTATGTCATAAATGTTGCACTAAATGCTAGATGAGTTTTAAGTCAACACACTATAGAAGCCCCTATGGGGCAGACTCCCTGAGAGTATTTCTTATCATGTTAGAGTTTGAATCTATAGGAAATATCACAGATGCTATGCTCCTGAACTACACCTTCCATCTAAGCACGCCAGAGGAAATTTGAAACTGATCAGAGGAGATTCATATAGGTGAAAGAAATGAAATGAAATCATTTGAATGTCACTTGGTAGTTTCAGAAACAAAAGTTACTCCCAGAACATATATAGCCTAGAAGGTTCTAATCCTAGCACATGCTCCCAACACATCCTAGAACAAGTTGATGGGTCCTGGCTTCACGATGAATCCAGAGAAGTCAGCAGAGCAGCTACAGTTCTGAGCACATAAATATTGAATATCATGTGCCTGTAAAATACTGTGCAAGTGGAAAAAGAATTTTCACTATTTTGACCAACCACTGCTGAAAACTGTGGCTAGTAGCCTAGAGGAGAAATAATAAATTTCTTCATGGTTCACAGTTTACAAAATACTTTCACATACCATATCTCATCAAATCCTTCTAACATCCAGGTGAAGGAGGTGTTATTTTCAGAGGAGGAAGGCTTGGAAATGTTGCAATTTGCCCAAGTGCAGTGTGAAAATAATGTCTCAAAACCAGAATATTTGACTCCCCAGCTAGGCTCTTTTTCTTCTCAGATATATAAAGCTGTATTTTTTTAAATTGCTTCCATTACAAAGCTTAAAGTCTGGGAAATGCCTTTTTCCCTACCCAAAGAGCTCATAAACATGTAGAGGAGAACAAATTCATTTTTAAAAGACTATTATTAAAAAGGCAAAAGATACTCTCCACAGGCATGGATTTAGATCATCCAACCCTAAGAAATTTACTTAAATGAATCTAAAGGACAATGTGGACACAAACCCAAATTGGTTGAAAGTTATTATCTTGCATATTGGTAATTCCAGTACATCATGGAATTGTTTTGTAGCCTTTCTTGTCTTTTTAGGGAATTCTGTCAAATTTTCAGAGTTTCTTGTGGGAAACCTTTTGCTCTCTACTTGTAATTCATTCCAGCGAGTGATTCCTGATCTGCCTTAATCGTAGTTGCAAAACACTGGAGCAAAGAAAACATCCAACCACAGAGGATGTGTTAGATCAACCCCAATGTCTTGGTTTCTCTGCTAGAGTATAGAGAATTCTCCCTTTGATCGCTCAGCTGTGTCACTCTGGAATGTGAGTTCCCAGCTGGGCTGGTCTCGGTCCCTGCTGCTCCCCCAGGCTCAGGCTGGAGTCCAGAGGCCATGTGACCACAGGAGTGACAGACCTTCTGCTCACAATTGCTCCTCCCCATTGTTGGATAAGAGGGGGAGCCACTTGGTAACACACATCACCAACACCAAACATTAAGTGCCATGCAGTGACAGACTAATAAAACACTGAATTGTAAAACAAAACAAACAAAAAAAAAAATCCATGCCCTTTACTAACTTCAGCTGTGGACCAAAGCAGTCTTTTTTATCCTAAGCAAGATTTCATACACTCTTTGTCCTCTTATCTCCCTATCCCATCACATCTGTATGTTGTACACACATACACACGTGTGTTCGTGTGTGCTAAGTCACTTCAGTCATGTCCAACTCTGTGCAGCCCTATAGACTGTAGCCTGCCAGGCTCCTCTGCCCATGGGGATTCTCCAGGCAAGAGTACTGAAGTAGGTTGCCATGCCCTCCTCCGGGGGATCTTCCCGATCCAGGGATTAAGCCCGTGTCTCTTATGTCTGCTGCATTGGCAGGCAGATTCTTTACCACTAGTGCCACTTGGGAAGCCTGCACATACACACACAGGCCCTCATTTCTGAGACCCAGTGACCAGAAGGATACAAAATGAAAAATGATGGGGGAGGAAGGGTGGAGGAAAAAAAAACAGCCAGCTAGATGGACAAGCCTCTGAATCTCAGGGGTACTAGCTAATGTTAGTGTAGCTTAGAGACCGCCTAGTCATTTAATGAAACATAGAGAAGAGAGAGATGCATTTGCTATTCTAAAAAGCCACAAGTCAGTAAATGCAAATGTGCCCTATTGGAGAAAACCAAATTAAAGGAACCACTGGGAATTCTCTGCATAGTTAAGCAGAACAATTTCCCCCCTTTAAGGCCATATTTACCCTTCAGAAATCACATACCCTAAAGCACAGAAACCTAGACATGCATCATTTTCAGGAAGGATGTGTTGCATTAGCCCAGCCCCATCCTTTGAAGGCAGAAACACAAATCTATCATTGTCCTGAAGGGCTGCTGCAGCTGCCAAGACAGAGAACTCCGGGGCTCACATCTGACTCTACTTCCAGGTGACCAGTGTCCCAATGGTCAGAGGCTTGGCCTTCCTGAGCCCACGGCAACACTCCAGCACAAAGACACTTGGAGAGACTGTAGATCAGAGAAGTGCCACCCCAAACTGGGAACAGGTAACAGGCACTCCGTGGGGTGTGGAGTGCTCATGCCCAAGTTCCTGAAATTTGTCACTGGGTCCATTGCAATGAGTGATTCAAGATGTCTTTGTTTTTTTTTTTTTTGCTTAAATTGCTAAGGAAACTTTCTTTCAGTTGTTCTGTCTCCATCTCCAAATAGCCCCTCTTAGTTTCAGGTCACAGAAATGTACTCAGCTTAGCCCAAGCTAAAACAGGACAGGTGTGAGGATTTTGAGATCTCACAAGGAAAGAAAAAAAAAAAAAAAAGAAAAAAAACTAACAAAACCAAAACCAGAGTGGGCAGGGGTGTATCTGCCTTTATCTGAGTCTGTGTCTCTTGTCTCTCCAACACTGGGTCTATATCACTTTTCTGGTAGGAGTTTCTCCTCTTGATTTCTGTTCTCTGGCAAGAGATTCATTCCCACAGCTTCTAGAGGATTTGCCTTCAATGCGGGCAACTAATAGAGACTGACACGATCTCTGATTCTCAGTTCCAGATTCCCGGAAAATATTGGGTTGGCCAAAAGTTTGGGCTTTTCTGTAAGATGGTGAGAAACACCCAAGTGAACTCTTTGGCCAACCCAATAGAAATTTGTGAACAACAAACACAAAAAGCGCCCCCGGTCTTTATGGAACTGTAATTTAGTAGAGAAAAAAAGACACAAACAAATAGGCACATAAATTTATAAATTATAAAGCGAGAGGAAGTAGTATGCAGAAGTACAGACTGTTATGGTAGAGAAGAATGGTTGGGGGGAATGATACAGACTGAATGTTTGGGTCTACCCCCAAATTCCTATGTTGAAACCTAAGCCCCAGTGTGATGTATTGGGAGGTGGGGCCTGTGGGAGGAACTTACATCATGCAGGTGGGCCCCTCATGAATGAGATTAGTGCCCTTTTAAAAGAGACCCCAGAGAGCTCCTTCACCCCCTTCTGCCATATGAGGACATGGTGAGGAAATGACCATCTATGCACCAGGAGGAGGGTCTTCACCAGATGCAGAATCTGCAAGCTTAATCTTGGACTTCCTGGTCTCCAGAGCTGTGAGAAGTACCTTTCTGATGTTAATAGGCCACCCAGTCTGTGGTATTCTGTTACAGCAGCCTGAACAGACAAATACTGGAAGGATATATAACTTGGGGGTTTAACCTGAACCCTGAAGAAGTAGGAAATAGTCATTCAAGGGGAAGGGGAAGGATATGGATGACCAATAAGAACCTACTGTACAGCCCAGGGAACTCTGTTCAGTATTATGTAACAACCTAAAGGGGGAGGGATCTGAAAAAGAATAGCTAGATGTATAACTGAAGCACTTTGCTGTACTCCTGAAACTATCATAACATTGGAAATCAACTGTACTCCAATGTAAAGGTAAAGTTAAAAAAAAAAAGAAAAAAGAGGGAAGGGGAAGAATATTCCAGGCCAAGGAACCACACAAACGAAGCTGCAGGGCAGGAGAGAGCTGAATTTATTTTTTTGTTGCCATTGTTGTTCAGTCACTCAGTCATGTCTGATTCTTTGCGACCTCATGGGCTGCAGCATAACAGGCTTCCCTGTCCTTCACCATCTCCTGGATTTTGCTCAAACTCATGTCCATTGAGTCAGTGATGCCATCCAACCATCTCATCCTGTGTCGTCCCCTTCTCCTCCTTCCCTCAATCTTTCCCAGCATCAAGGTCTTTTCCAAAGAGTCGGCTCTTTGCATCAGGTGGCCAAAGTATGTTGGAGCTTCAGCTTCAGCATCAGTCCTTTCAGTGAATATTCAGGATTGACTGTCCAAGGGACTGTCAAGAATCTTCTCCAGAACCAGAGTTCAAAAGCATCAATTCTTAGGCACTCAACCTTCTTTATGGTTCAACTCTCACATCTGTACATTACTACTGAAAAAACCATAACTTTGACTAGACTGATTTTTGTCAGGAAAGTGATATCTCTGCTTTTTAATACACTACCTGGGTTGGTCATAGCTTTTCTTCCAAGGAGGAAGCGTCTTTTAATTTCATGGCTGCAGTCACCATTCGCAGTGATTTTGGAGCCCAAGAAAATAAAGTCTGTCATTGTTTCCACTGTTTCCCCATCTATTTGCCATGAAGTGATGGGACTGGTTGCCATGATCTTGAGTTTTTGAATGTTGAGTTTTAAGCCAGATTTTTCACTCTCCTCTTTCATCTTCCTTCTTCAAGAGATTCTTTAGTTCCTCTTTACTTTCTGCCATTAGGGTGGTATCATCTGCCTATTTGAAGTTATTGATATTTTTCCCAGCAATCTTGACTCCAGCTTGTGCTTCATGCAGCCTAGCATTTCACATGATGTACTCTGCATATAAATTAAATAAGCAGGTGACAATATACAGCCTTGATGTACTCCTTTCCCAGTTTGGAACCAGTCCACTGTTTCATGTTCAGTTCTAACTGTTGCTTCCTGACCTGCATATGGGCTTCTCAGGAGGCAGGTAAGGTGGTCTGGTATTCCCATCTCCTTCAGAATTTTCCACAGTTTGTTGTGATCCACACAGCCAAAGCCTTAAGTGTAGTCAGTGAAGCAAAAGTAGATGTTTTTCTGGAATTCTCTTGCTTTTTCAGTGATCCAATGGATGTTGGCAATTTGATTTCTGGTTCCTCTGTCTTTTCTAAATCCAGTTGGAACATCTGAAAGTTGTCAGCTCACATACTGTTGAAGCCTCGCTTAAAGGATTTTGAGCATTACCTTGCTAGCATGTGCAATCAGCGAAATTGTGCAGTAATTTGAACATTCTTTGGCATTGCCCTTCTTTGTGATTGGATTGAAACTTGAACTTTTCCAGTCCTGTGGCTACTGCTGAGTTTTCCAAATTTGTTGGCATGTTGAGTGCAGCACTTTAACAGCATCATCTTTTAGGATTTAAAATAGCTCAGCTGGAATTTGATCACCTTCACTAGCTTCCTTCATAGTAATGCTTCCTAAGGCTCACATGACTTCACGCCGCAGGATGCCTAGCTGTAGGTGAGTGGCCACAACGTCGTGGTTATCTGGGTCATTAAGAACTTTTTTGTATAGCTCTTCTGTGTATTTTTGCCACCTCTTCTTAATCTCTTCTGCTTCTGTTAGGTCCTACTATTTCTATCCTTTATTGTGCCCATCTTTGCATGAAGTGTTCCTGTGGTATCTCTGATTACCTGGAAGAGATCTCTAGTCTTTCCCATTCTATTGTCTTCCTCTATTTCTTTGCATTGTTCACTTAAGAAGGCTTTCTTATCTCTTCTTGCTATTCTCTGGAACTCTGCATTCAGTTGGGTATATCTGAAAACCTTAAATGCCAGGGTGGCCCAAGGCTGAATTGGGCTGGGTCTCAGAATTTGTGCTTTGCTAGGTCTGACTGCCAGGTTGTGAATGTTATTGGCAGTGCAATAACATCATTTTTTGTTTATTTTGGAAGATCATTCTAGTGACAGCATAAATGGGTAACTGGAAAGGAAAAGTGGAAGCCGAAGGTCATTGAGGAGCACCTGAGGGTCTGGAGGAGAAACTATACTGACTTCTTAGTCCAAGATTATGGCAAGAGAGATGAAGAGAAGGATTCAAGATTAACTTGGGAGACAGACATGACCGGTGTGTGGATGTACTCTATTGGGAAGAGCAAGGAGTGAGATAAAAGGTAGAATCAAGAGTGCTCCCCAGATTTCTGGGTCTGAGCAGCTGGGTGGGTGGCAGTACCAGCACCAAGACCAGAGCCCTGCAGCAGTGAACGGGCAGGAGGGGAAACTGCTCTGCTTTGCACACATGACACATCAGCTGCCTCTGAGACATCAGAGTTGAAGGGTAGGTCATTGTACTTGTGAATGTACTGCCTAGGGAGAGCTCTCACCAAGGATAAAATTTAGATCCATCAGGATAAAGAGGGTTTTAAAGTCATGGCAGTGGTTGAGTTCACCCAAGGAGTAAGAGTGAGAACAGTGCCCAGGGCTGAGAGTGAGTACTGTAACATCTAGAGCTTCAGTCAGTTCAGTTCAGTCACTCAGTCGTGTCCGACTCCTTGTGACCCCATGGATCGCAGCACGCCAGGCCTTCCTGTCCATCACCAACTCCCGGAGTTTACTCGAACTCGCGTCCATTGAGTCGGTGATGCCATCCAGCCATCTCATCCTCTGTCATCCCCTTCTCCTCCTGCCTCCAATCCCTCCCAGCATCAGGGTCTTTTCCAATGAGTCAACTCTTCGCATGAGGTGGCCAAAGCATCGGAGTTTCAGCTTCAGCATCAGTCCTTCCAATGAATATTCAGAACTGGTCTCCTTTAGGATGAACTGGTTGGATCTCTTTGCAGTCCAAGGGACTCTCAAGAGTCTTTTCCAACACCACAGTTCAAAAGCATCAATGTTTTGGTGCTCAGCTTTCTTCACAGTCCAACTCTCACATCCATACATGACCACTGGAAAAACCATAGCCTTGACCAGATGGACCTTTGTTGGCAAAGAAATGTCTCTATTTTTTAATATGTTATCTAGGTTGGTCATAACTTTCCTTCCAAGGAGTAAGTGTCTTTTAATTTCATGGCTTCAGTCACCATCCGCAGTGATTTTGAAGCCCAAAAAAATAAAGTCTGACCTGCTTCCACTGTTTCCCCATCTATTTGTCATGAAGTGATGGGACCAGATGCCATGATCTTAGTTTTCTGAATGTTGAGCTTTAAGCCAACTTTTTCACTCTCCTCTCTCACTTTCATCAAGAGGCTTTTTAGTTCATCTTCACTTTTTGCCATAAGGGTGGTGTCATCTGCATAGCTGAGGTTATTGATATTTCTCCCAGCAATCTTGATTCCAGCTTGTGCTTCTTCCAGCCCAGCGTTTCTCATGATGTACTCTGCATGTAAGTTAAATAATCAGGGTGACATTATACAGCCTTGACGTACTCCTTTTCCTACTTGGTATCAGTCTGTTGGTCCATGTCCAGTTCTTAGGTAGAAGAAAATCAGCTAGGAGGTCTGAGGGGCAATGACCAAAGAGGAATGAGGAAAAACCAGGCAAACGGGGTGTCACAGAGGAAGAAAGGGCAGGAATTGAAATCTGGAATAATGGCTGCTGATATAGTCACCTAGATCAACAGTAATTCAAGGATGGTGCATGGGGATGGTGCAGCCAGTGCTCCAGAAGCTGTCTGTCATCCATAACTAGTGATGTGTGTGCATGCTAAGTCGTTTCAGTCGGGCCCAATTCTGTGAGACCCTATGGACTATAGCCTGCCAGGCTCCTTGTCCATGGGATTCTACAGACAAAATTACTGAAATGGGTTGCCATTTTCCCCTCCAGAGGATCTTCCCAATCCAGGGATCAAACCCACATCTCTTACATCTCTTGCGTTGGCAGGCGGGTTCTTTACCACTAGTACCACCTGGGAAGCCCCATAACCAGTGATGCTAATCCCTGTTTATGTCCCAGCCCCATCCTTTTTACAGGTATTCTGGGTAAATTTTAGCTGTAAACATCCAGTCATCTATGTGCCTACCTACCCATCCATCCACCTGTTCATCTACTCATCCATCCATCCATCCACCTATCCATCCATCCATCCATTCATCCATCTACCTACCCAGCCAACTATCCATCCATCCACCCCCCCCCACCTATCTGTCCATCCACCCACCCATCCATCCACTTTTCCCTCCATCCTCCTATTCATCCATTTATTTATCCACCTAACCCTCCATCCATCCATTCATCCACCTATCCACCCATCTATCCCTCAGCCCCTTGCTCCATCCAAGTCCTAGACTTCCCACTAAGGTGCAGGGCCCACAAGGGTCCCTCAGTCCTCTTCCTTTTATTTATTTATGTATTTGTTTGTTTGTATGTTTTTACTAGTTTTTGTTTTCTACCTCTGAAGGCATTGTGCAAGATTTGCCTCACATACACACCATGATACCCATTCTGATGTTTGGTCTTGATAAAGCATCTCAGATCCCAGTTTAATTACTATGTTGAGTCCACAGTAGTAACCAGAGCAATAAGAGGAACACCAGGATTGAACAATCTTCCTCTTAATGAAGAGAAGGAGCATTTCTAGCTTCCACATTACGCACACTGTGTTTTCACACAGCCGAGATTGCTTCTAGCCCATTTAAGGCTCCTCACCCTCAGTTCACTCAGTTTCTCTCAACATTTGCATTTTCTTTCAGCCTGTCAGCATGAAAAGCTCTTCTGTCGCGATGCCTTAAAGGTCAGCATGGTACCTTCACAGAGGCCATTGAGACTCCTTCCTGTTGTGCTTCACTTGATAGCGAGCCTCATTCTCACCTTGCACAGTCCTGGCTTAGCCAGCATCCTTGCCCACAGCCAACATCCCCCCAACTGCTACCTCCAGAACCACAGCTTCTCCTTCCCTCCTGCTACCACCTGGGCTTCCCTTTTTATAGGTCACTTACCTATCCAGCTTTGGAATGATGGCAGGATTCATTTGAACTCCCCCACATGTTCCTTGGTAAAGAATGTCTCTCCAACACAGGAGACTCAAGAAATTCGAGTTCGATCCCTGGGTCAGGAAGATCCCCTGAAGGAGGAAATGGCAACCCACTCCAGTATTCCTGCCTGGAGAATCCCATGGACAGAGGAGCCTGGTGGGCTACAGTCCTTGAGGTTGCAAAGAGTCAGACTGAGCAGACACAGAGCATAGCACATGTTCCTTAAGGATCCTCTGTGACACAGGGTATAAACTGAGACATGAGATTTGAGGATCACCTCCTCTAATCTTCTACTGTGTCAAAATTTACCTGTTGCCACTGTCTTCTTTCCCTAGAGAGTTTCAAAGCAACTTACACACAGTTTTTTCACGCTGCACCTGCTGTAGCCCTGGGAATCTCTCTGCCCCTCAGTCCATTCCAGTTATGCTATGTCCAGTCCAGATGCTCACACATCGAGGCCATCCTTTGTCCTTCTTTAGGGCAACACAGCACGTAGCCCTCAGCTTCTTTACATTCTCTTTCCCCTAAGCTCTGAGCCAACTCCATCAGCGGGTTGCCTCACACACCTTTTGGAAGCGGTAGGATTGTAAATCCTTAGAAAAATAGATAGACTCCATAAGCTTGTGTTTGCTGTGACAGGTGATGAATTAGGGGGATTCAATTTCCAGCAAGCAAGAATTGTTAACACTGCAATGGCTCTACCAAAAAAAAAGTTTTCTGGGGGTCTTTCAAAATAAAACTACCTCCAGTGATTTAGGGGAGACAGATTAGATAACTTTTCAAAATGCCTTCCAGTTCTGAGTTGCTACTATTCATTTCTTCCCAACTCTCCCCTCTGATTTCAGAGGTTATGCCCTGATGAACTTACCTATCCCTCCATCGGTGTTATCTGTTGCCCCAATTTTATTGATGGAATGAGTTGTACACCCCATCAAAAGCATATCTGAAGCATACTCTGGGGTCCACATTACATCTGGGAACCCTATACCCTTTTATTTCTGTCTCTGAATAACAATTAAGCATCTGGGAACATACTTGACCGTGTCTTGGATCTGCCGATTTTGCTGATTTGCTTTGCCTGTTCATCATTCCAAATTTCGAGTGAATGGGCACTTCTGTGAGGCACCGAAAGTCTCCTGAGAAATAATTAAGCCATGAAATGTTTTGCTTGAGAGGGTAACTGTGAACTCAGAAGTGTACTCCTATGAAGCCTTCTGAGTTTAAAAGTCAAAGAGGACTGACTCACGCCATCTTGCTCAGCACAGGTGTGTTGTGTGGATTAACTGAGTTTGTGCCACTCCAGGATTTGCTTGTGTGATGTCCAGAAATATAGCCCAGCGTTGGTGATTCAGTGGTGAGCACAGATGCCTTCCCAAGACATAGCATCTTCTGTAACAGGAAGAAAGTGCAGAGGGAAGGGAGAGCTTGTGGGCTCTGGAGTTAGACACCCCTGGGCTTCTAACCCAACCCTGCCTTCGCCACATCACAACTTCACAGTGTCTTTCCTGAATCTGCTGGCCCCTTACTTTCAGACTTCCCAGCCTCCAGGATGGTGAGAAATAAATATTTGTTGTAGAATTTTTTTTTAACTTAAAACCTGCTAAGCCTTGGTTTTGCCCTCTGTGAAATGGGGATAAATGTAAAGATTGCTGTAAAAGTTAGGTGTGCAAATGAATGTGAAGTGTTCAGCTGGTGTCATCAGCATCCTGTGTGCATTAAACATGTCACGACAACTCCTGGCCCCTGAATTAATCCAGGCATGTCTCACTGCAGGGTTGCATTCAAAAGAAACACAAATTCCATCACAGAAAGTGGTGGAAGGTAATATGTGCCTTTTCTGAAAGTGTCTCAAGGAGGCAGGGCGAGAGCCGGGCCCCACAGCCAGTCTAGTGCTATCTCTTTGCCCCCAAATCTCGATTCTCACCCAGAGACCCTAACTCTCTATACCTGCCCCAGCCCCCTGGTTCTCACATTTCCTTTTTTACTCCCAAAGCACCTCCAGCTCATTCTAGCCCACTTGCCTGCAACCTTGTCTGGAGGTGTCCTTAAAACCTAACATGGGTCTAAGCCATGCTAGACACATAGTGAAAGTGTTAATCACTCAGTCGTGTCCAGCTCTTTGTGACTCCATGGACTGTAGCATCACCAGGCTATAGTCCTTTGAAGGCAAAAGGAGAAGGGGGTGACAGAAGATGAGATGGTTAGATAGTATCACCAACTCAGTGGAAATGGATTTGAGCAAACTCTGGGAGAGAGTGGAGGACAGGGGATTCTTGTGTGCTATAGTCCATGGGGCCTCAAAGAGTGGGACGCAACTTAGCGACTGAACAAGACATGTGGCAGCGTTTCTAAAGATTGTGGAGGTTATTAACTTGAGGGAAGTTAGTTTTTCCCATTTGTACTGAACAAGACTTGATTATAAGGAGAAAATTTATAGGAGACTCTGAAAGGATGGAGGAAAAAGCAGGACAGAGTGGAAGGCAAGGTTCTTCCCTGCTTCACAAGACAGAACGGCATCTGTCCTGCCAAAGCAGGGAGGGTATAACTGCCCAGGTCTTTCCCCCAGGAGGAAGGAAGTGTCACTGATCACAGCAAGATGGAGTGGCTTTCGTTCCAATCCTCCGCAGAGCCTGCGATTACTGCCTACCATCACTTGCGAGAGCAGGGCTTCCTGCCAGAGTTCTGAGAATGCCCTGGAATGCCCCTCACCTCTCTCTTCTTTCAGACCCAGGGTGGAGTGTACATGCTGACTAGGCAGCAAACTCAATGTTATGTTTGGTCATTTCACTGCTCGTCCAGGCTCCTCACTCCCAGGTCGACTGACTCCTCCAACGTCATATTGCATCTCCGAAAAGGACTGAAGCATTCAAGGATCTGGACCCTAAACAAAGTTGGTGTACTGTAAGCAGCTGCCCAGAGCCCTCTGGGGCCCCAAAGCCTCCTGAGGCTGTGGGTTTGATCTGGCCACCGTGAGAACTGGTATCTGAAAGCACATTCAGCAACAGCTCTTGTATGCAGAACACAGAGCCTCCTCTGGTGACCTTGGCTGTGCGTTTCATCTGCTGCATCTTAAGGTGGACAGAGGGTGGAAAGAGATTAAAGTTAATTGAGTGCATCCCGTGTGCTGGGAGCTTTACATATGTAATATCACTGAATTCTCGGGCTTGTAATAGATAGATGCTATTATTCCCTTTCACAGACGAAGAAGTGGAAGCTGCAGGTTTTTAAACAACCTGCTCATAACACCTAGCAAGAAACAGAGTTTGGGTTTGAAGCCAGTATCTGATTCTAACGTGTATTTACATTTCCTGTAACTCCATACTCTTTCTCTTACTTTGGTGTTTTACGTTAAAATTAGAGCCTGTTAACTCTTATAGACCAACTTTACATTCCTAAATTAAAGCTTGATAGAGAAATCCTGAAAAACTCATTTGCACAGAGAAAAAGAAAAACCACACACACCGAACTCAAAATCAACACTTCACCCAATGCTCAAAACGCTGCCCATATCCTGCCACTTTCGTCTCCAGATTTATTTACCTAGAGCTGACTCATTAGAAAAGACCCTGATGCTGGGGAAGATTGAGGGCAGGGAGAGAAGGGGATGACAGAGGATGATGGTTGGATGGCATCACCGACTCAACAGACATGAGTTTGAGCAAGCTCCGGGAGATAGTGAAGAACAGGAACAGGGAGGCCTGGTGGGCTGTAGTCCATGGGGTCTCAAAGAGTTGGACACGACTGAGCAACTGAACATGTTCAGTACGGACACATGACCGTGACACTTGCCATATGAGTCAAACAGAATTTCTTTGCAAATAGAGCAGGACACCCTTTTTTTGAGAACATTATGGTCCAGGTTTCACCCCGGTGCAGGCTCACAAAGGCAGCCACAATGCCCAAATCACATTGAGCATTCCACACTGTCATTTGCCATTTCGGGAGCCAAAATCTGTGCAATATTTTTTACAAAATGTAGAACCAAATGGCAAATGACCCTAATTCCTTCCCTTCGAAATCACATTGCCCAGTGGACTCCCTTTTGTTACCTGGTTAATGAAATTTCCACACCACCGGGTGAAGAATGGAAAAGAAATATATATATCTCTGATTAAAAAGAAAGAAGAAGGGTCCCTTCATCATTACCCACCTAGTCTGGAAGGTCTGCACAGAGTGTCTGAGATGGCTCCATTAGCGCATTTTTATAGAAAAAGTACTTCTTAACTGACACCTGGCTATCTTGGTCTTGTACTTCTAATTTGACCTTTTCAAATGACATTGGGGTCTATAAGGCGATATGGGGGAAGGGAAGGTCTGAAAGAGAAGGAATAATTGCAGATTGAGGAAGGTCATGGGCTCCAGGATCTTTTTTCTTTTATCTCTTCCTCTGTCCCTCGTAAATGTGACCAAGAAGTCTGTCCTTACTTGCCGAGCTGTTGGGCAGAGAAAAGCCTCCTGCAAAAGTGAAGCAAAGCAGGCATGAAAGAAGAAAAAGTGAAGCTGAGTATCATCTCCCCAACTATCCAAGGCAGTGTTTAGGAGACAGGAAGAGAAAGTCAAGCCCAAATGTCCTCTCCTGCATGGTGTCTCACTGCATGTCCCTGGAAGTTTTGTGTGTATGGCTGCTCCATACAAAGTAGTTTCAGAGGTTCCCCGCATGGTGAGTAACATGTGGTGGCCTCACCTCCCAAGACAAGTCACTTGCTGTTCTGCTTCTCAATGCTCCTGTGAGGTCCCAGCCAAGGACAGGGTCCACTTTCTCCAGGCCCCCACATTGCTACCTGGTGTACCGTTGACTCTGCATTAATGACAAAAGTAAAAAGGATGCTGACACCTGCCAAAAAAGGAGCCAGAGAAACTTCTGATCCTCTTGACCCATCAGCAACTTACAATTTGAAGACAATCACTGAAAACTTAGGTTGGAAAATACATTACCAGTTGAGTGAAAGTGAAGTCGCTCAGTCATGTCTGACTCTTTGCAACCCCATGGACTATAGCCTACCAGGCTCCTCTGTCCATAGGATTTTCCAGGCAAGAATACTGTAGTGAGTTGCCATTTCCTTCTCCAGGGGATCTTCCCAACCCAGGGATTGAACCCGGGTCTCCGTCATTGCAGGCAGACACTTTACTGTCTGAGGCACCAGGGAAGCCCTACGTGGCCATTAAGATTCTTACCAGATGGAAGGCAGGAAAAGCACAATACCAAAGTGCCTCTTCTGCTCTCCCAGCTACTTGGAGCAGCGAGGCCTTACAGCTGAAGTAGACACTGTGCAAACAGTCTGTGCCAGAGACCTCAGGTACCTGTGATCAGCAGCAGGGGAGAGTTGGTTTGGATTTATAGATTCTCTAGCATGAGATCATTACTCTATATACATATCAAATTCTGCAGAAAGAGTTTCCTTATAATCCCCTGACAACTTTCTACAAGTTTGTGCAAAGTGGGAGGCAAGGAGCTTATTGACATAAATCTTGGACTCCAGTAGGAGATGCCCATGGGTCCCAAGAAAGTTCTAAAGTTTGAGGAGCTCTGGCTATATACCTGGTTCCTGTAATGTGAAATCCCCTCGTGTTGTAATTTTGTGCCTCAGTGTTCCTATCTGTAAATTGGAAAGAAGATCACTAGTGCATCCCAGAGGACTACCGAAATGATAAGAATTTAAAAGGTTAAATGCATACTGCAGGTATATACTACACATGCAGTATATAAGGTTCCTTTATTCTGAGACATCAGAAAGATATATCACTTTGCTAATATTTACTGAGCATATGCTGTGAGTGGCCAGGAGGTGATGGGATGGACCAGGAGGTGATGGGATGTTGTGAGTGGCCAAGAGGTGATGGGATGGACCACACAAAACCTCCAGGGACATGCTATGAGATTGTGTGCCCAAGAGGACATTTAGGCTTGGCTTTTTCTCCTCATCTCCAAACACTGCCTCAGATAGTCAGTGAGTTCATGCTCTGCTTCATCTTTTTCTTTTCTTTTTTAATTTATCATTTAATTTGTCTGTGCTGGGTCTTTGTTGCTGCGCAAGGTCTGGTTGTGGCAAGTGGGGGCTTCTCTTCATTGTGATGTGTGGGCTTCGCATTTTGGCCTCTTCTCTTATTGTGGAGCATGGGCTCTAGGGCTCACGGGCTCAATAGGGATCTTCTCAGACCAGGGGTCGAACCTGTGTCCCCTGTATTGCCAGGCAGATTCTTGACCACCAGACCACCAGAGAAGTCCTCTGTTTCATTT
The DNA here is from genome assembly GCF_963930625.1 of Muntiacus reevesi. Taxonomy (NCBI): domain Eukaryota; kingdom Metazoa; phylum Chordata; class Mammalia; order Artiodactyla; family Cervidae; genus Muntiacus; species Muntiacus reevesi. The sequence goes on along the minus strand of NC_089254.1, from coordinate 93,006,514 downwards.
TTGCAGAAGGCTTTTCTCTGCCCAACAGCTCAGCAAGTAAGGGCAGATCTCTTCATTTCACTTATGAGGGACCGAAGTGATAAAAGAACAGTGTCTGGATCCCATAACCTCTCTCAGTTTGCAGTTATTCCTTCTCTTTGAGACCCTTCATCCTCACATCTCTTTACAGAGCCCGATGTCATTTGGTAAGGTCAGATCACTTTGGGAAGGTCAAATGTGACATCCAATGACATCATCAGCTGCTGGTGATGCCACAGTGGACAGAACAGCAAAGTCCCTGTCCTGTAGCAACTTACATTCTTGTCATGAGAGGCAGAAAGTGTGTAATCTATGGTATATTTTGGGTGTTGATAATAACACCTTAAAAATAAAAAAAGTGAGGGAGGAGCTGGAGGGTAATGAAGTTGGGAGAATATTGCTATTGCAGATGAGTGGCCAGATACAGTCTGTCTACAATTTGGAATTTAGGCAGAGAGCTGAACACAATGAGGAGGTGAACCATGTGAATATTGGAGGAAGGAGCATTCTAAGCAGAGGGAACAGCAAAAGGCAAAGTCTCACCACTCCTTAGTAACACATTCAGAAAAGGGACAAAGATTGGCCTCCTCCAGTGGAGACAGAGCTGAGGTCCAGAGAGAGACAGAAACCCTGTGCAGTGGCTGAAGGGCCAGGGTCTGGAGGAGAGCGGTGGAGTGACCCGGAGGTCTGGCTGTGGTCCCCGGGCCCTGCCACTCGAGCAGGTAGCTGGCAACCTCAGAGCCGAGCTGTAATAGCCTCTGTGGTTTTCCGAGACCCATATTTCTCAGACTATGTAGGTCTTCTATGTTTTTCTGTAAAACAGTTGAATCATGTGCGCCTCTGAAAATGGCAGTGGGAAACTTGGTTAGTGGTCTTATTTATACAAAGTATAAGTACGCTTATACAACCATCTCATCCACCTCTAGTCTGCCCATGAGTAGGCAGAAAGCAAAGCACCACCAGGGCCCCAAACTTCCTACTCAAAGTGCCCATTACCCTCTCGCTAAATATTATTATTTTTGCAAAAGCTTTAGCTAAATTACAAGCCGCTTTATAGTCTGAATATACCCCACTGTAGCATGTATATTACACTGAACTATAAAATGTTTTGAGGTTTCTTGGGATGGGAATAGGTGTAAAATTACAGTCCATTATTATTATATATTTCTTTTCATTACTCCTTGTTATATTTCTTAGATCTAAGCAAAATAATTCTTATTCTGCTGACTGTTTACAACCTTCAGATATGAGTAGATGGTCCCTGAGTTTCCCCAGATCATCATTTACAAAGTTCCACCATTCAGCTCTTTTAATCGTCCTCCATAAATCCAGTTTCCCTCCTCCATCACTCTTGTATCTTTCCTCCCAACACTCACCCCATTTGTCGGTACCCGGCTGGTAATTAGATGCTCAGAGCCAAGCACAGCCTTCCAGGTGGAGTCTCAGCAGGGTCGTCTGTTACTCCAAGCATTGCTTTGCAAATCCATTTCTTTTTTTTTTTTTCCCTGGGTCCCACATTTCACTCCAGACAGGATAAGCCAAAGAGAGCACAAAGGAGAAAAGCACAGATATTACCCCGACCCATAGAATGGGTCCTGGGAGGGAGAATGACAAAGCTGAGCTGTGTTCCACCTGAGCCTAGAAACTGTCACAGGAAGATGATGTAAGGAGAGCAGGGATCCATTTTCTCCTCCATCCTCAGCGGCTGAGACATTTTGTTGTAAATGTTATGAAACTCTGCCTGGGGCTGAGCTGTCTGGGGTCTCTCTCCTTCCAGAAATCAGCAGAAGCTGCCTCTACAGTGCGATGAGACGCAGAGGAGAAGGTCCCAATCACAGGCGTGCCGAGGGCACCAGCCAGCCCCTTGTCCACACCCCTCACCTCTGCACCTGCTCCTTCCTCTCCCGAGCCACCTCCAGGGCACTTTCCTAGTTACTTGCTCACCATAACCTGCAATCCCTTCATTTTTCTCATCAGCAGGTCTAGGAAGGAGAGGAAACCACATCACTAGACAGCCTGGATGAGTTTATATGAATCAGCCACACCTTCTTGGCAATTTTGTTAGCTGTTTTTCCTCATCTTGGGTGCCGACCGCAGCCCTGTATATAACATTTATCACAGAGTAGGGATCTGACAGACACTGGGCAGATGACCTGTAACGGTGTATCTGGACGTGTGTTTAAACCAGGCAGCTCTGGGCTTTTTATGTTATTCTCCCATCAGCCGTGTGATTTGGGGCAGGTGACTTCACCATCCAGGCCTCAGTTTCCTCACAGATAAGACAGAAACAAGCATCTCACTGGGGTTCTATGAGTCGCAAGAAGGCATAAGTAAAACCTCTGATATATAATCGGCATTTATACAATGTTCGTTTCTCTCCCCTAGAGGGAAACCCGATCATGGTGACTGGCTCTGGTAGACCTCACAATCTCTCACACTTGTAAACTTCCTGTAATCATCTCTACTTAGGGAAAGTTAGTATTTGGAGAGGGAAAAAAAATTCAAAGAACACAGTCTAATCCATTAGCAAGACAGCACAGAAGTTCATAACCTAGCTTTGATCAACAATTTGGAGGAAGGAGTTTCCAAATACTTGAGGGATCATTTCTCCCCCTTGATGTGATGTTGGAATTTAACTCCCATTAACCATTACAGGCTTAATGAGTCGCATCCTGGGGAAACATACCTTCTAGTGCTTAATGAACACAAAATAAAATATTTCCTTTTATCTTCGACATCTACCAAAGGCATTTCAATAATGATATTCATATTCATGATGCATAAGACCCTTCCATCAGCTCAGCATTGTCACCGAGGCTCCTACAGAATGCCAATAAGGACGCTGAGATCCTTTCAACGAGACTGTGATATGGTAGCTGCTCCTGCAGAGGAATCACAGGGTCCCAGGTCAACAGAAGGTAAGGAACATTCTATAATGTCTTTCCACTCGAACCAGTGGAATTTGGTGGCCTTGAAATGATTACCTTCAGATAGAGCACAAATCACCTTTACTCCATCAGGGATGCTCTACCACCTGGTAAGATAAAAACAAGGGAGTGGCAATAGTGAGGGTCATTATTCCCCAAGCATGATATTCTATAGTTTTCCCAGCCGGGACTTGAAGGGGGCAGACTAGGGGGTTTAAAAAAGACTAGGAAAGGACCAGGACAAGTGAAGACACAGAGGTGGTACAGGAAGTGGGGGTAGATGGTTCTAGAAGAGTGCTGTCCAATAGAACTTTCTATTCCCATCTGAGGTTCTGCCAATGGAATGTTCTCTAAATCTATCCAAAATGATAGCTGCAAGCCACACATTTCTATTGAGTACTTAGGATATGCCTAATGTGACTAAGAACTGAGTTTTCTATTTTACTTACTTTTAAATTCTTTAAGTTAGCAGCTACCATGAAGATCGGTGTGGTTCTAGAAGAAACGGTTAGGGGAAGGTTCACAATAAAGAGGGTCACACATCCAATGCCATGCTTTGAGCCTTATCCTGTGGGCGAGGGGAAGCTACTGAGAAGTGTTAGACTGGAAAACACTAGTGGCTAGATTTTTGAAGCACTGTGCAGGATACCCAAAGCACAGAATATTTAATTAAATTAATAATTTAGTTTAATTTAATAAATTAAAATATTTAACTAAAAATATTTAATTTTTAGTTGTAAGATAATTACAATATTTTGATGATTTTTGCCATAGATCAACGTGAATCGACCATAGATACGCATATGTCCCCACTCTCTTGCACTTGCCTCCTATCTTCCTCCCCATCCCAGCCCTCTAGATTGTCACAGAGCACCAACTTTGGGTTTCGTAGGTCATACAGCAAACTCCCACTGGGTGTTTATTTTACGTATAGTAATGTGTATATTTCACCTGCCAGGTGGAGCTGGTGGTAAAGAAAATCTGCCTGCCAATGCAGGAGACATAAGAGACACGGATTCGATCCCTGGGTCAGGAAGATCCCCTGGAGGAGGGCATGGCAATTCACTCCAGTATTCTCACCTGGAGAATGCCCATGGAGAGAGGAGCCTGGTGGGCTACAGTCTATGGGGCCGCAAAGAGTCAGACACGACTTAGCACGTGCGCATTATGTATGTTTCAATGCTGTTTTCACAAAATATCCCACCCTCTCTTTCCCCCACTGTGTCCAAAAGCCTGTTTTTATGTCTGTGTCTCCCTTGCTGCCCTGCGCATAGAATCTTCAGCACTATCTTTCTAGATTCTGTATATATGTGTTCATATGCAATATTTATCTTTCTTTTTCTGACTTGCTTCGCTCCATATAATAGGCAGCACAGGACTTTTTAAGATGGAGTCCCAACTCAGGCTGAGGTCAAGGGAACTACCTGAAAGAGGAGGTCACACCTGAGCAGAACTGAAGAAATGAGCAGACATTTGTCAGGTGGCTCTAAAGGGAGGGCTTTGGAAGTGGAAATAACAGCTGCAAAGCTGCAAGGCCGGACAAAGATGGTCAGCACATGCTCAGGAGGCCCAGATACTTCTCAGGACCCAGGGCCAGGTGCACAGGCTGGAGAGCGTCAGATGGAGCTGGGAAGATGGGATGAGAAGGCCCTCATCATACAGCAAACTCCCACTGGGTATCTATTTTATGTATGGTAATGTGTATGTTTCATCTGCCAGGTGGAGCTGGTGGTAAAGAATCTGCCTTCCAAGGCAGGAGACATAAGAGACCTGGGTTCGATCCCTGGGTCAGGAAGATCCCCTGGAGGAGGGCATGGCAATTCACTCCAGGAAGTGAATTCCTTCCTTTTTGGAAGGAAGTTTAGATTGTTTGGTTTTCTTTCTCTGTGAAGATACAGGAGATCAATGAAGGCTTTTAAATAGAGAAGTGAATCTTAGGTAAGTCAGCTTGGGCTAGTGAACAACCTCTCTGAGCTTCCAATTCACTGTTTGGGGGTTGCAGAACTGCAGATAACGAGATCCACCTCACCTCACAGATCTGTCTGTATCAGGACTGTCCTGAGCAGAGGAAGTATTAGTCACCCAGTCGTGTTCTCTTTGAGACCCCGTGGGCTGTCCATGAACTTCTCCAGGTGAGAATACTGGAGTGCGCTGCCAAAATGCTGGTTTTCTAGACTCTTCCAGCTGCCTCGTCAACACGTGGCATCTCTGGCTGAGCTGCAGCCTCCTTTCTCAGTGGTCACCCCTGTGGGCCTGACGTGGACCAGAGGAGAACTTCCTCTTTTCCAATCTACCCCTCTCCTCTGAACCACCCTCCTCACTGTTGCATGAAATTGTGGGTGTTGGGGGCTTGGGGAGGAAACCAGTGCTGACTATGTGTGTTAGTCACTCAGTCATATCTGACTCTTTTTGTGACCGCATGGACTGTAGCCTGCCAGGCTCCTCTGTCCATGGGATTCTCCAGGCAAGAATACTGCAGTGGGTAGCCATTCCCTTCTGCAGGGAAATCTTCCTGACCCAGGGATTGGACCCGGGTCTCCTACATTGGAGACAGATTCTTTACCATCTGAACCACCAGGAATACTCTATACCCATGACCAAAAGAGCATCTGTCTTGTTACAGGGTTTGTTCATAATGAAATGCTAAAACTTTTAACTACCACTAGTAGTTACCAGTCAGAAACTCTGACTACCATAATGCCTCAAGGGAAATAGCAAACTCCGGGAGATAGTGAAGGACAGGGAAGCCTGGTGTGCTGCAGTCCATGGAATTGCAAAGACTGGACTAGACTTAGTGACTGAATAACAACAAAACTTCTAGCAAAAACTCAGACTACCATATTGGTGCCTCAGGGGAAACAGTTGATACTAATTATGAGTTGTTTTGATTTTGTATGAAAGAACTGCCTTCCCTCCCCCTCCCCCTCAAGACCAAGCCAAAGCAGGTGGGGTAGGTTTGTGAAAGACAGAATCTTCCAGGTCCACATTCAGAGAATGATTATCCTCCAGCAGGAGATCAGGGACTGAGGTTCCACTTTCCCAGGGCATGATGCAACTTCCAACAATCAGAGCAGCTCAAGGAAAGCAGGATGCGAAAACCACGCTCGGGGAAGGGAAAAAAAACAAACATGTTGACACGTCATCAAAAGCTTCGGAAAATATTCTGCATAGGAACAAGCTTTCCTTGTATTAAAGAGGTGGGCAGGAACACAAAATCTTCTCTGCCTAGGAGGTTCCTCTGACCACTCCTCATTACTTCTCACTCAAGGAGCTGTCTGTCCTTTATAAGCCTTCTGTCACGGCTGGAATAAAAAGCAGAGAATGGAAAGCATCCTGGAGGAAGTCGGTCCTGGACAAGCAGGGTCCTCGTGTGTGACCCTGGTGGGGCTATACTGTGGATGCTGAGGCTTGAGAAGCTCATCTTCCAGCTATCTTCTCTGTCTGTGAGAACTTGTTGACATCAGTGCCACATGGAAGAGAAACTACTCTCTGCTGCAAGTTTTAGAGAGATTGACTGTATAGCTCTGCCAAAAAATAAGCCCGGAGAAAATGAACTCTCAGGATATGATGCATAAATATTGTGGTTGTTATTTATTCACTCAGTTGTGTCTGACTCTTTTGCAATCTCATGGACTGTAGCTTGCCAGGCTCCTCTGTCCATGGGATTTTCCAGGCAAGAATATTGGAGTAGGTTACCATTTCCTTTTCCAGAGGATCTTCTTCGATAGAACCCACGTCTCCTGCTTGGCAGGTGGATTCTTTACCATCTGAGCCACCTGGGAAGCCCATGATGAATTATAGGAAAGAGCATTTTTCACATCCCAGCTCAGCTACTAACTGCCCTGGAACAGATTATCCAACCTCTCTAAACTCTGGTTACTTTGTGCCTGTAAAATGAGAAGAAAATACAGCTCTCTCACAGAGATGTGGCAAAGTAATATATGAGATGCTGTAACATAAAACATCTGGCAAAATGCCTGGCACAGAACTTCTGTTCAATACTTGCCAATTATCTTAAAGAACGATTATCTTAATGATCTTAATTTGTTCATTCGACAGGTATATTGAGTGCTCCTATGTACAAGGCACTGTTCTCTTTGCTGGAGGTACACAGAGTCCCTGGCTTCCTGGAGTCAAATCTCTAGTGGAAGACACAGAAAATTAAAAAAAAAAAAAATCCATTAAAATATAATGACCATCATGTTAGGTAATGGTAAAGAAAATAAAGCAGGGGTGGGTCAGATGGGATGTCAAGGGATGCTATTTTAGATATGGTGGTAAAAAATGGTCTCTCTGAGGAAGTAACAATTAAGCACAAAATTGAAAGAAATGAGGAAGAAAGCCACGGATATACCTGGGGGAAGAATGTTCCAGGCAGAATGAAGAGCAAGTACAAAGGTCCTGGAGCAGGAATGGGCTCAACATCGTGCAGGGGTGGGAGGGCCCGGGGGAGGGGGTGTGGGTACAGCAAGAAGCCCAGAGCAGTTGGGGAGTAGTGGCCCAGGGAAGAGTGGAAGAGAAGTCCAGCGGCTGGGTTATAGCTGGAGTGTCCCGAGACACCTTGGTGGTTTCATGGGAGTTTATCTTGCATCTCTGACGAAGCTGAACACCTCGGGGGTCAGTGGAACAGAGCAGTTAAGACTCCAGACTCTAGTATCAGACAGATCTGGGTGTTAGCCACGCTCACAACTTTGCATCACCTTGGAAAGATCTCTTCATCTCACTAAGCTTCAATTTCCTCCCCTAAAAATGGAGCTCATAATAGTGCCCACGCCTATCTCACTGGGTTTTTATGAAGATTAGATGAGAGAAGTTGGGAAAGGTGCCGGACATTGGATGAGTGTCCATATGTTGTTGATCAGTCGCTAAGTCAGGTCTGACTCTTTGAGATCCCATGGACTGCAGCACGCATGCCAGGCTCCTCTGTCCTCCACTATCTCCCAGAGTTTGCTGCAAGTCATGTCCACTGAGTCAGTGATGCCATCCAACCATCTTATCCTCTGTTGCCCCCTTCTCCTCCTGCCCTCAGTCTTTCCCAGCATCAGTTTCTTTAGCTATTACCATTGAGGACAGCAGACCCATGCTCTGCACTTTTTTCCGTCAGCACATCCATATGAAGCTCTTACCATGGACATGCCTTGTGAGGTATAATCCCATACTCAATAGCATTGTGTTGACCACATAACCCAATGCCTAATGAACTTTTTAGATTTACAAAAGAGCAATAATTTCTAACCCAGCAATAGTTTACTGACAACTCTATTTGGAACCCAAGAACCAGAAGGAAAACAAAACATGTCTTTAAATTCCCCAAACACCTGCCAGAAAGATTGCACGCTAAAGCTCCTCCTTCCAACCCTCTGTAACCTAAGAAACCAACTGATGGAGCACATGATTGGGTTTGAAAACGTTAGGAATAGAGAGCTCCTCGGCCTAACATTTTCAAACCCAATCACGTGCTCCATCAGTCGGTTTCTTAGGTTACAGAGAGTTGAAAGAGGCAGTGGCCAAAGGCCAACACACTTAATGTAGCTTAATGTATAGATAGCAACAGTGCAAAAAAACATCAAATGAAAACCATAGGAAGCAAGGAGGAGAACTCAAAAAAGGAAAATAGGAAACTACTCACTCACCCCTTTATTCATGTATTCATTAATTCAGTTACTCAACACATATTTATGGATGACTATTGTTAGCTAGGTACTATTGTTAAGAGCTGGGTACACAGAAGTGGCAAGACCCTCATCCTTGCCCTGGCAGAGCTTGTGGTGTGATGGGGGAAGACAGGCAAGCAAGCAATTTCAATACAGCGTTAAGTTATAGGCCAGAGTGAGCACGAACACTAGAGGGCGGTGGAAGAGCGTCGATCAGCCTTCATCCCGCAGCGTTCGTTTCCTGGAGAAAATTGGAGGCCATTTAGCATCAGGGCACTCAGAGGCCGCGGTCCATCCAGTGACTCAGTAAGAATCACCACACTGCAATAATGGATGCTCAAAACCACAGTGTTCAGTGCACAAGATAAGGATCGTCAATGTTCCCTGTATTTTATTTCATAAAGCAGGGAATAACATGAAGATTTCCATTAAAAATTATTTCAGTACAATTTTCAGTTCTTAAATTGATGCATTATCTGGAAATTTTTGCTTCATTGCAATCTTGCCCTTGTGGCACTAACATTTATTTCCTAGTGATACAAGATCTATGAGGGATTATTGTTAGGCCGTAGTTTTTCAGACAATGTATGAGGCTTACTGTATGTACATAAATATTAGATAAAGTGCCTACTTTAAAAAAAAAAAAAAAACTGGTTATGGGGAAAGGTGTAGAAAAAACTATCCTTTGCTATGGGAGTCCTGTGAAAGTTTAGCACTTTTTAAAAAATTTTTGTTTATTGTGGTAAAAAGACAAATAATATTTTAATGCAATATTTTAAAACATCAAAATCAGTGCAGAAAAAGTCACAATGAATGGAATAACAGTTTTCAATACAATGAGGTGGGTGAGGTGACTATGCAAATTGAGAGTTGGATCCTGGTTTTTTTGTTTTGCTTTTATTTATTTTTATTTTTTGGCTGCACTGAGGCTTCATTGATGTGCACAGGCTTTCTCTAGTTGCAGAGAGTGGGGCGGCAGCTCTCTAGTTGTGGTGCATGGGCTTCTCATTGCAGTTGCTTCTCTTGTTGTGGAGCACAGGCTCTAAATGCACGGGCTTCTGTAGTTGTGGCGTGTGGGCCCTAGATCGTGCAAGCTTCAGTAGTTGTGGTACATGGGCTTAGTTGCTCCAAGGCATGTGGAATCTTCCTTGACTAGAGACTGAATCCATGTCCCCTGCATTGGCAGATAGATTCTTATCCATTGTACCATCAGGAAAGTCTCTATTTTGTTTTTATTGATGTGCAATTGACATACAATATTATATTAATTTCAGGTGTACAACATAGCGATTCATTTGTATATAATGATCACCACAATAAGACTAGCTGCCGTATGTCATCATATAAAGTTAATACAATATTGTTGACTATATCCCCCATGCTGTACTGTACATCTCTATGACATTTATTTTATAACTAGAAGCTTGTAATTTCTGGTCCCCTTCACCCATTTTGCATGCCTCCCCCCACTTCCCTCCCCCCTAGAAACCACCAATCTATTCTCTGTACCTATGAGTCTGGGTTTGGTTTGGTTTTGTATGTTTGTTTGCTTTATTTTTTTTTAGATTCCACATATAAGTGAAATTGGGTGGTATTTGTCTTTCTCTGTATGACTTGTTTCACTTAGCATGATACCCTCAAGGTCTATCTCTGTTGTTTGAAAATGGCAAGATCTCATTCTTTTCTCAGGTTGAGTAGTGTTCCGTTGTGTATGTACATGTGGATATGTGACGATGTGCATGCATGCTAAAGTCCCTTCAGTTGTGTTTGACTCTTTGCAATCCCATGGACTGTAGCCCGCCAGGCTCCTCTGTCCATGGGATTCTCCGGGCAAGACTACTGGAGTGGGTTGCCATGCCCCTCCTCCAGGGGATCTTCCCAACCCAAGGATTGAATCCACGTCTCCTATGGCTCCTGCATTGCAGGTGGATTCTTTACTGCTGAGCTACTGGGAAAGTGCCTACATATGGTGTGTATGTGATATATATGCACCATATATACGCATCTTCTTCCATCCATCTTTAGTTTGTTTCTGTATCTTGACTATTGTAAATAATGCTGCATTGAAAAAGCTTGGTAGTATTAACGCTGCCAATCTAAAACATGAATCTAAAATCTGAGTCAGTCAGTTAACTGGGCTATGTTTCATGGCTAAGTCATGTCCAGTTGTCCACTTATTCAGTTTACTGAAAAATACATACCATCGACAATTCAATGCAGTGCTGATTGTTAGAGCAAAATACTGTCAACAACCTAAAGATCCAACAACAGGGAACAAAATGTTAAAATGGAACATTCTTCAAGATGTATTGTTAAAGAAAAAAATGAGTGAAAAAACCTACATATTTTATAGTAAGTGGAAGGATGCCCAAAACATTAGTGACAATGTTAGCCTCAAAGTAACGGTGCTGGGTGACTGAGGTTCAGGAAAGGGAAGGAAATTATTTAACACTGGTATCCTTTGTACATTTTGAATTTTGTATCATGTGCATGTGTTACAAATTCAAAAATCTAGAAAAAAATTTTAATGAGGAAAAAGTAAGAAATGTTGTCAATTGAAAAGGCAACCTGGTGAAATGGTGAAGCAGATTGATCAGGTGCCAAATAAGGGCTGAACAAGGACCCACTCCTCCTGGTTGTGTTGCTTAGAGCATGATCCAGGGTCAGAAGCCACCAGCCTGCAGAAAGAACCTGGCTCAAAAATCCATGCTTTAAAAATGTGAATTAGATGGACCCCAAAGCAGATATGCAAGTGACTGGTGAGCACATGAAAAGATGCTCAATGTCAGTAATCAGTAAAGAAATACAAAAAAAAAAAAAAAAGAAATACAAATCAAAACCACCATGAGATACCACCTTACACCCATTAGGATGGCTACTATTAAAAAACAAACAAACAGAAAATAAGTGTTGGTAAAGAGACAGAAAAAAGGGAATCTTTGTGCATTGTTTAGAAACAGAAAATGGTGTGATTGCTGTGGAAAATAGTATGATTGTTTCTCAAAAAATTAAAGATAGAATTACCATCAGATCCAGCACTTCTGAGTATATTCCCAGAAAAATTGAAAGCAGAGTCTCAATGGGATATTTGTACACCCATGTTCATGACAGCATTACTGACAACAACCAAAAGATGCAACTGAAGTGTCCATCACTGAATGAATGGGTAAACAAAATGTGGTGTGAACAGACAGCAGAATATTATTCACCCTTAAAATGGAAAGTAATTCTGACACCTGTGACAACACGGTTGAACCTTGAGGACACTATGCTAAGTGAAATAAGCCACTCAGTTCATCTCAGGAGGCAGATCTTCAGAAAACTAAGATCATGGCATCCAGACCCATCACTTCATGCAAATAGGTGGGGAAACAATGGAAACAGTGGCTGACTTTATTTTGGGGGGCTCCATTATCACTGCGGATGGTGACTACAGCCATGAAATTAAAAGATGCTTAGTCTTTGGAAGAAAAGCTATGACCAACCTATACAACATATTAAAAAGCAGAGACATTACTTTGCCAACAAAAGTATACCTAGTCAAAGCTATGGTTTTTCTAGTAGTCATGTATAGATGTGAGAGTTGGACTATAAAGAAATCTGATTGCCTAAGAATTGATGCTGTTGAACTGTGGTGTTGGAGAAGACTCTTGAGAGTCCCTTGGTCTGCAAGGAGATCCAACCAATCCATCCTAAAGGAAATCAGTCCTGATTATTCATTGGAAGGACTGATGCTGAAGCTGAAACTCCAATGCTTTGGCCACCTGATGTGAAGAACTGATTCATTGAAAAAGACCGTGATGCTGGAAAAGATTGAAGGTGGGAGAAGAGGGGACGACAGAGGATGAGATGGCTGTATGGCATCACCATCTTGATGGACATGAGTTTGAGCAAGCTCTGGGAGTTGGTGATGGACAGGGAAGCCTGGCATGCTGCAGTCCATGGGGTCGCAAAGAGTCAGACATGACTAAGTGACTGAACTGAACTGAATTGAAATAAGCCAATCACAAAAAGACAAATACTGCATGCTTCTATTTCCATGAAGTATTTAGAGTAGTCAAATTCACAGAAGCAGAAACTAGAATGGTGGTTTCCAGGGGCTGGGGGCGGGGAGGAAGGAAGGCTGAATGGTTGTTTAATGGGTACAGAGTTTCAGTTTTGCAAGATGAAAAAGGTTCTGAGAATGGATGGTGGTGATGTAAACATATTTAATACCACAGAACTGTGCACTTAAAAAGTGTTAAGATGGTAAATTGTGTGTAAAATACATGTTACCACAATTTAAAATAAAATTTAAAAAATTTGAATTTGAATGAACCCAGAAACAGTTTACACCTTCTGATTCCCCTCAAAACTCAATACATTTAGCAGTTTCACACATTTACCTTGAAAATCAGTTTCACATTGACCTCACCTGTCTGGCCCCACATGCACTGAAATTTGTGAGCCTTGGCAAATGTATTTAAACTTTTTGACCCTCAGATTTTCTTGTAGGAGTAATAATCCCTATCTCCCTCACATAACTGATGGAGGGGTAGGTGGGCATTTAGAAACTGAAATGGTCACTGTGATGTGCTATGTTCATCTCAGGGAAGAACTTATCAAAGTGTTCCACCAGGTGGGTTAGTAACATAGCTTAATGCCAGAGCCGGGGGAAAGGTCACAGAATCAGAGTAGGAAAATCAAAATGAAATGACTCAGTGGGTTTATTTTATTCCCTTAAAATAGTATCAGTTATCACCTAAGGGTGAGGGAAGGTGGAAGATTAGTAAGCAACTCAGAGACACATTACATTTGATTCAAACAAGCATGATTGATTCTCTGACATCATTCTTTTCCTAAAAGTGGTTTAAGAGTATCTTTTCCTCTACAGTCAGTCTCTCCCATCAGGAAGCTCCCATAAGCCTCTTATCCTTATCCATCAGAGGGCAGACAGAATTTAAAGCACAATCACAGAAAACTAATCAAACTGATCACATGGACCACAGCCTTGTCTAACTCAATGAAACTATGACCCATGCCCTAATGGGTCATGGTGGAGAGTTCTGACAAAACGTGGCCCACTGGAAAAGGGAATGGCAAACCACTTTAGTATTCTTGCCTTGAGAAGCCTATGAACAGTATGAAAAGGCAAACAGATATGACACTGAAATATGAACTCCCCAGGTCAATATGTGCCTGATATGCTAATGGAGAAGAGTGGAGAAATAACCCCAGAAAGAATGAAGAGACAGAGCCAAAGCAAAAACAATGCCCAGCTGTGGATGTGACTGGTGATGGAAGTAAAGTCCAATGCTGTAAAGAGCAATATTGCATAGGAACCTGGAATGTTAGGTCCATGTATCAAGGTAAATTAGAAGTGGTCAAACAGGAGATGGCAAGAGTGAACATTGACATTTTAGGAATCAGTGAACTAAAATGGAATTTAATTCAGATAACTGTTATATCTACTACTGTGGGCAAGAATCCAGAAGAAGAAAATGAGTAGCCGTCAATAGTCAACAAAAGAATCTGAAATGCAGTACTTGGGTCCAATCTCAAAAATGACAGAATGATCTCTGTTTGTTTCCAAGGCAAACGATTCAATGTCACAGTAATTCAAGTCTATGCCCCAACCAGTAATGCTGAAGACGTTGAAATTGAATGGCTCTATGAAGACCTACAAGATGTTCTAGAACTAACATCTAAAAAAGATGTCTTTTTCATCAGAGGGGACTGGAATGCAAAAGTAGGAAATCAAGAGATACCGGGAATAACAGGCAAATTTTCCTTGGAGTACAAAATGAAGCATGGCAAAGTCTAACAAAGTTTTGCCAAGAGAACGTGCTGGTCACAGCAAACACCCTCTTCCAACACCACAAGAGAAGACTCTACACATGGACATCACCAGATGGTCAATACCAAAACCAGATTGATTATATTCTTTGCAGCCAAAGGTAGAGAAACTCTATATAGTCAGCAAAAACAAGACCAGAACTGACTATTGCTCAGATGATGAACTCCTTATTGCCAAATTCAGACTTAAATTGAAGAAAGTAGGGAAAACCACTAGACCATTCAGTTCAGTTCAGTTTAGTTGCTCAGTCGTGTCCGACTCTTTGCAACTCCATGAACCGCAGCACACCAGGCCTCCCTGCCCATCACCAACTCCCAGAGTCCACCCAAGCCCATGTCCATCGAGTCAGTGATGCCACCCAACCATATCATCCTCCATCGTCCCCTTCTCCTCCTGCCCTCAACCTTTCCCAGCATCAGGGTCTTTTCCAATGAGTCAGCTCTTTGCATCAGGTGGCCAAAGTATTGGAGTTTCAGCTTCAGCATCAGTCCTTCCAATGAACACCCAGGAACTGATCTCCTTTAGGATGGACTGGTTGCACCTCCTTGCAGTCCAAGGGACTCTCAACAGTCTTCTCCAACACCACAGTTCAAAAGCATCAATTCTTTGGTGCTCAGCTTTCTTTATAGTCCAACTCTCACATCCATACATGACCACTGGAAAAACCATGGCCTTGACTAGACGAACCCTTATTGGCAAAGTAATGTCTCTGCTTTTAAATATGCTGTCTACATTGGTCATAACTTTCCTTCCAAGGAGTAAGCATCTTTTAATTTCATGGCTGCAATCACCATCTGCAGTGATTTTGGAGCCCAGAAAAATAGTCAGTCACTGTTTCCACTGTTTCCCCATCTATTTGCCATGAAATGATGGGACTGGTTCAGGTATGACCTAAATCAAATCCCTTACAGTCAAATCCCTTACTGTATAAGTGGAAGTGACAAATAGATTCAAGGGATTAGATCTGATAGAGTGCCTGAAGACCTATGGACGAAGGTTCATTGTACAGGAGGCAGTGATCAAGACCAGCCCCAAGAAAAAGAAATGCAAAAAGGCAAAATGGTTGTCTGAGGAGGTCTTACAAATAGCTGAGAAAAGAAGAGAAGCTAAGGGCAAAGGAGAAAAGGAAAGATATACCCATTTGAATGCAGAGTACCAAAGAATAGCATAAAGATAAATAATAGATAAAGCCTTCCTCAGTGATCAGTGCAAAGAAATGGAGGAAAACAATAGAATGGGAAAGACTAGAGGTCTCTTCAGGAAAATTAGAGATATCAAGGGAACATTTCATGCAAAGATGGGCTCAATAAAGGACAGAAATGGTATGGACATAACAGAAGCAGAATATATTAAGAAGAGATGGCAAGAACACACAGAAGAACTGTACAGAAAAGATCTTCATGACCCAGATAACCATGAGGGTGTGGTCACTCACCTAGAACCAGACATCCTGGAATGTGAAGTCAAGTGGTCCTTAGGAAGCATCACCAAGAACAAAGCTAGTGGAGGTGATGGAATTCCAGTTGAGCTATTTCAAATCCTAAAAGATGATGCTGTGAGAGTGCTGCATTCAATATGACAGCAAATTTGGAAAACTCAGCAGTGGCCACAGGACTGGAAAAGGTCAGTTTTCATTCCAATTCCAAAGAAAGGCAATGCCAAAGAATGATCAAACTACCGCACAATTGCACTCATCTCACACGCTAGCAAAGTAATGCTCAAAATTCTCAAAGCCAGGCTTCAACAGTATGTGAACCATGAAACTTCCAGATGTCCAAGCTGGATTTAGAAAAGGCAGAGTAATGAGAGATCAAATTGCCAACATCCGTTGGCTCATCGAAAAAGCAAGAGAGTTCCAGAAAAACATGTACTTCTGCTGTATTGATTACACCAAAGCCTTTGACTGTTTAGATCACAATAAAATGTGGAAAATTCTGAAAGAGATGGGTATACCAGACCACTTGACCTGCCTCCTGAGAAATCTGTATGCAGGTCAAGAAGCAACAGCTAGAACCAGACATGGAACAACAGATTGGTTCTTTTGGGAAAGGAGTACGGTCAAGGTTGTGTACTGTCACCCTGCTTATTTGACTTATATGCAGAGTACATCATGCGAAATGCCAGGCTGGAGGAAGCACAAGCTGGAATCAAGATTACTGGGAGAAATATCAATAACCACAGATATGCAGATGACACCACTCTTATGGCAGAAAGTGAAGAGGAACTAAAAAGCCTCTTGATGAAAGTGAAAGAGGAGAGAAAAAGTTGGCTTAAAACTCAACATTCAGAAAACTAAGATCATGGCATCTGGTCCCATCTTTTCATGCAAATAGATGGGGAAACAATGGAAACATTGAGAGACTTTATTTTCTTGGGCTCCACAGTCACTGCAGATGGTGACTACACCCATGAAATTAAGAGACGCTTGCTCCTTGGAAGAAAAGCTATGACCAACCTAGACAGCATATTAAAAAGCAGAGACATTACTTTGCTGACAAAGGTCCATCTAGTCAAAGCTATGGTTTTTCCAGTGGTCATGTATGGATGTGAGAGTTGGTCTATAAAGAAAGCCGAGTGCTGAAGAATTGATGCTTCTGAACTGTGGTGTTGAAGAAGACTGCTGAGAGTCCCTTGGACTGCAAGGAGATCCAAACCAGTCCATCCTAAAGGAAATCAGCCCTGATTATTCATTGGAAGGACTGATGCTGAAGCTGAACTCTGATACTTTGGCCACCTGATGTGAAGAACTGACTCATTTGAAAAGACCCTGATGCTGGGAAAGATTGAAGGCAGGAGGAGAAGGGGATGACAGAGGATGAGATGGTTGGATGGCATCACCAACTCGATGGACATGAGTTTGAGCAAGCTCTGGGAGTTGGTGATGGACAGGGAAGCTTGGCATGCTGCAGTCCATGGGGTCGCAAAGAGTCAGACACAACTGAGCCACTGAACTGAACTTTCCTGGTACTGAGATTTACCATCTCAATGCAATAACATAATTTAACAAACATCAGTTCAGGAACAATGAAGAGGATTACTGGGAGGCACACAGATCAAAGAGAGATAGTTTCTGCCATCAGGAGCTTGTCCCTAGCCCCTAGCATGCAGAACTGTTTCTTCAGGTGTTTAGCCTGATTTGTAGTTTCCACTATAGCCAGTACCATTTTCAACTGTTCATCTGTTTTGTATCTAAGAGTTTTGTAAATAGGAGCTGGTTTTTCTAAAGGTCCTTCATTACTTCTTCCCTCCGTCTCTCCCTTCGCTCTGTCCCTCCATTCCTTCCTTCCTTTCTATACTTATTGAGCATCTGCTATGAGCCATTGAGATATGGAAGGTACCATGGCTAATAAGACAAAATCCTTAACCTTATGCCACTAACACTCTGATCGAGAAAGTTTCCTTCCTCGCCAAAACTCTGTAGTACTCTGAAAAAGGTCATCTGTCTTTGAATAACGTCCTTGAAGAAGCTAGATGACATCAATGTATCAACACACCAGGGCACTGCTTGACTCTGACCTGTGAAACAAGTAACAAAAATATTTGACTTTATAAATAATACTGTACGTATATTTATAATGTGCCTTTCCCATGCACAGCTCCAAGTGTCTCAGGATTTAGGTAATGGAGGAGAAAATCATCCTCATGTGAAAGATATGAAAACAGGTTTTAAAAAAAAAACTCAAGTGACAAATCTCTGTAGGGTTGTCAACTTGAGGACACTTGTCGAGGAATATCCCACAGGAGTCATCTTACTTAATTTTTTGTCAACAAGTTGGTTAAGTGGATTTAATAAGTGATTCAAAATATGTCTGAGTGACTGGAGCTAAAAGCACACATGGCTTTTAAGACAACCTTGACAGCCTTTTCCTGCTGACAACCCAGGGGCAAAGATGATGAACATTCCCAAAACAATAGGTCCTCCTTGTAAGGGAAGTGGTTGGCATGAAGGTTTGAACACATTGAGTCCAGCTGCTGTCTAAGATGTTGCTACTGATTCAAAGAGGCTAGAATTTGGAATGAAGTGTAGAAAGGAGCCTGGAAGATGAAGCCTTGTCTGCACTTCATAACTGTGGTTTTATGATGAAGCCATTAAAATACTGAAGTTGACATGACACCTAACAAAGTCCCAGGTGTTGACTTAGAGCCTCCCAGCTGCAGGGACACCTCTCACAGTTCCTCTTGTGATGCTGGAGGTGGATCCTCTGACTGTTTATCCTCTGCCAAGTGGCACATTGTGGACCTCGGTCACAGTGGTGCTGCAGGCGCACCGCAGGAGATGCCTTGTCTTCCTGGATCCAGGGCTGTTCCCTCTCTCCTTGTTCCTACAGCACATGGAACATCCCATGGCAGTGAATTCCATGGTTCCACTCCAGGTGGTCACCAAGAAGTTCTCCAGAGCCCCAGGCAGCTTCCTGGAAAGTTCACTCCCCCAGCAACTTCCCATGACTTGGCCAGTGCCCCAGCCAAACCCTAGAGGGTGGTTCAGAGCTAGTTTCATCAGGACCCTACAGAACTTCTCTGCTAGCCAGAGGGCTATATAGCCATGCCCTCTGCAGGAAAGCCCAAGTCTCAGTTTGCAGGAGAGAAGGCCCTCTCTTCTAGATTTGTTCCTTCCTTGGGTGGTCTGCTCCTGTCCTAGGTTGTAGCTGTTCTTCCTATAATCTTGAGAGTTTCTTAACCCCTTACAGTAATGAATCATCTTTTACTAGTTAACACTTTTTTATATTAAACTTCTCTTGTTCGTTACAGTATGATTTCTGTTTCTTGATTAACAACCTTGATTAATTCACTGATACCCAACAGAACTGTGTGTTTATGTTCACCAAAAGTTATGTACAAGAGATTTCATAGTTGCACTTTTCATAGTGACCAAAATGTCCATCACCAAGAACTTGTAGTACATTAATACAAGGGGATGCTATCCAGCAATGAGAGTAAATGAACCACAAGTACATGCAAAGACACAGATTAACTGGCAAGCAATGTTAGGTGAAAGAAGCCGAAACAGAAGAAAATATTCTGTATGACTCCATTTATGTCAAGTCCAAAACCAGGCAAAACCAATCTCCGGTGCTAGAAAGTAAGAAATGTGGTTATGCCTGGCGGGGACTAATGATTCAAAGGAGGCACAGGGATCTTGGGGGTGCTGGGAATGTTCTGCTTCCTGGCCAGTGTATTGGTTATATATCATTGTTTATGCAAATTCATTGAGCAGTGCATTTTTGATGTTTATATTTTAGAAATAATTCAAGCTGAAAAGTATTATGTAGTTATTGAAATTATAAAGTGTGACTTATTTGACTCAAATAATGATAGCTCAGTTGGTAAAGAATCCGCCTGCAATGCAGGAGACCCCAGTTTGATTCCTGGGTCGGGAAGATCCACTGGAGAAGTGATAGGCTACCCACTCCAGTATTCTTGGGCTTCTCTTGTGACTCAACTGATAAAGAATCCACCTGCAAAAAAAAGAAAAAGAATCCACCTGCAATGTGGGAGACCTGGGTTTGACCCCTGGGTTGGGAAGATCCCCTGGAGAAGGGAAAGGCTACCCACACCAGTATTCTGGCCTGGAGAATTCCATGGACTGTATAGTCCATGGGATCACAAACAGTCGGACGTAACTGAATGATTTTCACTTCCCAGTGAGGTCAAACTCATTCATTCAACAAAAAAATGTATGTACATATCATATACCAGTCACTGCCTATAATGCTAAGGATCTAGAGACGAATTAGTTATTGTGGTTCCTGTTCACAAAGGGGCATAGTTTAAAGGAGGAGACTGACATGAACATGGAAACTACAGGGTAACATGATTCATGGGTTGGTGCAGGGATGTATGGGGTGCTAGAGACATAGAGGAGGAAGCTGTGAATGGTGCACTGAAAACTACATACAGGTGACGTTCCAGCAGCGGACTCCCCCCCACACACTGTAGAAGTATCTACTCACTCCTCCGTCCTCCATTTCCATAAAGGGATGAGCAGGAGTTGGCTAAAGTGAAAAGGGTGTTCTGAGCACGCCAAACAGCATGTGGAGATGTGGATTTTGAGTCTCCATAAACTCAGAGAACAGAGTGTTTAATGTGGCAGGAATCCAGGTAGTACTGGAAAGAATGGCAGGAGAGGAAATTCCAAATGTAAACAGGCTTGATGGTGACACGTCTGTATGCCTTCTACAGGGTGTGAATTTCACACAAGGAGCCAAGAAACAACGTGTAATTAGTCTTCAAAGAAGCTTCTCTATCCACATGCAGCTGATGCTTTTGCTAGTCCCTTCTCAGAATGAATCTGAGAATCATTCTTCGCCAGTGGAACCAATAGAATTTGATGCAAGTGATATCTGAGGCCACTTCAGCTTCTGACTTGATTTCTTGGAATGCTTGTTCTAGGGGGAGCTAGTTGTCTTGTGGGAAGTCTGGCTATTCTGAGTTCACCTTATTGTGAGGAAGCATAGCCTAAGAGAGGCCATGAGGAGAGACCCTTCACCAGCCCAGTCAAGACTTCAGATGACTCCAGCCTCATCTGACATCTGGCCACAACTGCATCTAAAACCCCAGCGGAGAATGGACTAGCCATGTGTCGGACGTTGTCAATATACAGAACTGTGAGTGAGAGAAAATCTTTTTGTTCTATGCTATCTTTTTAAAATATTTACTTATTTTGGCTGCACTGGATATTCATTGCTTGGCATACAGGCTTTCTGTAGTTTCTGGCAAGCGGGGGCTACTCTCTACTTCTGGCATGTGGGCTTACTGTGGCTTATCGGCTTCTCTCATTGTGGAGCATGGGCTCTAGGCTGCTCAGGCTTCAGGAGTTGGGTTGCACAGGCTTAGTTGCTCCATGGCATGTGGGATCTTCCCAGACCAGGGATCAAACCCATGTCTCCTGTATTGGCAGGCGGATTCTTAACCACTGGACCACCAGGGAAGCCCTATACTACGTTTTCAATTGCCATATTTTGGGGTGGTTTGTTACACAGTAGTAGCAATTGGAAGACTTGTTGGAATAGCACTGCGACATAAAGAGTCTAAGTTTATTTTTGGAAAGAGTGTGGAGACAGCATGGAGGGTGGGCTGAAGCTACCAAGAATGTGTTAGGAGGGGAAGTGGGCATGGATGTAAACTGAAAGGAGAGGCTGGAATCTAGAGATACTTGTGAGGCAGAAGTGTTGTGAAAAGAAGACTGTGAATATCTTTCAGGGTTTTGCCCAAAGAGAACAGGTGGTGGATAATGTCCTTAATAGAAATAAGGGCCCTATTTGAGAGGGTAGATAATGAACTGTTTATATGTTGATGTTGAGGGGGTTACAAGAATTCATTGGTGAAAATGTCTGATAAGCAATTGGAAACTTTAAGGCACACAGGAGATTGGGGCTGCAGGTGTACATTCATGTACCATCTCAGTTACAAACAGTGATGGTTGAAGTTATGGAGGCGAGGTCATCAATAGAAAGTATACATAGCAGCAGGAGGAGGGACAGATAGTGGAGGTTTGTTCGGAGAATTCAGTGGACAGAGCAGGAAAAAACCAAATAAAAACTGAAAAAAGATTAAGTCAGAGAAGTAGAAAATTCATGTCATGTAGGCAGAAGGACAAGAGAATGTCAAGAGCATTGAGCTCTCATTATCAAAAGTCATTGCAAGATCGAGTAAGGTGAGTCTTGTGGTATTTGGTTTTTACAATTTAGCAGTCACTAGGTTTCTTAATGGAGAAGGCAATGGCACTCCAGTACTCTTGCCTGGAAAATCCCATGGGCAGAGGAGCCTGGCATGCTGCAGTCCATGGGGTCACGAAGAGTCAGACACAACTGA
This sequence comes from Muntiacus reevesi, assembly GCF_963930625.1. Lineage (NCBI taxonomy): Eukaryota > Metazoa > Chordata > Mammalia > Artiodactyla > Cervidae > Muntiacus > Muntiacus reevesi. Next base: position 92,984,267 of record NC_089254.1, on the reverse strand, counting down.
GCAACTTCACTTTCACTTTTAATTTTCATGCATTGGAGAAGGAAATGGCAGTTCACTCCAGTGTTCTTGCCTGGAGAATCCCAGGGACGGCAGAGCCTGGTGGGCTGCTGTCTATGGGGTCGCACAGAGTCGGACACGACTGATGCGACTTAGCAGCAGCAGCAGCAGCAGGTTTCTTAAATGAGACTGCTTTCAATAGGCTGGCTTTGGTCAGAGTAAAATGAAGAAACCATGAAAGTAAATTACTCTTTAAAGATATTTGGTGTTAAAGTGAAGGAGAAAGACAAGGTAGTTTATTTGAGCATGATTGTAGGCCATGGGGGAAAAAAAAGCCTGGCTGGCTGCCTGAAAGTGAAAGTCGCTCAGTCATGTCGGACTCTTTGCAACCCATGGCCTATACAGTCCATGGAATTCTCCAGGCCAGAACACTGGAGTTGGTAGTCTTTCCCTTCTCCAGGAGATCTTCCCAACCCAGGGATCAAACCAGGTCTCCTGCATTGCAGGTGGATTCTTTACCAGCTGAGCCGCAAGGGGTACTAAATCCCTGAGCCAATGGGAGGGATGGAATAAAAAGGTCTTCATAGTCAATTATTTAATAGGCATCTGGCCGGAGGGGGGGTGGGGGGGGAGCTGGAATCCCATAGACAGAGGAGACTTGCAGGCTACAGTCTGTGGGGTTGCAAAGAGTTGGACACGCCTGAACAACAGCACACACACTTCAAAGTGTGGTGGATGGATCTGTGGCATCACCAGCACCTGGGAACTTGCTGGAAATGCAGAACCTCAGGATCTGCACTTTCACAAGATCCCCAGGTGATCATAGCTTTTAACCCTCACAACCACCAGGTAAGATGGGCATTGCTGTGTTCTGTGCTTAGTCGCTTCAGTTGTGTTCAATTCTTGGTGACCTGGACAGTAGCCTGGATAGTAGCCCACCAGGCTCCTCCGTCCATGGGGATTCTCCAGGCAAGAATACTGGAGTGGTTTGTCATGCCTTCTTCCAGAGGATCTTCCCGATCCAGGGATCGAAGCCAGGTCTCCCGTATTGCAGGCGGATTCTTTACCATATAAGTCACCAGGGAAGCAAGATGGGCATTACTGCTCCCATCTTCACCTATAATAAGAAACCTGTTGTCTTCTTAGCTGAGCTGATTAGTGGCTGAGCCAAGACTGAGTACTAGAACTTCCTGAGTCCAAGTTCAGTTCAGTCGCTCAGTCGTGTCCGACTCTTAGCGACCCCATGGACAGCAGCAGGCCAGGCCTCCCTTTCATCATCAACTCCCTGAGTCCGGAGTTCTTCTCAAAAGGTAGAGAAGGAAGTTCAGAAAATTTGCACTTTCTCCCAATTCAGGAGAATTGTCAGATCCTAGAACACTTCTATTTATCAATCACAGGTGTGTTGTTCTAGTACCCTCAGCTGTGAGTTTGCCCTGAAGAGGATGGACGAATCCCTTTCGTAGCCTTTGGCTGCCTCACGGGAAACAACATTGACAGCGTTGGAACTTCACTTCCCAGAAAGCTTCGCGGCTCGCTACTGTGCGAGGCATGACGGGTACCTCGCCTTTCTCTCCGATTGAGCTACCCGGCAGAAGTGGAGTACGTCGTAGCCTGACGTACGGGCGCGCGCCATTCTGGGAAGTGTAGTCTAGCCTGGACTCGGACGCCCCCTCGTATGAATGGGGCTCTGGTTGACGGCGAACTACAGCTCCTTGACCGGCAGCGTTGGTGGCAGCCGCTGGGAAAAGGGAGACCGTTACGACCGCGGGAGAGCGGCGCTCCAGGACGGTGGTGATGTTCAGTGCCGCGACGAGGCGATAGCCGGGCTTCCTGGGGTAGTGGTCTAGTTGGGCGCTTCCTCTGCGCTCTCGCTCCCCTTCCCCTGCCCTGGCCATGCGACCGGCCTTCGCGGTGGGCCTGGTTTTCGCAGGCTGCTGCAGTAACGTGATCTTCCTAGAGCTCCTGGCCCGGTGAGTGACCCCCGCCGGTCGCACAAAAGAAGCGGGAGAAGGGGCGCCCCCGAGCGCCGCAGCCCTGCCCCCCACCCCCACCCCCCGGCCCCGTCTTGTTGCCGTTCCCTCCCGGAGGCGCGCGGGGGCCGGGATGGAACCGCCTGCGCCCGGGTCTGCTCTGGACTACCTGGGACCTCTCTGAATTGGCTGATCCGTCATCCTATGAACCGTCAGCTCTCCTGCCCAACAGTTTCTCAGCATCTCTCGAGGGCAACCCTCGGGGTGTTTGCTGTCGTCACCCCCCGTTTCATACCTTGGAGGATTGAAGCCTGTAGAGTTTCCCACCCGCCAAGGTCGAAGGGAGCTCGTGGCAGAAGCCAAGATCCCCCCGAGTTCTTCTCGATTCCTGCTGGTGCCTCTTGTATGACTTGAGCAAAGCTTGGACTTAAAAAGCAGTCTGACTTGGTTTACGCTGTAAAGAAAGTTTCAGTTATATTAAAGTAGGCTGCAAAGCATTTGTTTTATTGGCCTTAGAGATGGTTATGATACTTCGCCCAGCATACCTCTTGGGGATGTAGTAGAACGAATTCTTAGACAGAAAGTGGTCTAACTGACAGGACATAGACTTTCCAGCATTAAGATACTATTAAATAAATTAGAAAGCTTGCAATTTGAGGCGTAAAACTTTATAAATTAAGAATGGTTATGACACTTTCCCAAAGGACACTGCTGCTGCTGCTAAGTCGCTTTAGTCGTGTCCGACTCTTAGATACCCCATGGACTGCAACCTACCAGGCTCCTCCGTCCATGGGATTTTCCAGGCAAGAGGACTGGAGTGGGGTGCCATTGCCTTCTCTGTCCAAAGGACACTAGGGTAGCTTTACTGAGGTGGCACACAAACAGTGTTAAGTAACAACGTGCAAAGGTCATTGAGCAGAAACTGTTACAGAAAAGGCGACAGGTGGACTGGAAAAGCTCAAGCCTGAAAATCTCATGAGTTTCAGCCTTTGGCTCTGTCATTCCCCTGGCTGTGTGACGTTTTCAAGTTATTTAGCCTCTCTGGGCTTCCCTTTTTCCACCTATAAAATAATATTTGTGCTGTTTAACACCTTGTTTTAAAATCTGCACAATTATCTCCATTGCCCATCAGAACAATCTTATGTACAAGATAGATCAACAATTATATTCTCTGTTTTACTGAAAGTGAAACACGTCCCAAGAAATTAGGTCCTCGTTTATCACTTGTAAGTGGCGGAACCAGAACTGGAACCCAAGAATCTAAACTCCTCGTCCAAGATCTTTTTCAGCCTTCCTGTTATTTTTAAACTGGTGCAGCCCATAGTTTTGGCCACCCAATTCCTCATGTGGTGCCTATGAGACTTGTATTTTGTTTTCATGACACTATTGATTGATTAAGTTATTCTGAAGCAATCAGTTTACTTACGGGAATTCTGTGGGGTTAATTTTTGCAATTACAGAGCTTGAAATTTTATTATGCAAAAAGTGTTGATAAAGATCTGTCATTTGTCATTCTTGGGAGTAAGTGTTGAGGGATATGAAAATGAAAGGAAAAGATGCATCCAGCTGTCAGCTGGTACACTTCAAAGGAAGGTCACTTTGGAAATTGGTTTAAAAATATAAAAATGTGATGAAATCAGGTCAGCCATGGAAATGAAGGTCAGAGAATAATAGTGTGTTTATGTTGAATATGCCATTAAATTAAATCTTTCCAAAGGCTGTATGACATCAGAATATGCTAGCAACTGAGAGCCTTTTTTTTTTTTTAACCAGTTGTGAGCCCTTAGCTTAATTATTTAGTCTTTCTGAGTCTGTTCTCTGAGCTGTGAAAGGATAGTGATAGCTCTGCCAGCCTCACAGGGTTTTGAAGGATTAAATGCCTGAAGCTCATATTCGGTTTGTTCCCCTTCTAACAACTTTTGTTTCAGTATTCGTATACCCATTTTATTGGGCTTCCCAGGTGGCTCAGTGGTAAAGTATCCGGCTGCAATTTAGGAGATGAGGGTTCCATCCCTTGGTCAGGAAGATGCACTGGAGGAGTGCATGGCAACCCACTCCAGTATTCTTGCCTAGAGAATCCCATGAGGAGCCTGGTGGGCTACAGTCCATGGGGTTGCAGAGTTGAACATGACTTAGTGATAAACAACAACTCTGTTTTATTATCTGTTCCTGAAAAGTTGTGGGTAAATATAACTGTACAGAATGTTTTTCTGCATTATTCATTTGAATGTTTGCATACAATGGTAAGGGGTACATTTGCTAATTTATTGAGTGGGGCCCCAGACTGAATAGCAGTTTTTTCCTAATTTGCTTGGGCAACTCCAACTTAATCATGTTTTAGATTGAGAAAATAAGAACTGGTTGGGCTAGATAGGCTTCGAGGTTCTTTGTAGATTTGGCTTCCCATAATTCGTAACTCTTATCTTGGGACATCATAGTGGAAAGCTAATAAAATTTTGTAGAGCAGGCACTGTGCTTCCTCTATGGTTTTCTTGAAATCATTAGGTATGGAACACCAAGTATGAATGGAAATACTAAAGTGACTTGTAAAGTGAGCATTTTTAACCATTCTCTTCCAAATTGGAAAACAAATTTAGGTTTTTCTTTCTGATTTCGTACCTATGATTGGGACCTATAATAAAATACAAAGCACCCATGCAGTGTATAGGGCAAGCATGAAGTAGTGAATGAGTGCCTTGACCTTCCTTCTGAGAGAGTTCACCTTCTACTTCAGAATCAAGATACACATCAGTTCCCTATCTAGGTGAAGTGTCTTAGATCAGGAAAACAATCTGAAACATTTTCTTTTTGTCATTTTATTTTTTAATCAAGTGCCTAATGTAAAATCCAATAAGGACATTTTCTAAAAGTAAAACTTTGGATTCTTGCCAAAGAGAATTCAAACAGAAATGATTTGCAGTTAGTGATTATAATTCCTGAGGAATAAAGTTCAAGAAAATAAGTGATTTAGGGGAAAAAGATCTAGGTTTGTACTCTGATGTTTTCAAATGAATCATTCAAGTTAAATTGTTCCATCAGTAGCTATACAGCATTGTGTTCTTGAAAAGTTCTGTAAATTGATTTCTTAAAAATTGAATTATGTGGGCACATTAGGGAGATATAAAAATCCTATGGAAATAGAGACAACGATTAGATTGTTAACGGGAGGGGGAAATGGGGACTGATTCCTAATGGATATGGAATTTCTTTTGGAATGTCCTAAAATTAAATAATGGAAATGACTGCACAACTCTAAATATACTAAAAACCACTGAATAAAAAAAAAAAGTGTGTAGGGGGGGGACCTTCTTGGTGGTGCAGTGGCTAAGACTCAGCACTCCCAGTGCAGGGGCACGAGTCGATCCCTGGTGGGGGAACTAAGATCCCACATGCCACGTGGCAAAAAAGAAAAAAGTAATAACAATGATAATAATAAATAGAGTAATAATAAAATGCAAACACCATTTATTTGCTGGGTAGCCCTGAGAGACTTACTAACTCAGTGTCATATGGCCCTCAGTCTCTTTAGCAATGAACTGGGCATAATAATACCTACTGTGGAGACAGGTATTATTATAAAATAACACCCATGAAGCCAACAAATCAAGGTAATAAACATATCCATCACCTCTAAAATTTCCTTGTGTTCTTTTTTATGATAAGAACACTGAACATAAGATGTACCCTCTTAACAAATCCCAAGGTGTACAATACGGAATTGTTAACCATATGTACTACAATGCACAGGTATGTTTTGAACTTACTCACTTTGTATAACTGAAAACTTATACCCGTTAAACAGCAGGTCCCCATTTTCCCTTCCCCCTTGACCTTGGCAGTCTCCATTCTGTTGTCTGCTTCTGTAAGTTTGATTTTAGATGCTTCATGTGAGAGGAGTCATGCAGTATTTGCCCTTTTGTGAATGACTGACTTCATTTAGCATGTCTTCCACGTTGTTGCAAATGATATCATTTCCTTCTTTTTTAAGGTTGAATAATATTGTATGTTTATACCACATTTTCTGTGTCTATTCACCTGTCCATGGACATTTCAGTTGTTTCTGTATCATCATTGCAAATAGTGCTGCAGTGAATATGGGGGTATGGCTATGCTTTCAAGATCTTGATTTCAATCATTTATTTTTAACATTTAAAAAAATTGAAATATAGTTGATTTCTAACGTGCCGATCTCTGCTGTTCAGCAAAGTGACTCAGTTATACACATACATACATTTTTGTGGGGGTGGGGGAGCGCTTCCCTTGTAGCTCAGTAGGTTAAGAATCTTAACTTACCTGCAATGCAGGAGACCCGGGTTTGATTCCTGGATTGGAAAGATCCCCTGGAGAAGGAAATAGCTACCCACTCCAATATTCTTGCCTGGAGAATCCCATTGACAGAGGAGCCTGGTAGGCTACAGTCCATGGGGTTGCAAGAGTCGGACATCACTTAGCGACTAAACCACCAACCACTACCACATATGTGTTTTTAAATATTCTTTTCCATTATGGTATATCCCAGACGACTGGATATAGTTCCCTGTGTTATACAGTAGGACCTTGTTATTTATCCATTCTATGTATAATAGTTTGCATCTGCTAACCCCAAACTCCTCAGTCCATCCCTCTTCTCCCCTCCCCGTTAGCAATCACAAATCTGATCTCTATGTCTGTGATTCTATTTCTGTTTTATAGATGGGTTCATTTTTGCCACTTTTAGATTCCACATATAAATGATGTCATATGGTCTTTCTCTTTCTGACTTCACTTAGCATGATATTCTCTAGTTGCATCCACGTTGCTGCAAATGGCATTATTTTGTTTGTTTTTTTATGGCCAAATAATATTCCACTGTATGTGTGTACTATGTTCTTCTTTATCCATTCATCTGTTGATGGACATTTAAGTTGTATCCCTGTCTTAGCTATTGTGAATGGTGCTGCTTTGAACATTGGCGTATGTATATCTTTTTGATTTAGAGTTATCTCTGGATGTATGCACAGGAGTGGGTTTGCTGGAACATAAGTCTGTGTTTAATTTTCTGAGGAACCTCCATACTGTTTTGCATTGTGGTTGCACCAACTTATATTCCCACCAACAGTATAGGAGAGTTCCCTTTTCTCCACACCCTCTTCAGCATTTGTTTTTGTAGACTTAATGATGGGTCATTCTGACTGGTGTGAGGTGGTACCTCATTGTAATTTTGATTTGCATTTCTCTAATAATTAGTGATGGTGAATATTTTTTTATGGACCATCTGTATGTCTTCTTTGGAGAATTGTCTACTAAGGTCTTCTGTCCATTTCTTGATTGGGTTGTTTTCTTTGTTGTTGGGTTATATGAGCTGTTTGTATGTTTTGCAGATTAAGCCCTTGTATGGCACATCATTTGCAAATGATGCTACGGTTTTCATTCTGTAGATTTTTTTTTTTTTTTTTTAACGGTTTCCTTTGCTCTGCCAAAGCTTGTAAGGTCACATTTGTTTATTTTTATTTCTGTTGCCTTGGGATATTTACCTAAGAAAACATTGGTATGATTTATGTGAGAAAATGTTTTGCCTATGTTCTCTTGTTTTATAGTATCATGTCTTATGTTTAAGACTTTAAGACATTTTGAGTTTATTTTTGTGCGTGGTATGAGGTTGTGTTCTCATTTCATTGATTTATATGCAGTTGTTCAACTTTCCCAGTACCACTTGCTGAAGAGACTGTCTTTTTCCCATTTTATATTCTTGTCTCCCTTGTCAAAGATTAATTGACTGTAGGTGTGTGGGTTTATTTCTGGGTTCTCTTTTCTGGTCCATTGATCTGTATATATGTTTTTGTACCAACACCACACTGTTTTGATTACTCTGTGTTAGTTGCTCAGTTGTGTCTGACTCTTTGTGACCCCATGGACTGTAGCCCGCCAGGCTCCTCTGTCCGTGGAATTCTCCAGGCAAGAACACTGGAGTGGGTTGCCATGCCCTCCTGCAGGGTTTGATTACTGTAGCTTTTTATTAACAGTATTGTCTGAAGTCTGGAAGAGTTATATCTCTGGTTTCACCCCCCTCCCGCACCCCCCCACCCCCCCACTTAGGATTGCTTTGGCAATTCTGGGTCTTTTATGGTTCCATATACATTTTGGGGTTATTTATTCTTGTTCTGTGAAAAATATCATGAGTAGTTTTATAGGGATCACATGAAATCTGTAGATTGCTTTGGATAGTATTGCCATTTTAACAATATGAATTCTTCCCAATCAAGAGCATGTAATAGTCTCCAATTTCTTTGAATCCTCTTTGATTTCCTTTATTAGTGTTTTATAGTTCTCGGCATATAAGTCTTTTACCACCTTGGTCAGGTTTATTCCTATTTTTTTGTTTTGTTTTGTGGTGTGATTTTTTTTTAAAGTTTTTTTTTTCCTACATTCTCTTTATTATTTCCTTGTTTGTATAAAGAAATGCAATTGATTTCTGAATGTTAATCTTGTATCCTGCACTTTGCTGAATTCATTTATTAGATCTAGTAACTTTTGTGTGGAGATCTTAGAGTTTTGTATATATAGTTTCATGGCATCTGCATATAGTGACAATTTTTATCTTTCCTTCTGATTTGGATATTTTTTTATTTCTTTGATTGCTGTGGCTATACAGCAATACAATGTTAAATAAAAGTGGTGAGAGTGGGCATCCTTGTCTTATTCCAGATTTTAGCAAGAAAGCTTTCTTGCTAAAAGTATTATATTGAGTCCTGCTGCTGCTGCTGCTGCTGCTACTAAGTCACATCAGTTGTGTCTGACTCTGTGCGACCCCATAGATGGCAGCCCACCAGGCTCCTCTGTCCCTGGGATTCTCCAGGCAAGAACACTGGACTGGGTTGCCATTTCCTTCTCCAACACATGAAAGTGAAAAGTGAAAGTGAAGTTGCTCAGTCGTGTCCGACTCTTAGCAACCCGATGGACTGCAGCCTACCAGGCTCCTCCATCCATGGGATTTTCCAGGCAAGAGTACTGGAGTGGGGTGCCATTGCCTTCTCCGATTATATTGAGTATTGAGTATTAAAATGGCTGTGAGTTTGTCATAAATGACTTCTATTATGTTGAGATATGTTCCCTCTAAACCCACTTTGGTAAGAGTTTTTCTTTTTTTTTTAATCACAAATGTATGTTGAATTTTGTCAAATGCTTTTTCTGTATCTTTTGAGATGATCATGTACTTTTTTACTTTTCTTTTGTTAATGTGTATTACATTGATTTTGCATATGTTGAACCATCCTTGTGAATTTGGGATGAATCCCACTTGGTCATGGTGTATGATCTTTTCTATGTGTTGTTGGATTTGATTTGCTAATATTTTGTTGAGGGTTTTTGCATCTATATTCCTCAGAGGTATTGACCTGCAATTTTCTTTTTTGGTGGTATCTTTTTTCTGATTTTGACATCAGGGTGATGGTAGTTTTGTAAAATGTCTTTGGGAGTGTTCCCTCCTCTTCGAGAAGAATCAGTGTAAGTTCTTCTTTGTGTGTTTGGTAGAATTTGCCTGTGAAGCTGTCTGGTCCTGAAATTTTGTTTATAGGATGTTTTATTTGTTTTTGTTTTTTTTTTTGTTACAGATTCTATTTCACTTCTAGTGATTGGTCTCTTCAAATTATCTATTTCTTGATTCAGTTTTGGTGGGCTGTATGTTTATAGAAAGTTGTCTGTTTCTTCTGGGCTTTTACCTGTGTTGGCGTGTAATTGTTTATAGTATTCTGTTTAGGTTTTTATGTGTTTCTGTGTTATCAGTTGTGATTTCTCCCTTTTCATTTCTTACTTGGTCTCTTCTCTCTTTAATTCTTGGTGATCCTGGCCAGAGGTTTGTCAGTTTTGTTCACCCTTTCAAAGAACCAGCTCTTGATTTTATTGATTTCTTTTTTCTGCTGCCCTTTTAATTTCTATTTTATTTATTCCCTCACTAATCTTCCATGGTGGCTCAGATGGCAAAAAAATCTGCCTGTAATGGGGAGACCTGGGTTCAATGCCTGGGTTGGGAAGATACCCTGAGGAAGGGAATGGCTACTTACGCCAGTAGAACTTCTTGGAGAATTCCATAGGCAGAGAAGCCTGGCAGGCTACCATCATGGGGTCTCAACGAGTCAGACACAACTGAGCAACTTTCACACACAGTCTTTATTATTTCCTTCTTCTGACTTTAGATTTTGTTTGTTCTTCTTTTTCTAATTACTTTAGGTGGTAGGTTATTATTTCAGATTTTTCTATTATTTTCAGGAAGGCCTGTATCACTGTGAATTTCCCTCTAGGAACTGCTTTTAGTACATTCTATAGATTTTTGTATGGTTTTATTTTCATTGTCATTTGTTTCAAGGTATTTTTAAATTTCCTTTTTGATTTCCTCACTGACCCATTTGTTTTTTTGTATGTTGTTTAGTCCCCATATAATTGTTTGTTTTCTCATTTCTTTTCTTGTATTTGATTTATAGTTTCATGCTGTTGTGGTCCGACAAGATGCTTGAAGTAACTTTTTTTTTTTTTCAACGAAATTCTTTATTTCACTAGAAATCGCTTTATTGATGAAATCACCAGGAATTTTCAACACAAGATTTAACATCTTAATATCCACCAAGGCCTGGGCTCTGGGGTTTGCTCTGCCTCTCCCAGTCCTTAAAGGGGTTTAGAGAGAGATGTCATTAGCAGAGATCAAGTAAGGTGGTTGGAGGTCCTCTTTTCCCAGTCATTGGACAGGCTGCTCAATTCTTGTCCAGAGTAGGAAAGAGCCAGTATTTCAGAGTAGTCTAATAAGAATTTGACATTGCATTTTAATCTCTCATAACAGTTTCAATTTATCAACAGTATTGGTCCAAACTTATTTGCTTCTGATCCAAGTGTTTTTCATTTTGCAATTTACTTTTGGTGTCCATGTAATTTTAATAAATAATCTCACTCCTTGTGAAAAAATCAATTAACCCTGTGCCAAGAAAAATATCTCAAACCTGAATAATCTCATCTTGCTCTTGGAAAGAGGAAACAGGGGGTTTCCTGCTCTTTTTCCACTCAAGAGATGAACAAATCTACTACCCCTTGGAAGTCCAAAATGTTACTCCTGGCCTTGGAACCTGCAGTTTTTGATGGGCTGATTCAAATTACCTAAGAAAAGCAGCTGGAAGTACTAAGTAGGCAGCCTTCTTTGGAAATTTCATCCTAAAATGAACTCTAGAGAATGGTCCATGCTTGTGTACAACTTCTGCTTTCCATCTCACAAGCCAGGCTCAGAGGAGGCACCGGAGTTCTCAGGAGCAAGAGCAGCAGCGGTGGCCTCACAAGGTAGGGCCTCAATAAGTGAGGCTTGTCAATGATCCGGGCTGTTTGGTTTCCCTTTTCAACAATACTGACAATCCAGGCTTGACGACCTTCTCCATACTTTGAAGATTTGATTTCTGAACAAAAGTGAGCTGCCTCTTCTCTTGGCAGATACATCAGTAGCCCTCCAGAAGTTTCTGCTGAGGTTCCTTGCAGGAAACCAGAGCACCTGCTGGCCTGGCTGATGGCAGCCAAGTTGGCAATGATGGGCAGATTACAAATGACAAAAGACACTTCATTTCTCTTTTCTTTTACAAGGTTCTGAGAGTGACCTAGAATGCCAAAGCCAGTGATATCTGTGGCTGCGTGGGCATTAAAACATGTGCATTTATTTGTCTGGCAGCAATGCTATTGAGGGTAGCCATGTTGAACATAGCTTCCTGATAGCCCAGCTCTACCTCTTCTCTGGAGAATACCGTCTTTTTCTTATTCCATCCTTCAGGATTACCCAGCCATTGGTGGGCATTGACAGGCAACTTGGGTTCCTAAGGGTTTAGTTAACACAAGCACATCCCCAACAGCCCTCTGTCAGGCAGGATGAATTCATTTGGTTGACATACCCAGTGGCAACTCCACTGATGATAATACCACCGTTTGCCCATCAGTCACTGCAGTCCCTCCTTCCTCAGCAGCATCCTGAAAGCCTTTGATCATGAGTGGTGTGGACTTTTCTCACTCCTCCTCAGGCATTCTCTGACACTGAGTAGCAAAAACATGTTGTCACACTCAGTAATGCCCATGGTGTAGAGGTCACTCAGCACGCTGGCGCAGGCGATGGGCCCCATCACTGTAGGGATCTTCCACCAAGGGGTAAAAGAGGTCGGTGGTCTGCACCAGGGACAGGCCCTCCGTGCCTCAGGGGTATGACGCAGGAGTCCATCCCAATGCGGAGGGTGGGGAAGGGCGGGCTGGGTTCTGCCCTCGCGGGGCAGATCTGCTTCCTGGGCCGTCTCTTCAAGGCCTCCGACCAGGCCCTGGCCTGGCGCTGGTCGCACTTCCGGTCGCGTCAGTCCCGCCAAGAGTTTGAGCAGCGTCTCCTGGGGGACCTCCAGGCTCAGCCCTTCATGCCAAAGCCAGTGAGCCGCCAGCTCCTGCTGCGACTCAACGCCTGGGGCTCGAAGGGCCGGTAGCTCGAGAAGCCCCGGCCCAGAGGCAAGCCCGCCGGGCCTGCGGAGCCTTCTCCCCCACGGCCATCGCTCCCATAGCCTCTCCGCCGGTGCCTGTCGCTGCAGCTTCCGCCATCACGCCTGCCCGGCAGGGAGGGGAAAAAGAAGATGGAGGAGGGGAGGTCCATTTTACTTTCCACTCCAGTTAGCAAGGCGTAACAGATATCACCACAGAGAGTCTGTCTGGCACGACTCGCGCAGCCCAACTGCCGCCACACCACGCGCTCCAGGGCCTCTTTCTATACTCTGAAACTTGCTGAGGTTAGTTTGTGCCCTAGTGTGTGGTCAATCCTAGGGAACGTTTCATGTGCACTTGAAAAGAATATGTTTTCTTTTTTGGGGAAGAAGGCGGTTATAATGTCCTGAAAAACGTCAGTTCTATTGTATTGTTTAGGATCTCTGTTGCCTTACTGATTTTCTGTCTAGAAGATCTGTCCATTGATGTGAGCGAGAAGTTAAAGTCTCCTACTGTTGTATGCTCATCAATTTCTCCTTTTATGTCAGTGTTTGCTTTATGTATTTGAGTGCTCCTATATTAGGTGCATATATGTGGGTGAATGTAAAATACTTGTATTGATCCTTTAATCATTATATAGTGTTCCTCTTCATCTTTGTTTAGAGCCTTTGCTTTAAGGTCTATTTTATCTGATATGAGTATTGCAACTCCTTTTCTTGTCATTTCCATTTGTATGAAGTATGTTTTTTCCATCCCCTCACTTTCAGTCTGTGTGTGTCCTTTGCCCTAAGATGGGTCTCATTCTGTAGGCAGAATATTGTAGGCTCTTGTTTTTTAATCCAGTCTGCCAGTTTGTGTCTTTTGATTGAAGCATTCAGTTCATTGACATTTAAGGTAATTATTCATACATATGTATTTATTGTCATTTTAAACTTTGTTTTCCAGTTGATTCTTCTGTTTCTTTTTGTGGTTTGATGTATTTTATGCTTGTGTTCTCTTCTTTTTGGTTTTTGTGAATCTATGTTTTTGATTTGTGGTAGCCCCCCTTTTTTCCCCCAAATGTGTTAACCCCTTCATATTGCTTTAGATTGCTTTAGGTTATAGGCTCAAACACACTTTTTAAAAAAATCTGTATTTTCTTATTCTCCTTGCCTACATTTTCTGATTTTGGTGTCTTTTTTTACATTTACATTTTACATTTTTACATTTCCTTGTGTTGATCATCACTTTCACAAGTAGGTTTTTGTTTTGTTTTTTTTAATCTGTGTACTGTCCAATTTAAATGATTTATTTTCTAATTGTGATTTCCTCCTTCCTATATCTTCTTGCTTTTTTTCTATTTGGAGAAGCCCTTTCAATATTTCTTTGGGGATAGTTTTTTAAATTGCTGTATTTGTTTAGTTTTTGCTTGTCTGAGAAATTCTTTGTTTCTTCTAATGATGATCTTGCTGGGTAGAGTAATCTAGGCTACCGATTTTTTCCCTTTCAAGACTTTGAATATGTTTTGTCACTCCCTTCTGACCTTCAGTGTTTCTGTGGAGAAATCAGCTCATAGCCTAATGGGGGATTCCCTTCTGACCTTCAGTGTTTCTGTAGAGAAATCAACTCATAGCCTAATGGGGGGTTCTGTTACAATTAGCTTGTTTTAAAAAGTAATTTTATTTATTTGTTTTTGGCTTTGCTGGGTCTTTGTTGCTGTACGGGCTCTCTCTAGTTGCAGTGAGCAGGGGCTTCTCTCTAGTTGCGGTGCAAGGGCTTCTCATTGTGGTGGCTTCTCTTGTTGTAGAGTGCAGGCCTTAAAGTGCAGGCTTCAGTAGTTGTGACCCTCAGGCTCTAGAGCACGGACTCAGTAGTTGTGGTACGTGGGCTTAGTTGCCCTGCATCATATGGGATCTTCCTGGATCAATTCTTTATCACTGAGCCACCAGGGAAGCCCTATAGCTGACTGTTTGTTTTTCTCTTTCTGTCTTTAGAAATCTCTCTTTAGCTTTAGCCATTTTTATTAAAATGTCTTGGTCTAGGTCTGTTTGGGTTTATCTTGTTTGGAACTCTCTGTGCTTCCTGTATCTGGATATCTGTTTCCTTCTTTAGGTTTGGAAAGTTTTCAGCCATAATTTCTCCAAATACATTTTCAATCCCCTTTTCTCTTCTCCTTCTAGAATCCCTATTATATATAGATTGATGATTGGCATGCTTTAAATTATCTCACAAGTCTTTTATATTGCTTTCATTTTTTCCCCCCCAATTTGGCTTCCTGTCTGCTGTTTTGATTGGGTAATTTCCATTATTCTGTTTTCCAGGTCACTTATTCTTTCTTCTGCATGATACATTCTGCGTGTCCATTGCCTTTAGTGCCACTTTTGTCTTGGCAAGTGAATTTTAAATTTTTTTTGCCTCTTTATGTTTCTAGTTCCTTTTTACAGTAATTTGCATTTCTGTCAATAGCCTTTCTTCATTTCTCCAGTATTTTCATTACCTCCTTCATGAACTTGGTGTCTTTTAGACTGAAGAGATCTATGTCATTGTTCTTTCAGGGGAATCTTCTTGGTCTTTTAATTGGGAGTGTTTCTTCTGCTTCTTCATTTTGCTTATATCCCTCTTACTCTGTGAGTTTTGGAAAAAAACAACTATCTACTGTAGTCTTGGAGGGCTATTTATATGTGGGAGCATCCCTGCATAGCTTTTGTGAGTTTAATATTTTCTGGCAGGAGGGCTGTTTCGGGTTTGGGTGGAGTCTCTTTCCTCAGGACTCCTAGAGTCCGAGTAGCCTGTGGCCTGCCTCCTGAGCGTGTACTCGGAGAAAGAAGCTCCTCTGGTGGGCCCACCCCCTCCTCACACACCTCCCAACAACGGCCTTACTTCTCTGGTGGGCCCAGGCATCTTCCCATACTCCCTTGCTTGTGGCACACCACATCCTAGCCAGCCCCCTCAGGCTGTCTGCACGCAGCCAACCCCAGTCCTCTCCCCAGAGTCTGAGCTCCGGAACCGGAGCCTCGCTCTCCAGCCCCCACCCACCCCAGTAGGGGAGCATCTCAGTCTGGGGAGGGCTGGGCAACACTGCCCGTCTCTGCGGGCCTCTGTCTGCTTTGCCCTTCCTTCACAGACAGGTCGCTGTGCTCTCCTCCAGGACTCCAGAGCTCCCCCTCTGTCCTGGCTGATCTCCCTGCTAGAGAGGGCCTTTCCCAAGGGCAGGAACCTTTCCTCCTTCACAGCCTCCCTCTCAGGCGGTCAGCTTCCCATCTCGATTCCTTTCTCTTTTCTCTCTATGTCCCACCCAGTTACATGGAGATTTCCTTGCCCTTTTGAAAGTCTGAGGTCGTCTGCCAGTGTTCAGTAGGTGTTCCGTGAGAATTGTTCCACACATAGATGTATTTTTGATGTATTTGTGGGAGAAAGTGAGCTCCACGTCCTACTCCTCCGCCATCTTGATCCAGTCCTGTTATGATGCCCTTTAAAACATCCTGTGAAGAATAATACTTTTAAAGAGAATCTTTTTTTTTTTTTGAAGTAGTTTCTTTTTAACTTTCATACAATCCTAATATTCTAGGTCATGTTTCCTTCAGTTGCTTGAGTGAAGGCCAGACTCAGTGCCCAGAGACTGGAGGCATGAAGATGAACAGGACACCCTTTAACCATCCAGGAAGAAGGATCAGGGCAGTGGGTTCCTTCTGCCTCTTACTCCATCCATGCTTCTCAGGGATCATGTCTCATTAAGTTGGCAGCTCCCTCCAAGCCAGCACTTAACTGTACATGCAGAATGTTCTCAATAATTATTCATTAGTTGAATTGGTCTAATAGGTGGTAAAGAGGAAATGCAAGGGAAAGCAAGAAGTATAATGAGCCCTTCTTGGACTGAGTCCTATGATTATTGATTTCTCGTTGAATCCTCACTATGACATTAAAAAGACATCACTTCTGTTTTACAGGTGAGAAAACTTGGTCAATATAAATGTCTTTAGAAGAGTTACTATACCTAGGTTGAAGGTATCCTAGTGTTCTACTCTTTGCCTTTTCCCTCTGTCAAGTGCATTTCAGGGACTGGCTTATGTACTCAAGGAGATAGGCATTAGTGCTGTTCCCATTCTGAAGATAAGAAAACTAAACTTAGGGTAATTAACTTCCGCTGTCATCAGGTAAGCGGCAGAGCTGGCTCCTGCGTGTCGCTGTGTGCTTCTAAGCCGTAGGGTCACAAAGAGTCACATGTGACTGTAGCAACTTGGCATACACAGGCTCTCAGCCCCATGGCAGCCCTTAAGACTTGTGCATCTTATACACACACACACCTACACCTCCCAGACCTACCCTAGTGGTTCTCAGCTCTGGGTGCACATTAGGATCTAGTGGGAAGCTTTCAAAAGTACAGGTTCCAGGGCCCCAGCCCACAGGGGAGGGTGGGGCTTCTCAGGCTTATGGGTTTTTAAAGAGCAGCCTAGCCTGAGTCCCTTGTGGTCCAGCTGGTGAAGAATCTGCCTGCAGTGCAGAAGACCCCGCTTTGATTCCTGGGTCTGGAAGATCTGTTGAAGAAGGGATAGGGACTACCCACTCCAGTATTCTTGGGCTTCCCTTGTGGCTCAGTTGGTAAAGAATCTGCCTTCAGTGTAGGAGACCTGGGTTAGGAAGATCCCCTGGAGAAAGGAGAGGCTACCCACTCCAATATTGTGGCCTGGAGAATTCCATGGACTGTATAGTCCATGGGGTCACAAAGAGTCGGACAGGACTGAGTGACTTTCACTTTCATTTCAGCCGGAGTTGAACAGCACTGTGCTAAAGTTCCCTCTCCTATCACTTATGTTTAGGGTCATAGTCTTGATTAGTTCCTTGAATGAGGGGAATGACTTACATGATTATGTATGAATTCCTGCAATGTTCCACCCTGTCCCTCGAACATAAGGAGTACCAAAAGAGATTGTTGAATACAGAGCAGTAGTTTTCAAGGAAACCTTCATAAGCAGTAGAGCCTAGAGAGGAGCAACAGTTCCGCTTCAGATGGAAAGCACAGTGCTATACAGGAATGGCTTATGCTTGGCATTGTTTATTTTCATTTAGTGAATTTAAGGATGAGTCCTTGGGATTGCTATTTTAATATTAATACCACCAATAGGGGCTTCCCTGGTGGCTCAGCAGTAAAGAATGCACCTGCAATGCAGTAGGTGCAGGAGATATGAGTTCAGTCCCTGGGTCGGGAAGATCCGCTGGAGGAGGGCATGGCAACCCACTCCAGTATTCTTGACTGGAGAATCCTGTGGACAGAGGAGCCTGGTGGGCTGCAGTCCATAGCGGGTCACAAAGAGTAGGACACGACTGAGTAACTGAGCACCGACACCACCAGTAGAGAATGGAGTTGTTAATAAATAGCGTTATTTTAATATATAATAGTTGTTAAACCCCTCTACTCACTAGGCTTGAGTACATGTCTTTGGTGAAGATGTGGATACAGAATTGGGAGGCTCTATTTCATAATTTGGGAATAATGGTAACGTGAGGACTGTGGAGGACTCAGGAAAACAAAGACAACTGCTCGCTGTTTCCTTCTTCCAGTGATGGGGCAGCACTACGTGATGCTAAATGAAGCTGAAAACAAACCACACAAATTAAGTAACTAACTTTCACAAAGTGCCTCAAGAGGGATGTCAGAGAATTTTACTACCTTGTAGATTTGTTCCTAAGCGTCACTGTGGAAGATTCCCCAACCCTTACATAGATGAGTGAAGCGGTTTCAGTGAATTCCAGGGATGGACATTGAGTGCCTAGTACATTTGCGTTAAGGATAGTGGAGACTGGTAGACTGTAGCAGTGCTCCTCGGTCTTGTCTTCATCATTGCCCCTCCCCCAACACCCACAAAAGACCCTTTGTAGGCATTTCTTTCCCCCTAGTCATCCCTCTGCAGATACACTATAAATGGACTTACATGCTGTATGTTTATCCTGTGCTTTATACTTAGAAAATGAGTAAGATTTCGCGTCCCTCTCCCCCCAACCAGTTGTTGCCCCCATGGGGTCTCTGTCTCAGGGAGTGTTCTTGTGGTCAACACTGACAGGCGTCTTTGATTGACAGCAGTCTTGGACATTCCTGGTTGGGAGGATATGTAAACATTACAGGTCAAAGTGAAAGTGGCTCAGTTGTGTCACTTTGCGACCCCATGGACTATACAGTCCATGGAATTGTCCAGGCCAGAATACTGGAGTGGGTAGCCTTTCCCTTCTCCAGGAGATCTACCCAACCCAGGGATCAAACCCAGGTCTCCCGCATTACAGGCTGACTCTTTACCAGCTGAGCCACAAGGGAAACTAAATCATTACAGAGACCTGAGTGTATTTCTGTCTCTGGACTTTGTGCCCAAGCTGACAAGGATCTGGACTAAAGCCCTCTTGGTTAAGTGAGGATCCCGATGAGAACCTATGACCAACTTCCTACAGTTCACTGGGAAAGTTGTATCATAGTTCTCGGAATGAGCATTATCAGAGTGGTTCTTCCTCCTGGCCTACTACACCCTCGGAAGCGTGAAGGAAGAAAACGGATGTTCTCTGTGGGTCTGTTGCTGTGTGTGTGAGATCCATGGGATATGAAAACTGAAGTAAAGATGGACAGTGGGTAATAGAAATCCATCTTCCCTCTTATTCTGAACTATCAGTAAAACAAGTCTTAATGCCCTTTATCTCGGTTTTCTGTGCTATTTTTTCTTTCTGTTATCCACTCCACAGGAAACATCCAGGATGTGGGAACATTGTGACATTTGCACAGTTTTTATTTATTGCTGTGGAAGGCTTCCTCTTTGAGGCTGATTTGGGAAGGAAGCGTCCAGCTATCCCAATAAGGTATGGCATGTTGAAGTCTTCTTTTAGCCCCTTTAGAAAACTTAACAGCTTTTCTTCTTGTAACCATATAAAAGGAATGTGAGGCATCCTTTTATAAGATTTATATCAAAGATAGCAGTAGAATAATTCATTTTCTGAATTTAATATGTGGTGAAACTCCAGGGAGCCTATTTTTAGAATACAGTTCCTGCCACAACACTTAAAATAACTCATTTGTGTGTGTGTGTGTCTGTGTATCTTCTGTGTCTGGCATATGGTCAGTTAAAGGCCTAGTGTGATAACCAATTTTTAAGTACTTATGTGTGTTATCCTCCTGATAGTATCCAAATATGGTAAGAGTGGTATTGTCGTTACTTTTAAAAAAACTAATGGCTTTTGGAGATGGAAGTGGTAGTTACACAATTTGTAATATATTGGGTTGGTTTTTCTGTAACCCAAACAAACTTTTTGGCCAACACAATACTAAACACCACTGAATTGTTCACTGTAAAATGGTTGGTTTTTTTGTTATGTGAATTTTACCTCAATCAGAACAAAATGAATGGCAAACTAAGGTAAGATTCTTATTTCCAGACCTCCATCCTTTAGTCCAAATTTGTGTAATTATATTCATGGGGCCAAATAGAAACAGGGCAGATCTTATAATAAGCATTGTATTGAAAAACAGCATTCTTGCTGTGAGATACTTGAAATCAAAGTGTATTTATTATGTTTTAAATTTGATTTTTATTTTATATTGGGGTAGCATTGATTAACAATATATCTGTTTCAGGTGTACAACAAAGTGATTCAGTTACAGATATGTATACCTATACATATATCCATTCTTCTTCAGATTCTTTTCCTGTATAGGCTATTACAGAATATTGAGTAGAGTTCTCTGTGTTGTACATTGGGTCCTGTTGTTCAGTTAAAAAAAAAGACACATGCACACAGAAATGAAGTGTGATCCATCCAGTTGTGAGTATTTAGTAGGATAAATACCCCCGCCCCCCAGTGGCTTTGGTATCTGTATAAAACTTTCTCCTTCCAAGACCAGCATTTACATTAGAGCAGAAGCCCCAACCTTTTTTGATTCCTCTGGGTCTTCTCCTCCTTTCACTATTTATTTCTACTCTGGCAGCCAGTAGCATAGCTCAAGAACATTTCCACTCTCGCTGTGACTTTTATACTAATAGCCTAGCAGGCTGATCTCCTGCCCATCACCTAGCTGTTGGTCCCTCCATGTCAGCTTCCTACCATTGTATTGTAGTACCCACTCTCACAAGCGCTCGGGGTTCACTGCTGGACTCAGAGTGAAGCCCAAACTCCCTAACCTACCTTCAAAGGCTCCCCATGAACTTCCCTAACAACCATGCCCCCATGTGTGCAGTTTGTGCTGGCTATTTTATTTTCTGTCTGTGAAGGCATAATCAAAATCTTGGTCATGTCATTCATCCCCACAAGCAATTTCTAGGCAGTGCAATATGTAGGCAGTGATGTGGAATAGTTGGAATTAATTATCCTGAAAGAACTTGATGAACTCTGTCTCCAAATGGCATCTTTTCAAGACAGGACAAGGAAAATTGGACAAAAAAGCTTGTGAAATCACTAACAGTTTATTATTCAGAAGCTGTGAAATTGCTCTTAGCAGTAACTCTGCACGTGTGTATTACTGGGTTCTGCGTTCATTGTAAAGCTCTTCAAACTTCAAAAACTGGGTTAATGTTGCCCCGGCACGGCTGCCTATGAGGGCAGAGAGCCCTCTACCTCACCAGGAACACAAAACTGGTTCTTGTTAGGGAAGGTAACTTGAGACTCAATGTGTCACATTCTCCAGATGTGCAAAGGGGTAAAAGGATGGGATTCTGTGCTCAAAGACTTCCGACACTTCCTGAAGAATATGGAACCACTTGTCCACGTTTGCCCTTAATTCTTTAGCTCTGCTTTGGGTTGGTCATAAAGTTCATTCAGGTTTTTCTGTAACATCTTGCAAAAAAAAAAAAAAAACCCCAAACAAACTTTTTGGCCAACCCAATACTTCAAATACGAACAAAGCTAGTGGAAGTGATGGAATTCCAGTTGAGCTATTTCTGTTCCTAAAAGATGATGTTGTGAAAGTGCTGCACTCAATATGCCAGCAAATTTGGAAAACTCAGTAGTGGCCACAGGACTGGAAAAGGTCAGTTTTCATTCCAATCCCAAAGAAAGGCAATGCCAAAGAATGCTCAAACTACCACACAATTGCAGTCATCTCACACTCTAGCAAAGTAATGCTCAAAATTCTCCAAGTGAGGTTTCAACAGTATGTGAACCAAGAACGTCCAGATATTCAAGCTGGATTTAGAAAAGGCAGAGGAACCAGAGATCAAATTGCCAGCCTTCACTGGATCATCGAAAAAGCAAGAGAGTTCCAGAAAAACATCCATTTCTGCTTTATTGACTATGCCAAAGCCTTTGACTGTGTGGATCACAACAAACTGTGGAAAGTTCTTAAAGAGATGGGAATACCAGACCACCTTACCTTCCTCCTGAGAAATCTGTATGCAGGTCAAGAAGCAACAGTTAGAACCAGGCATGGAACAACAGACTGGTTCCAAATTGGGAAAGGAGTATATCAAGGCTGTATATTGTCACCCTGCTTATTAAGCTTATATGTGGAGTACATCATGCAAAATGCCAGGCTGGATGAAACACAAGCTGGAATCAAGATTGCCGGGAAAAATATCAATAACTTCAGATAAGCAGATGACAGCACCCTTATGGCAGAAAGTGAAGAAAAACTAAAAAGAGCCTCTTGATGAAAGTAAAAGAGGAGAGTGAAAAAGTTGGCTTAAAGCTCAACATTCAAAAAATTAAGATCATGGCATCCAGTCCCATCACTTCATGGCAAATAGATCGGGAAACAATAGAAACAATGACAGACCTTATTTTCTTGGACTCCAAAATCACTGCAGATGGTGATTGCAGCCATGAAATTAAAAGATGCTTGCTCCTTGCAAGAAAAGCTATGGCCAAACTAGACAGCATATTAAAAAGCAGAGACATTACTTTGCCAACAAAGGTCCATCTAGTCAAAGCTGTCGTTTTTCCAGTAGCCATGTACGGATGTGAGAGTTGGACTATAAAGAAAACTGAGCCCCAAAGAATTGATGCTTTTGAACCGTGGTGTTGGAGAAGACTCTTGAGAGTCCCTTGGACTGCAGGGAGATTCAACCAGTCAATTAAAGGAAATCAGTCCTGAATATTCATTGGCAGGATTGATGCTGAAGCTGAAACTCCAATACTTTTGGTACCTGATGTGAAGAGCTGATTCACTGGAAAAGATCCTAATGCTAGGAAAGATCGAAGGCAGGAGGAAAAGGGGATGACAGAGGATGAGATGGTTGGATGGCATCACCAACTCGATGGACATGAGTTTGAGCAAGCTCTGGGAGTTGGTGATGGATAGGGAAGCCTGGCATGCTGCAATTCTTGGGGTCGCAAAGAGTCAGACACAATTGAGCAACCGAATTGATACTTCAAATACATTTTTTCTCATTTTGAATATATTAGGTTGAATTGTATGAAATTGCCGATGTTTAGCCTACCAAGAGAGAAAAGCATTTTAAATGGTTTAAGCTGATTTATATGAGAGTCATCTTAAATATTTTCTAGCTCAAAATGGGGGCATACAAATATAAAATTTTTTCATTTGTATTTATCCCTTTATCTTTCTAAGTGATTAGAGTTCCTAAATTTTTTTTAAGTTGTTGTTTTTTATCATTATGGAAGAATATTAAAATAGTATTTCTTGAAACATATTCTATAGCTCAAACTTTTTCTATGTTAGTCTAGCTTTGTGAAGTATTTTCATATATACTTGGTATTTGACTTCATGTGATAGTGATACAGTCTTTTAACATAGAGAAGATAAGCACAATACTTTTAAAATAAAAAATATGTATTTCCTAGTCTACTTGATTTTCTTGAAATTGTAGACCCTGTGTGATGATGAACTGCTGTCTCTGCCTCTCAGGTACTACGCCGTAATGGTGACCATGTTCTTCACTGTCAGCGTGGTGAACAACTACGCCCTGAATCTTAACATCGCCATGCCCCTGCACATGATATTTAGATCTGTAAGTCTGCAGACTCACATGCATATGTTCCTCTGGAAAATGTAGTTAAGCGGGTCCATTAAATTCAAAGTTCCTGTAGGAAGTAAAGTCTAGGGTGTAAGACTAGGTCTCATGGGTGAATGAAAAGAGGCTGAATTTCATCTGAGATGGAAGGCATAAAGATAGAAATGTGAAGGTGGATGGTTTACTTTTCATTTATCAGAGGCTTATAGGCAGTTAATAAAAGCAAAGTTAAAATTTCCTCAGATAACAGATCTTGCCTTTAATTTTCTGGTTAGTTTTATATTCAGTCTTGCTAAGAATGTTATTTAACTTTTTTCTCATCACTTTTGTTTCTTCTGTAAAATTATATTTACTTCTAATATGTGGTATAGATTACTTCTTTTTTCTGCTGTTTTTTGAAAGCAGAGACTTGAGATAATTAGCTAAAGGGAAATTCTTGAGGAAGGTAGGGTTTCTCCCGGAGCAGCAGGGGTTTTCATCTTTGCCTCAGGCATGGTGGGAGAGTTTCGTTTAGTTTGTGTATAAATAAGGACAGAGTGTTTCCTGAGAACAGGAGAGAAACTCAAAGGGGAATGTAGTTAGGCTTGTAGAGGAATGCAAAATGGGTGAAAATTGGAATAATAAGTTTTTTGTGTGGCCTGAGATTTTTGTGAGATTAAATGTGAGATTCCCTAAAGGAACTTTCCAGAGCTGATTATAATAACTAAGATGACCTTCAGAGCATTGCACACAGAGTAGACTTTCAATAAACACTTGCTGACTAACTGATGCCTTTCGAGAGAAGAGAGAGGTCCCTGCCCAACTTCATTCAGTCTAACAGCAGCTGAGAAGCTTATTAAAGGCTCCTGTGAATTATATGGGCTTCCCAGGTGGCTCAGTAGGAAAGAATCCTCCTGTCAAGCAGGAGACCTGGGTTCAATCCCTGGGTGGGGAAGATACCCTGCTGGAGAGTGGCAACCCACTCCAGTATTCTTGCCTGGAGAATTCCATGGACAGAGGAGCCTGATGGGTTACAGTCCATGGGGTCGCAAAAGAGTCCGACATGACTTAGCAACTAAACAACAAACAACAACAATAATTAATTAGAAAATCTGCCAAAAATAAGTCTGTAATATTCCTGCTAGCCCTGGCTTCAACTATGACCATATTGGGAATTGATCATTTTTATTCTTAATGTTATCTTTAAAAGGTGTTATTATTTTCTATGATAGATTCTTATAGTTTTTTTTTTTTTTTTTTTTTTTTTTTTTTTGCTGTCCTAAGAACAAGTGTTTCTCACTAGTTATTAATCCTAACCTCCATCTTTGTAGTTGTTTTTCCCTCTTGTCTTATGTTCATATTTGTCTTGAATTACATTATTTTCTTTCCTTCATGCACTAAAACTGTTGTCTCTTTTTACAGGGTTCTCTAATTGCCAACATGATTCTAGGAATTATCATTTTGAAAAAAAGGTAAGCAGTGGTCTTTTATTTTGTATATAGGAAGGGTCACCTGAGCCCCAGCCATAGTTTTGTCTGGATTCCTTTTCTCAGAGTGGTGATAAGTTTGTTCTTGGCTGTCTGCCTTGGTTCTTGGTTCTGTCTGTGACAGTGAGGCCCATTTCTGAGGCAGTGGATCAGGGAAGAGGCCCCACCTGTATCTTTGGAGCAGCATTTTCTCTGTGTAGAATTAATAGACTCTTGTCATTAAATCTTGAGTACCATACTAATGTGTGAAGCCAGGCTTCCCTGGTGGCTCAGTGGTAAAGAAATCTGTCTGCCAATGCAAAAGCCCCAGGTTCGATCCCTGGGTTGGGAAGATCCCCTGGAGAAGGGAAGGGCAACTCACTCCAGGCTTCTTGTCTGGGAAATCCCTTGGACAGAGGAGCCTGGCAAGCTATAGTCCACAGAGAGTCAGACACAACTTCGCAACTACATAAAAACAATAACTTATGACGCGAATTAATCTAGAACTTCACTGTCCCATGTGGTTATCACTGGCTACATGTGACTATTTACACTTAAATTTAAATATTAAAAAGTAAAATTAAATATACAGTTTCTCCATCTCTCTAGTCACATTTTATTTTATTTATTTTTTCTCTAGTCACATTTTAAATGTTCAGTAGCCATGTGTGACTAGTGGTGACAATATTGGAGAGCCCAGATGTGGAACATTTCCAGATTTACCAAAGTTCTGTGGGACAGAGCTCTCCTAGGAAGCATACAACATAGCAAACTAAGGAATAATCATACGTATTACAAAGAAGATTCCTAACAAAGGCCCAAGTGGCCAAGAAGAGGCAAGGAAAAGTTTTAGGACTGGTCTTTGTGACTATCATGAGCAGCTCTCTCTGGGTACAGTTGGGAAGTATCAGAAGTACATGAGGGACTTTCCTGGAGGTCCAGTGTTAAGACTTCACCGTCTAATTTGGGCAGTGTGGGTTCCATCCCTGGTTGAGCTGATTGCACATGACCCCAAAGCAACAGAAGCAATATTGTAACAAATGCAATAAACACTTTAAAAACGGTCTATATCAAAAAACAATCTTCAAAAAAAAAGTAGCAGTACCTGGGATGCTGTTTCCAGGGATTTGTGTCTCACCTTCGTTCAGAGCCTCATCCCTCACACCCAAGGAAGAGGGGCGCAAGGGGCAGAGACAGCACGTTTCTAAGGCTGGGACATTTCTTAGGGAAAGTTCCTTCTCACTATTAGGACCAAAAATATGAGTTGGTGCCAGCTTTTCAATGTAGTCCATACCCAACCCCAGTATTGGAACTCTGTGCCAGCTTGGAAAGTAGCTGTCAATTAAGCATGGGAACCTAGGGTTTTTTAAGTAAAAAGGACTGGGTCATAAAAAGGATAATTGTCCTGTCCTGCTGGCTCCTGGTGATGAGCTCTTTATCTCCCGAGACTCATATATTCCCCAGATGAGAGCACCCTTGTAGTTGATTGCTTTTCTAGGCTCTTCTGCTCAAGCATACAGAGATAATGCTCAGGCTCATTACCTTTGAAGTGACCCCTGTGCTTCTTGGTAGTGTAAAATTCACATTGGGACAGACCTGTGGTCTTTATAACCTTTGATTTTGGTGCATAGCAGGGATACAGAAGAACTTACTATAAAAGGAATGTATTAGTATTCTGATACCCCAAATGTTAGGGGCCTTTATCCAACATCTAATTTTTCCTTAAGAATCTGTTCTGAGTCTGTCATCTTGAATCTCTCTCTTTCTTTTTGACTGTCTCCAGTGGGTCTTACCCAGAGAGCAGACATTTCTCTAAGCTAACTATCTATATCATGGATTAGTCATGTATCATCTCCTTTTGTTTATCTTCAGTAGTACCCCTTCAAGTTTATAGTGTTTTCCCCATTCCAGGATTTGAAGACCAAACCTCTATTCACCTTAACTGTGTTCTTCATGATTGTTTAGACCTGAATTTTAGACCTCACTCTCTGATCATTGCAGACTGAAGAGCTCCCGTCTGTTTATACATCTGCTGCAGCAGTGCCTGTCTCCTCGCTCACCCCTCTTCTCTAGAGTAGTGCTTTTGGTTCCTTGCCTCTCCCCTTAGCCAGTTCTGTTGGCCTTTTTTTTGACACGCTGTGACCAGAACTATGCAAAATATTTGAGTAGCAAACTTCAGATGTAAGGTTTTAACGTCTTTTCATTGTCGCCTGAGGGTTTTTGCTTCATCACCAAGAGCCTGAGAGGGATGTTAATTGATACTATTTTAGTTAATGTGAAATGCCACCGTTATTCCTGCTAATAGTCCTATTGGTTTAGTATTACTCACTTTATCCAACTATGCCAACATTTAAAAACAATGTTTAAGTCATTCAGAGACATTAAGACAGCCCCCTCCCCTGAAAAGGGACAGTTGAATTCTTTTCCGAGTGTGGAATCCTGCTGCTTGTCCTGGCAGTCCTTCTGTCCTGTCCTTCCTCTGCATGCTGTGTCTCTTCACACTATGTTTGGGCCCTCGAAACCAGGAAAAGCAACAGGAATTCCGTATTAAGATCTGTCAGGCTTTCATTTAGACGCAAGAGCAGAATGGGTCGTTGTGCCTGATCTGCCTTTTTTTGTTTTCTGATGAAACAGTCTACTGGTGTACCAAGTCTTGAACACTACCAGAAAGGGTGTGGTCTAGAAACAAGTCAGTATTCTGACTCTTTCACGCACGGACGTAGGTGAACTCTGCCGAGAATTGATCCTCTTGATCATGTCTTGGTGATCTGTACTTTCGTGAACCATCCTACTGTCAGCATCATGCGGAAATTCATATCTGTGCTCTTTTTATTTTTGCAGATACAGTATCTTCAAATATACCTCCATTGCCCTGGTGTCTGTGGGGATATTTGTTTGCACTTTCATGTCAGCAAAGCAGGTGGTAAGAGTCTGTTCACAAATGATTTCTAGTCACTACTCACCAGGGGTGCCCAGGTACTTATTAATGATACAATAAATGTAAGTGCTCATGTCAAACAAGGATTTACGTCTTTGAAAGAGAATTACAGAGGGAAATGGGTAACATAAATATTTTCCTTGTATCAAGGCCCCTTGCCTGTTGTTCTGGTCTCTGTACCTCGTATGTTTTCTTATTTCCTAGACTTCCCAGTCCAGCTCAACTGAGAATGATGGATTCCAGGCATTTGCATGGTGGTTACTAGGCAAGTACAGTAATTACAGTAAAGCTAATTGCCTCTGCAGTTCTGTTTTCAGAGTTTTCTCCTAAGGGATATGTTTCTTGGCAAGGAGCTTCAGCTGAACAAATTATGGCATGGACAAGAGAGGCACCTGGGACTATATATCTCTGAACCTTAGGGTTGAAGAAACTAAAATGTCTGTGTTCATGGTAGCGTGTTCTACAACATGGATGTTTTTCGTGGTTGCCACTAGTATAGGAAGAAGAGTTTGTGTCTAGTTGCCCATCATACTCTCTGGGAACAATGGGAGTGTCATCCATTTCTTTATGATCTGTCTGCTGAGCAGAAGCTTCTGCAAAAGGAGGGTACATTATAGCAGTTGACCCTTTAAATTTCCGTGGGACCCACTCCTAAATCTTAGATTTCTTTTCTTCATAAGCTCTTCCAAATGGCAGTGTTCCCAAACCTGATTGGTCATCAGAATCTCCTGGGAAATTTTTAAAAATACAGGTATCTCTTTGTTGAATTAATTAAACAACTCCTATAGAGCTTTGCCCTCGCCATATCCTATACAGAGGGCAAAGTCAGTGATGGCAATAAGAGATGGAGACTGACCAAACGGAAGAAAAGTAGCAGTGAAAGAACTGGATTCTCCTTGCTTCTTGACTTTGCAACTTTATCCCTTTAGGTCGCTATTCTTAACATAGAAAGAGCTTTATGAGCTATTAGGAAGATACTTCCTCCAGTAAGAATAAAAGACTTTAACACACAATTCATGGGCATAGAATTAATATTCAATCAACTTAGGTTCAGTCTCACTGGTTACTAAACAAAGAAATGCAAACTGAAACCAAAATGTAGTATCTTTTTGTTTTGGTCTATTATATTGGCTAGATATTGATTATTCTCATTGCTGCTGAGGGTGCGGTAAGGTAGCTATATTCATATAAGTTGTTTATGGTAAATTGACACAGACTCTCTGGGAAAAAAAATTATGTGTTGGGCTTTTTAAATGTCTACAACCTTTGTCTCAGTAATCCCCCTTATAAGAGTTTTTCCTAAGGGAATAATCAACATTTTGTTTAAAAGATTTATGTACTAGGATGTACGTTGATTTTAATGATCAAATAATTAGAAGTAATCTAACCATTCTCCTCTTGTAAGACATTTAATTATGATATAGTCCGCATGATAGACTAATATGCCACTATTAAATCATACTTTTGAAAACATTTTTAATGGACTGACTTGAAGGAAAATACAGGAAACAGATCATGAAGAAAAAGATATGAAATTACACACTAATTATGATCCCATTTCAGCATAAAGTATCTATTGGGTTGGCCAAAAATCTCCTTTGGGCTTTCTGTAAGATCTTAGAAAATCCCAAATGAACTTTTTATCCAACCCAATTTCTAAGCAACATATACAGAGAAAGACAGCAAACTATTTAGGACTGGATGGTAATATGGTGGTTGATTTTTATTTTTTTTTTAATTTTGTACATGGTTCGTGTTTAGTGTGTAATATTTGTAGAACTGAATGAATGTTTTTTAAGAAAAGAATAAATGTTTTTTCAGAAGTTAGCCAGTACGGGCATTCTGTAACTCCATGTTTGCTTTTCAGGCATTGGGGCACTGACTTTCGCTCTTCTGATGTCCGCAAGGATGGGTATTTTCCAAGAGACTCTGTACAAACAATTCGGGAAACACTCCAAGGAGGCTTTGTTTTATAATGTAAGCAATTTCTTGAACCTGGGGAAAAGGAAAATTACTGAGTTGTTTTTGTAGTATATTAGTTCAAGTATGATATACTATCTTTCTGATGTAGTTGAAGGATCAATTTATTATCCAGTAAACTGCTTTGGGGCCCACTAACTTTGGCACTTTTAATAGCCTGCTGTAGTTCTCTACAAGAAAGGATTGCTATTAGTCAGTGTGAACAGAACAACCAGGAACAACCATTCCCTTCTCCAGAAGACAAGGAACCCAATGTTCCTAAAGATGAAATTAAGTTAAAACCAATATGGAAACCTGGAAAGGGAACAGAAGTTTCAAAAGCCCTATGCCAAGGAAAATATGTACAGGCAGGAATTGGGGAGAACTGGGGAGGATGGGGTTTGAAGAGTAAGCTGCTCAAACAGGCTTTATTCCTTTGATAGAGAACTTAATTAGCTAATTATATGCCCTTTCGCTTCTTATTTGAAATTGCTGATCTAGAGCCACCTTCTCTAGCTTTCTTCCTTCTCCCCACTCTTTCCTGTTGAGATAATGCCCAGCTCCTCAAGGTCTCAGGGATAGCGTTGCCCCCAGGTTCAGCAACCTCAGGGAGTCCTTTCCTGTAAACCTTTTGAACTGAAGTTGCAGACAAGCAATTTGAGATATTTAATTGTAGCTACAGTATGTGGCTGGGAGTTAAAAAATAAAGGAACATTCTGTTTGGTTCCCATGTTTCTTTTAGCACAGTTCCTGGCAGGTAGTTAACTGCTTGGTAAATGTTTACTGTGATTCCTTAGTAAATGTTTACTGTGGTGGTGGTGGGTAGGTGGTTGTCAGGCACGTTAATCTTTGCTTACCTATTATTTCCGCTTCCTCTTCAATCTCTCTCTCTCTTCCTTTCTTTTCCTCTGACTTCATATTGTCCTCTAGTCTCTCTCCCATTAGTTTCATGAACTCCCTAAAATCTGCCTTCACATTCCATATAATTTTTAAATCTGTTATATTGTTTAACCATTCTCAAAAATAGTAAGATATAGGCAGATCCTTTGGGCAGAATGACTGTGTTTCAATTTCCCCTTCCCTTTTGTTGAGGAAAGGATGCGGGCTCTATTGTTTTGTAATGACCATCAACTTCTATGGGGCAAGAACTGTAATTTTCTGGTTGATATCACGCCATACAGTGTTAGGACTTATTAAAAGTATACAGGGCTTATTAAAAGCACTGTGTGTGTGCTCAGTCACTTAAGTCGTGTCTGACTCTGTGACCCTATGGACTGTAGCCTACCAGGTTCCTCAGTCCATGGATTCTGCAGGCAAGAATACTGGAGTAGGTTGCCATTCTCTTTTTCAATGTATCTTCCCAACCTAGGGATTGAACCCGTGTCTCTTACATCTCCTGCATTGATAGGCAGGTTCTTTACCACTGGTGCCACCTGGGAAGCTATTAAAAGCACTGAATACTTTTAACAAATCTGACTTGTTTTTCTTGACATCTCTTGTTACACAACTTGTAAAACTTCCAATCATTGTAAAAGATACTCTATATTATACTTCTGTAATGTTTTGGCATTTAAATTTACATGAAATGTTTCTTCCCCTAGCATGCCCTTCCACTTCCTGGTTTCATCTTCTTGGCTTCTGACATTTATGACCATGCAGTTCTGTTCAATAATTCTGGTGAGTTTGGGGTTATCCAGTAGAATTACCTGACAGTTTCAGAGGCAACGTCTCAGTTTTACTCATGGCTTCACCTCCGCAGTTTTCATCATATCCAGATCACCCATCCCCATGCCACCTTCCTGAAATATAGTGCCATTAATCAGTGGTTGCAGCAACAAAAGCTTTTGCAGCCACTTCTCAATTATTTGCCGATGAAGTAAGACAATATCTTCAAATTTTCTGTTTTGCTTTGGAATTTGTGTGCTATTTGCATTTGAATAGGGAATGTATGATGATCTGAGAATGCAAACAAATAGTAATACTGCAGTGACTGGAGCCATGAGAAGTTGGACAGCAGTCCAGCTTCTTTCCTCCTGTTCCTCCCTCTCTGCTAGGGAAGGCACATCTGCTCACAGATACAGGCCGAGCTGCCTCCAAGCAAGGAGGAACAGAAATGACAACGGGGTAGATAGGCCGCAAGAATAAGCAAAATTAGTTCAGGTGTCTACAGTGTGAGTTGGCTATTACTTTTTACAGTGGCTGTTTAATACATTAGCTAATAACTGTTAGTTAACTTAAATTACCAATGTTAGGTTGGCCACAAAATTCCTTTGGGTTTTCCCATAAGGTGTAATGAAAAATTTGAACAAACTTTTTGGTCAACCCAATATAATCTGATTATCTACTAAAAGACAGAGCATGTTATACAGACAAATGAATACACAGGGAACAAATATTTTTAAAATTAAGACTTTATGTTGCTCAGACCTAAAATGGTAAGTGTGTTTTGTAGAATGACAGTAGGGACTCAGTAAACATTTGTTTGCTATCTGGTCACAAGTTGTGAAGTTGTAACTGTTCTCTGAGTCTGCGAAGTTGTATCTCCCATTTGCCTGTGAAAAAGTGTGTGATGACGGCATGTAAGAAAGTTTTTAAGGCTCTGAATTACTCAGTTGGTTCTGACTTTAAAAAAAAAATTGAGATATAATTGACATACAGCTGATTTTTGATGCAGTGTTTTCTAAGGTCTCTTAAGAGACTCCATATAGCAAAGGGCTGTTGAAATAAATACATTATCAAGTTCCTTGAGATTAATACTGATTTAGTTACTTGAATGCTCCTTCTAGAAGTCACAGGGATGGGTATTTTTATAAAAAAAAATCTTTTAAGATCTGCCTTCAGCTTCTTTAGAACCATTCCTAAGTACACATTTTTTCATCTCAGATGAAGTTGTTATTTGCAAGGAAACTGAACATCTGTCTAAATACTGTACATCATATGGATTGTCTTTCCCCAGCAAGCTGATACAGTGAATCTCTCAAGTTATTATACAGTAATAACATTTGTTGACTTTCTTTTCATTTCAGTACTTGCTAAGTATTTCAAAGACAATAGAACACTAAATTATTGGGATTTCCCACTAGTCCAGACATAGAATTTTAGAAATTATTTATATGTATATACATTTTTATTTTTTGCAAAAAAAAATTAATGTTCATTTACTAACCATATTTCAGCATCACTTTGTTAGACTTTACTCAGTTATGCTGTATAATTCAAGTGAAAGTTTTAGTGGCTCAGTCATGTCTGACTCTTTGTGACCCCATGGAATTCTCCAGGCAAGAGTACTAGAGTGGGTAGCCTTTCCTTTCTCCAGAGGATCTTTCCTGACCCAGGGATTGAATCCAAGTCTCCCACATTGCAGGTAGATGCTTTACTGTCTGAGCTACCAGAGAAGCCCGTATAGTTCAAGCCTCCCAAACAATTTAGCAATATAAAAAGACTGATCCTTCAAGGATTACTATGTCCTTATTCTCTTTGATCTTGAATATTTTATTTCCTCCCATATATTTACTGTGCAAGCCTCATTATATAAAACTAAACATAAGAATGTATTTCAAGGAAGGAAAGTTACAGTTCTATTGCCCTACACGAGCTAATTTCATTTTACCAGTTTCCATCCTGACACTATTTACATATATTCTCACACAGTCATAATCCTTGTATAAATATAATTTTACACTTTCTTTTTCACTTTCGTTCTGCATTTTTTATGTGACTATATATAATCTTTGTGATTTTTGTTTTAAATCAAGTGTATAATGTCACATCTAGTTAAAGTACCTTTGCTTACATAGTCCTTACTCTTATCACTGGGCGTTGTGACTGATTTCGTTTTTCCTTTATTATAAACACCACAACAGTGTATGTTGAACTTGTTTCTTCCTTTGGATTAACTAGGACTAATCCACATCTTTGACTTTCATGCATTGGAGAGGGGAATGGCAACCCACTCCAGTGTTCTTGTCTGGAGAATTCCAGCGACGGGGGAGCCTGGTGGGCTGCCGTCTGTGGGGTCACAAAGAGTCGGAGATGACTGAGTGACTGAACTGAACTGACTGAATTCCTGAGAATAAGAATCAATGCCTTTATGACCACTTAATACCTATTGTGAAACTGATTTTGAAAACACCAATTTATACTACCACCCACTGAATGACTGCTAGTTCTGCTACCACCTTGCCAGATCAGGATATTATTTATTATAAGTGTTTAATTGCTAAGTTAATAGATATAGAATGATACAGCCTTGTAATAATTTAGAATTCTTTGGTTACTGGTAGGATTGAACATATTTCCAAATGGCATTTATTTAGGGCTTGTCTCTCAAGACAAGTATCTTAAGACAAGTATACTTAAGACCGTATCATTTTGAACTTCTCTGTGTTGCAGAATCTTTCTCTGTAAAGTGGGGCCCTAGTCAGGTGGAAGGTAAAGAGTTTAAAGTTAAAATAGAATTTGTTTTAAGAAACCAGTGTAATGACTCTTGAGGACAATGTAGCCTGGAATCAAGGCAAGTCAAGTATATGACCAAGTCTATTTGCAAGAGAAAAAATGTTGCTATCTCTACTGTGTTCATCTGTGTTACCGTGTTCAAAGGGATGAAAACATAGGCTGTCCAAAGTGACACGACTGTCTCTCGATCTCTGCAGAACTGTATCAGGTTCCAGTCATTGGTGTGACAGTGCCCATCATGTGGTTCTACCTCCTCATGAATGTCATCACTCAGTATCCTTTGCACTCGTCTGCCCTGTGCTACTTTGCCACAGAAATGTTTTTTCTTCTAACGGTGCAGTGACATGCATTTCGCTTTTGCTCTGATCTATTCTGCAGTAAGGAGGAGACAGGCCCACCCAGTGAACTCCTTTGTTGCATGGAGAGGAAGGCAAAGAGATGGTGGCAGTGTGGAGGGTCAGTAAGTCTTAAGACACTAGGAAAGAAAACCTTTGGGTGGAAGGATAGAAGTCAGTGGGTAACTAAGAATTAGTATGTGACAGAAATACTATATGATTTCTACATGGAGTTTTCCAGTATCCTAGAATATTTCACAAGCTGCCACAAAATTCTGCAAGAAATTTCAAATTAAATAAGACCTGATTTTTAAAATGGCTCTTTTGAACCACCTTGAATGTGAAAGTTGCTCAGTCATGTCCGACTCTTTGTGACCCCGTGGACTATATGGTCCATGGAATTCTCTAGGCCAGAATACTGGAGTGGGTAGCCTTTCCCTTCTCCAGGGGATCTTCCCAACCCAGGGATCGAACCCAGGTCTCCCACGTTGCAGGCGGATTCTTTACCAGCTGAGCCACAAGGGAAGCCCTTGAACCACCTTAGGCCCATTAGAAAAACCCTTGAGCCTTTGAAACAATGGAACAGATTGTGGTTGACCTCATTCCTCGAAGTTACCTCATATGCTTGCCCTACAGAGTTCCTTTTTGGAGATGTGATCACCTTTACTGACAGTGTTACCTTCTGTCATTACTTGAGAGGTGACCTTCACTGTAAACTATGGGAAGAATCCAAAAAAAATCCCAAATGAGTATCATAGGAAGTTTTCAGGCAGCTTCAAGTTAGGATCCACAAATCATGTGGCAGGACAGGAATTCTGCAGGGTGTTCTAAGGAGGAGCCTCAGGGCAGCCGTGGCCAACGCCCTGTTTTCTGGTTCCTGGGATGTGAACGTTGAAGCCATGCACCTGGCCAGAAGGTTCTCCCGCTAATCTCTGGGCTGTTGACGGAATACCGCCTTAACCTCGCCCTCCAGGTACGTGTGCATCCGGGGCGTCTTCATCCTCACCACAGAATGCGCCTCCCTCACCGTCACCCTCGTCGTGACGCTGCGCAAGTTCGTCAGCCTCATCTTCTCCATCTTGTACTTCCAGAACCCTTTCACCCTGTGGCACTGGCTGGGCACCTTGTTTGTCTTCACTGGGACCCTCATGTACACAGAGGTGTGGAACAACCTGGGGGCCGCCAAAGGCCAGCCTCAGAAGGAGGAGAAGAAGAACTGAGGCCGGCCTGCAGTAGAGACACCAGAGGCTAATGGGCCGGGGCCTGGCCGCCATTTCACCTTGGTTAATGCTGAATTACCCGCCGTGTACCAGGGAACCCTCAGAGGGAGGGACTTCTCATTTCTCGTGGCTCTGCAGACGCACATTTGTGGACCCTGACTAGATGCCCCTCTACCCTGAAGTAGAAAAGAGAACGGTTCTCCACTGTCGGGTAGCCCTGTTCATTTGTTGTTTCTGTTTTGTTTACCAAAATATTCAGCACTGTACTGGCTTACTGAATTGTGACTCCCCAGAGCTACTCGTTTTATATCCGTGGTGTCAGACAAGATTCTACCTGTTCTGATGATTCTCTTCTGTAACAGCCATCCTCCTCTGGGGGCCTCGTCCCCTTGCTCCGTCACCCTGCAACCCTCAGCTGCACTTTTTAAGCCTGACGCTCCAGACACCCTCACCAGGAACTGAATGGCCGAGAGAACTGAGGCCCCGGGGATGGTGGGGCTGGGCTTTATCCCGAGAGTCGGGCAAGGAGCAAGTGTCCCTGTGTGCCTTGTGACGCTGGGGCAAGACTGGTGGGAATCCTTTCCTGTTTTTCCTTTTTTTTCCCTCTGTGCAACAGTCATGCGCTTTCATACCTTTTGCTTTCTGTACTTAGAACAAACTGCAGCAGTTCTCTATGATACAGTGTTCAAGAAAAGTTGTGTGAATTGGGAGAGAGAGACTTTTGCTCTCTGTCTTCACTCAGTTGTCCGAGTCATTTAGCCTCAAGGTTAGATGGTGGTGCCAGGAGGACCCAGGAGAAACTGGCCAAGAGGGCACTCGGAGAGCCACGGGCTCTCCCACCTCTACACCCAGCCAGGCACTCAGGGCGGGTTCCATGTGGGAGAGAGGTTAAGTCTTTGAAACGCTCCTTAATCAGAGAGGTTCATCTCTGCCTGGCAACTCTTTTCAGAGTTAGGACCAGTCAGGCTAATGGGTAAACCAATATATTCAGTACATGTGGGTGTGGTGTATCAGGCCAAACCACAACTGAAGTAGAAGGTTTTTCTTTTTTTAAACAAGGCATCTTAATGTTCTTGCTGGGTTTGGGGGTGAGTGTGTTTTTTTATATGTAGAAACCTGCCTTCCACCCTTTTGCTAATCATTTCAAAGGTCTGGTTTTCCTCCCATGGGATAATTTTGAGAAAGAAGAACAGCGTTAGGGTGGTGTGTGTAGGGGTATGTATGCTCTTGTATAGTTTGTGATCACTTGTGTGGAGAGGAGAACATGAAAGTCAGTGTTTTATTTCCTCATCCTTCAACAGCCCCGACCTGCATCTCATCAGGTATGTGCTTTGGGGTCCATCAGACTTACCAGCCTGTCTCTTTTTGCACATAGAGGCCTCTCCTTCTGTGCTGGGCACAGATTGTGTTCTTAAATCGAGAGAGGTGGCTGTCCAGGTCTCCTGGGCTCACCCAGGGTATGATGTGTTTATTCCACTATCAGGAGCTGTTCTCTGATGGGGTCTGAGATGAGTGTCCTAGAA
The DNA here is from genome assembly GCF_963930625.1 of Muntiacus reevesi. Lineage (NCBI taxonomy): Eukaryota > Metazoa > Chordata > Mammalia > Artiodactyla > Cervidae > Muntiacus > Muntiacus reevesi. Next base: position 92,947,051 of record NC_089254.1, on the reverse strand, counting down.
ACCCTGGGTCACTTTGGGGGAGGTCAGTTAAGCTGCCTCGGGTTTTTTGTCACATACGGTATGGATACTGTTTCTCCACCTAAGTCCCAGGGTTTTCAGATCGATTTGTTGTTCTGGACATTGAGAGCTGTGCTGGGCCAGTGAGAGTCTGTACTAAAACATGCTGAATTAAGTGTGAATTTGTTCATGGACTCAAAAGGTATTTAATTTCTTTGAACTATGTAGAGTTTCTCAGACTGGTGGTGCTATAAATACCATGTGTTAAATAGCCTCTTAAGAACAAAAGCTACTTTTCCTACTGTATAATAAAAGAACCTGTCCCCAGGGGCTGTTTGATTGCTACATGTCTGGAGTCTTGACAGGATAACTATACAGCTTTACATGAAATAGTATCACTTTTTTTTTTTTTTTAATGTGGATAGGAAATATTACAATTTTTAGTAATTGAAACAGTGTTGATGTACACAGACAGCATTTAACTGGGTTCCTGAGGTTTTAGGTTCTGGCTTACGGAGTATGTGTTTCTCTCAGTCTAAACACTTCTGCTGGTCTTATTCATAGGAGGATGGGTATGGATAGCTTAGGGCACTCATACAATGAAATGAGTGCATGTAAGAACACAATGCTCTGGGAATTGGTTTTTCTTTCCAGTAGTTGCATATAAGGAAATACAGCTAACAGATCCTAATTAATACTTTTTAAAAACAGTTTATTCCCCTTGGTTAACTGTTTTTTCAATCCTGGTTGAACTTGATTTCAATCCCTGTTAAAAGGGCAAATAAACCATTTTAAGAGGATCCACCTCATCTGTAACTGGAGAAGAAATGTCTGTTAAATGCCTCTCCTCTTTCTCTGGATCAAGACCGTGCAATTTTGTGCCCCAGAGAGAGAGGGTATGGTTTGTTTACAAAAGAGATTGATCTTTAAGGCATCCCAAACTCTACCCTTAGAGCAAAGATCAAATAGCAAACGACTAGCCAGAAAACACGAGTTTTGTGTGTGTAAATGTACCTGTGAACTCACTTCATAGCTTGACCAGGGTCATAAATTAGGCAAAAGGAGAAAATTGGGGATATTTGAGTTATTTCATTTAGTGTCTGCATATCCTTTACCACAGTTCCATTGTTGTATTATAAATGCTTTTTCATTTTTTATTAGGAATTTATTTTTGATTTTTTCTTTTTCATCCAGCTGAAACCATTAATCCATTTAATAAGTTTCTGTCAAGTTCTGAAGTATTTGGACACAATCTGGATAGTCTTTTCCTTCTTTCTGCACAGTTACCCAAAATGAATCCGGTCCCTGAAATTTGGTCATTGCGTCCAGTGAAGAAAAACACAGAAGCTGAGTTGATCTCTGCCAACCTCACCAAACCCCTTCCATTCTTCTGGGAAGATTACCTGGTGTTTTGTAAGGATTATAATAGCTTGTGTCATTCCCTGAGCACCTTTCCTCCCTTCTGCATATTTTTTTTTCACATCCTAACCCCTACCTCCAATTTCTTCAGCAGCCTCTGGCTACTCGCATAGTTTTCTACTGAGCGACACCTATAATCTTGTATTTATGCCTCTATTCTTTGGGGCCTCTAGGTGTCTTTTGTGGATTTTTATAGGATATACATATCTGTGTAGCATGTATTTTGTTATACATTGTTTTAAGCACTGATACTAGGGGTGTGTCTATATACAGATGCAAATATCGGGCAGAGCGAATGTATGTGTAGATGAGTAAGAACAAGAAAGGTTAATGTACAAATGTTTATATACTGTTACAGCTCAAAGTGGGGTGGAGAATCCTACCAATCCTACCACATTCTTGTCTATATTTGGGAAGCAGTAGTTTTCATCTTTTGCTCTTTTTACCCTACCTCTAGCTGACTTCACACGCAGTGCCAAATGTCTATGGTGAGGGGAGGTGGGCCGCATTAGGTCAGGAGTAATTGTAAACCAATGAATTTGTTCTGGGCTGGGGGACACGCTTCTTGGTGGGCTAGCACATAAGCCAATGTAGCAAAGATCTGAGCATCTCCATAAATGCACAGTGAAAGACACCCTAACATGGAGATAGGAAATCAAGATCCCACATTTGTTGTAGTTTGTTTCTCTTTGGCTAGAACTATGAGCATTTTGGTTTCAATAGCTCTATCTTGAAAAATGTGCATGGAAGTTACCTATGAGAGTTCAGTCTTAGGGTGAAAGAACTGTCAATATAGATAAAATCCATTTTTATTATGGATGTGTGACCTTTGGAAATGAGTATAAATAGTAAAATTAATAATAAGCATTAGCATACATGTGGTGTGTACCAGGCTGGGCTGGGAGACACTAGTGTGTGCTCTTTCTAGCGCCTTCCTTTACAGTTGGCACTGCAGAGAAGGGAGGGACCAGGATCTGACTTGCATCTCATGAATAAATAAATCCTCGCCAAGATCTCTTACTCCCTCAAATTCCTGAGAAAGCTTCTAATGGTTCTTGATACCCGTTCCCACTCTTCATCAGTAGGTCAGCAAGAAAGCAAATAAGACAACATTCCTGCGATTCTAAGCCAGAGAAGGAAGGGAAGATGCACACCAGGAGTTGTGCAGATGCTGCTTTCTGCTCTCCAGTTGCCAGTGGGAGGAGGGCAGAGCATTACATATTTAGCACCTTGCATCATTTGATGCTCAGCGCAAGCAGAGGCCCTCAGGGTACCATTAAAGATGCTTAAAAGGTTTTGGAGTAGGCTGCTTGGGGTGTCCCTTACATCTCCAAAGCTGGTATAGTGGGTTTGCATCGGCTGATGCCTTAAGCTCATTGTCTTTTTGTCTCCTCAGAATCACACGGAGATTTACCTACTTAAGTCACTCAGCGTTCTACCAAATGCCCTCAATTTCAATCAAGTAAGGCAGGCTGCAGGGGTACCAGCCAAGGTGGGTTGGGGGGAGGGAAGCTTAGTCTGCATTTAGAAGAAATAAGACTCATACTTTTTAAAGTAAGCGTTGTAATGATTCTTTGGCGCACTGGATTATTTATAGCTTTTGAGATGTAAAGAAGACTCCTCGAACCAGGAGCAGCAGTAATTACTCCCCAACGTGATGAAAATGTTCTTTGTGTGTTGCTTGCAATCACAAGTCATTTCTGTGCTAGTTGCTTTCATTCCAGAGAATGACATCATCCTCCCCCAAAAGAGGATGATTTTTAAAGTAGGATTTTGTAACAGATTATGTGGCATGGGGCTGGGGAAAGATGATGGGGATTTGATTTTTCCAGCCTCTGAGCTCTTCATTCATATTGTGATTTAAAAACAAAGATGGTGGAGGGGGGCGCGGTGGCTAGACAGTAGTAGAGTATGTAGAACAGCTAAGACATGAGTGAGTATTCAGATTTTGAGCTGTGTAAATATCAAATGTCAGCTTCCAGCCTTCTGAGTTATTTGAGCAGAGAGTTATGGAGAAAAGGGAGATTTTGTGAATAAAATGTTTTTGCCAAACAAATTGAATGAGTCTTTTTACCATGATTTCTTATAAAGAGCAAATTTCTGCCTTCCAAAACAACTCATCAGACACCTGGTTTTTAATCTTGAATTGTACAATCATTGTTTCTTAATAAAAGTGATAAATATCTTGCAGGTGTTTCCAATCACCATTACCTTTCAAGTGCTTGGGTGCTGTTTCAAAAACTCTGCAGTTTTTGCTTTGTACAGTGGTGGGACATTTTACCACAATCGTAAGCAACCTAGCTTCTGCTGCCTGGCAGCTGGGTCAATCACAAACCACTTCCCCAGCTACAGGTCAGTTTCTACTTCAGAAATTTAAAGAGGATTGGCTTACTTTGGGAGGTTTTAGAGGTTCCTGGCAGTAAGTTTCTGTAGCAAATCTCTGAAAACCTCTTTGCCTTAATAGAAACACATTGATTTTTGTAACATTGCAATGGCCAGCTCTCTTCTTCCATCTGTTGCTTTTAAATGAATCTTAATGTGGAAGCAACTTTCAAAGCAGTTTACTATATACTCAGTCTTTTTTTCTTTTTTATTGCAGTATAGTTGATTTACAATAATATGTTTCAGGTGTACAACCTAGTAACTCAAATTTTATAGATTATACTCCATTTATAGTTATTATAAAATACTGGCTGTATTCCCTGTGCTGTAAAAAATATCCTTGTAGCTTATTTATTTTATATATAGAACTCTGTATCTCTTAATCCCCTACCTCTATCATGCCCCTCCCTGCTTCCTTCTCCCCACTGGTAACCACTAGTTTGTTCTATATATCTGTGAGTCTGTTACTTTTTCATTATATTCTCTAGTTTTATTTTTTAGATAATATATGAAAATAATAACATTTGTCTTTCTCTGACTTTAAATTTCACTAAGCAAATTTAACCCTCCAAGTCCATCCAGGTTGTTGCAAATAGCAAAATTTCGTTCTTTTCTTTGGCTGACTACTATTCTATTGTATTTATACATATCTTTATCCATTCATCAGTTGATGGACATTTAGGTTGCTTCAAAGTCTTGGCTATTGTAAATAATGCTGCTATGAACATTGAGGTACATGTATATTAATGTTTTCATTTTCTTTGGATATATATACCCAGGAGTGAAATTACTGGATTGTATGGTAGTTCTATCAATATCTTTGGTTTTTTGAGGAAAGAACCTCTATACTGTTTTCCACAGTGGCTGCAACAGTTTACATTGTATGTACTTTGGTAGTTTTTTAGTGTTATGTTTGAATTCCTCTGTTTGTGCATGTACTACAGATTTTTGGTTTGTGGTTATCATAAGGTATCTGAATCTGTATACGTGTACATGTACACACATATATGTATACACACATACATATGATTAAATTGCTGACTCCTTAAACATTTTAATAACACTGCATTTTACTCTCCTCCCCTCATAATTAGTTTTTTACATTATATTTTATATCTGTTTTGCATATCCCTTAATTCCTTATTATGGATATATTTTACTACTTTTGTCTTTTAACCTTCCTACTAGCTTCGTATATGGTTAACTTTCTACCTTTACTATATATTTTTTTGCCTTTACCAATGAGCTTTTCCCTTTCATGTTGCCTTTGCTTAGAGAAGTCCCTTCAACATGTCTGTTAAACAGCTGATTTGGTGGTGCTGGACTCCTAGTTTATGCTTATCTGTAAAACTTTTCACGTTTCCATCAAATCTGAATGAGAGCTTTGTCAGAGTATTCTTGGTTGTAGGTTATTACTCCCTTTCGTCACTTTAGATATATCATACTACTCCCTTCTGGCCTACAGAATTTTTGCTGAAAAGTCAGCTGATCACCTTATGGGAATTCCCTTGTAGGTAACCTGTTGCTTTTCCCTTCCCACTCTTTAATATTCTCTTTAATTTTTGCCATTTTACTTATAGTGTGTCTTGATGTGGTTCTCTTGGAATTGATCTGGTTTGCAACTTTACATGCTCCTTGGACCTGGATATCTGTTTTTTAGGTTAGGAATATTTTTAGCTATTATTGCTTTGAATATGTTCTCTGCCTGTTCTCTCTCTCTTCTCCTTCTGAGATCTCTATAATGCAAATATTAGTATGCTTGATGTTTTCCCAGAGGTTTCTTAAACAGTCATTTCTTTTTATTCTTTTTGCTGTTCACCTTCAGTTATTTCCACTACTCTCTCTTGCAGCTCACTGATTCATTCCTCTGTATCATTTAATCCTCTGTTTATTCCTTCTGTATTTCTAATGTATTTTTCATTTCACTTATTCTTCATCTAGTTCTGTATATTTTCTAACTTTGTTAACAACTCAAAACTTTTCACTCTTTACTCTCAAGATCTTTATCTTTGACTCTTACCTTAAACTCTTTCTCAGGTATATTGCTTACCTCTAATTCACTTCTTCTTCTGGGTTTTGTCTATCTTATTCCTTTATTTGGAACATGTTCTTCTGTCACCTCATTTTGCCCGACTTGCCGTTTTTATTTTACTGTATGTGGCAGGCTGGTTATGTTTCCCAACCTTGGAGAAGTGGCCTTTTGTAGGAGACTTCTTATGAGTCTGAGCAGCACACTGCTCTTTGGTCACCAGAGCTTTATGCTCTAGTGATGCCCCATCTGAGGGGTGTATGGATCCTTCTCTTAGAGGGAGCTGACTGCTGTGAGAAGTCTGGTAGGCATGGCTTGATCCCACTCTGGTTTCCAGGCCCTTCCTCATGTGGAGGCTTCTGGCCACTGGCTGGCAGGGCCAGGTCATGATGCACCTACCTGTGAAACCCCTGAGAAAGTGAAAGTCACTCAGTCGTGTCTGACTCTTTGTGACCCCATGGACTATACAGTCCATGGAATTCTCCATGTTACAGGCCAGAACAGAACTTTCTGTTCAGAAGATCTTCCCAACCCAGGGATAGAACCAGGGTCTCCCGCATTGCAGGCAGATTCTTTACCAGCTGAGCCACAAAGGAAACCCAAGAATACTGGAATGGGTAGCCTGTCACTTCTCCAGCAGATCTTCACGACCCAGGAATCGAAGTGGGGTCTCCTGCATTGCAGTGGATTCTTTACCAACTGAGCTATCAGTTGGTAAGCCCTGAAACCTCTAAGAGCCCCAGGGCTAATGCTGGTATACTGGTGAGTGGATTTGGGTTCCAGGAGATCTCAGGACTGGTGCCCACCCACTGGTGTGAAGTCATGTCCGGGGCTAGTTCCAGCCTACTGATGAACAAAGCTAGATCCTGAAGTCTGGCTACAGGGTTTGGGGTGTCCTAGAGCTTGTGTTGGCCTGCTGGTAGGTAGGGCCATGGCCTAGCAGGTCTCACAGCTTTTGCCCCCTGTTAGTAGATGAGGCTGATCCTGACAGTAGAGGATGTTTGCTGGTGGGTGAGGCCAGGGCTAGAGCTCAGGCAGTTCTGAATCTAGCACCTGAGCCCTGGTTTGTGGCGATGGGTCCTGGGCCCTCTAATGGGCAGGGCTGTGTCCCTGCCCAGGTAGTTACTTAGCCGGGGGTATCCCAGAACTGGTGCCTACAGATTGGTAGGTGGCAGTGCGGTTAGATCCTGAGGCTCATAAGCTAGAGGGAGGATTCCAACATAGTGGTTGCCAGCACCATTGTCCACATGGTAGAAAGAACTCAGCAAAGTGACTGCTGCCAGGCTTTGTCCCCAGGGTGAGCTCCCATTGCCTCCTGCTTCTCCAAGAGACTCCCAAGATCAGCAGGTATGTCTGCTCCTTTCAAATCATTGCTGCTGCTCTGGGTCCCTTCAGTTCCGTTTAGTTCAGTCGCTTAGTCATGTCCGACTCTTTGCGACCCCATGGACTACAGCACGCCAAGTCTCCCTGTCCATCACCAGCTCCCAGAGTTTACTCAAACTCAAGTCCATTGAGTCGGTGATGCCATCCAACCATCTCATCCTCTGTCGTCCCCGTCTCCTCCTGCCATCAATCATTTTCAGCATCAGGATCTTTTCAAATGAGTCAGCTCTTCACATCAGATGGCCAAAGTATTGGAGTTTCAGCTTCAACATCAGTCCTTCCAGTGAACACTCAGGACTGATTTCCTTTAGGATGGACTGGTTGGATCTCTTTGCAGTCCAAGGGACTCTCAAGAGTCTTCTCCAACGTCACAGTTCAAAGGCATCAATTCTTCATCGCTCAGCTTTCTTTATAGTCCAACTCTCACATCCATACATGACTACTGGAAAAACCATAGCTTTGACTAGACGGACCCTTGTTGGCAAAGTAATGTCTCTGCTTTTTAATATGCTGTCTAGATTGGTCATGACTTTCCTTCCACGGAGTAAGCGTCTTTTAATTTCGTGGCTGCAATCACCATCTGTAGTGATTTTGGAGCCCCAAAAAATAAAGTCAGCCACTGTTTCCACTGTTTCCCCATCTATTTGCCATGAAGGAATGGGACTGGATGCCACCATGATCTTAGTTTTCTGAATATTGAGCTTTAAGCCAATTTTTTCACTCTCCTCTTTCACTTTCATCAAGAGGCTCTTTAGTTCTTTGCTTTCTGCCTTAAGGGTGGTGTCATCTGCATATCTGAGGTTATTGATATTTCTCCCAGCAATCTTGATTCCAGTTTGTGCTTCATCCAGCCCAGCGTTTCTCATGATGTACTCTGCATATAAGTAAAATAAGCAGGGTGACAATATACAGCCTTGACATACTCCTTTTCCTATTTGGAACCACTCTGTTGTTCCATGCTCAGTTCTAACTGTTGCTTCCTGACCTGCATACAGATTTCTCAGGAGGCAGGTAAGGTGATCTGGTATTCCCATCTCCTTCAGAATTTTCCAGTTTGTGGTGATCCACACAAATACTTTGGCATAGTCAATAAAGCAGAAATAGATGTTTTTCTGGAACTCTCTTGCTTTTTTGATGATCCAGCGGATGTTGGCAATTTGATCTCTGGTTCCTCTGCCTTTTAAAAAACCAGCTTGAACATCTGCAAGTTCATAGTTCACGTATTGCTGAAGCCTGGCTTGGAGAATTTTGAGCATTATGTTACTAGCGTGTGAGATGAGTGCAATTGTGCAGCAGTTTGAGCATTCTTTTGCATTGCTTTTCTTTGGGATTGAAATGAAAACTGACCTTTTCCAGTCCTGTACCACTGCTGATTTTTCCAAATTTGCTGGCATATTGAGTGCAGCAATTTCATAGCATCATCTTTTAGGATTTGAAATAGCTCAACTGGAATTCCATCACCTCCACTAGCTTTGTTTGTAGTGATGCTAAGGCCCACTTGACTTCACATTCCAGTATGTCTGGCTCTAGGTGAGTGATCATACTATCATGATTATCTGGGTCGTGAAGATCTTTTTTGTATAGATTTTCTGTGTATTCTTGCCACCTCTTTTTAATATGTTCTGCTTCTGTTAGGTTCATACCATTTCTGTCCTTTCTGGAGCCCATCTTTGCCTGACATATTCCCTTGGTATCTCTAATTTTCTTGAAAAGATCTCTAGTCTTTCCCATTCTATTGTTTTTCTCTATTTCTTTGCACTGATCACTGAGGAAAGCCTTATCTCTCCTTGCTATTCTTTGGAACTCTGCATTCAGATGGGTATATCTTTCCTTTTTTCCTTTGCTTTTTGCTTCTCTTCTTTTCACAGCTATTTGTAAGGCCTCCTCAGACAGCCATTTTGCTTTTTTGTATTTTTCTTGGGGATGGTCTTGATTCCTGTCTCCTGCACAATGTCATGAACCTCCGTCCATAGTTCATCAGGCACTCTATCAGATCTAGTGCCTTAAATCTATTTCTCACTTCCAATGTATAATCATAAGGGATTTGATTTAGGTCATACCTGAATGGTCTAGTGGTTTTCCCTACTTTCTTCAATTTAAGTCTGAAGTTGGCTTCAGACTTAAAGGAGTTCATGATCTGAGCCACAGTCAGCTCCTGGTCTTGTTTTTGCTGACTGTATAGAGCTTCTCCATCTTCGGCAGCAAAGAATATAATCAGTCTGATTTCGGTGTTGGCCATCTGGTAATATCCATGTGTCGAGTCTTCTCTTGTATTGTTGGAAGAGGGTGTTTGCTATGACCAGCGCATTCTCTTGGCAAAACTTTGTTGGCCTTTGCCATGCTTCATTTTGTACTCTAAGGCCAAATTTGCCTATTACTCCAAGTGTTTCTTAACTTCCTACTTTTGCATTCCAGTCCCCTATAATGAAAAGGACATTTTTTTTTTTTTTTTTGGTGTTAGTTCTAAAAGGTCTTGTAGTTCTTCATAGAACCATTCAACTTCAGCTTCCTCAGCATTACTGGTTGGGGCATAGACTTGGATTACCATGATATTAAATGGTTTGCCTTGGAAACAAACAGAGATCATTCTGTCATTTTTGAGATTGCATCCAGGTACTGTATTTTGGACTCTTGTTGACTATGATGGCTACTCCATTTGTTCTAAGGGATTCTTGCCCACAGTAGTAGATATAATGGTCATCTGAGTTAAATTCACCCATTCAAGTCCATTTTAGTTCGCTAACTCCTAAAATGTTGACGTTCACTCTCACCATTTCCTGTTTGACCACTTCCAATTTGCCTTGATTCATGGACCTAACATTCCAGGTTCCTATGAAATATTGCTCTTTACAGCGTTGGACCTTGCTTCTGTTACCAGTCACATCCACAGCTGGGTATTGTTTATGCTTTCCCTCCATCCCTTCATTCTTTCTGGAGTTATTTCTCCACCCATCTCCAGTAGCATATTGGGCACCTATCGACCTAGGCAGTTCATCTTTCAATATCCTATCTTTTTGCCTTTTCATACTGTTCATGGGGTTCTCAAGGCAACAATACAAAGTGGTTTGCCATTCCCTTCTCCAATGGGCCACATTTTGTCAGACCTCTCCACCATGACCCGTCCGTCTTAGGTGGCCCTACATGGCACGGCTTAGTTTCATTGAGTTAGACAAGGCTGTGGTCCATGTGATTAGATTGGTTAGTTTTCTGTGCTTGTGGTTTCAGTCTGTCTGCCCTCTGATGCCCTCTCTCAGCGCCTACCTTAGCATGCGAGATTTTGTGTGTGCCCTTTAAAAGTGAAGTCTCTATTTCCCATAAGCCATTGGGTCTCCTGAAATTAAGCCCCACTGGCCTTCAGAGCTAAATGTTCTGGGGTCTCATCTTCCCAGGGCAGGACCCCTAGGGTGTGGAGCCCTATATGGGAATTACATCTCTTGCTCCTTGGGGAGAACCTTTGCAATTCTAATCTCCCATTTGTGGACCTCCTACTCAAGGGTGTGGGTCTTGATTTTACTATAACTCCACTCCTCCTACACATCTCAGTGTTTTTCCTTCCTGTAGATCTTTTTTGGTAGGTTCCAATCTTTAACACTGATAGTTGTTCTGTAAATTGTTTTAATTTTTAGTGCACCCATAAAAGGAGGTGAGCTCAGGGTCTTTCTGCTCTGCCATGTTGAGCCTTTTCCCTAGTCCATTTTTTTTTCTTTTTTTTTTTCCCTAGTCTATTTTTGATTATGTTATTTAGTGGGCCTTAGGTACAGAACACTAAAGGAAAAAAACAAATAGATTAACACTAAATATAGCATACTTAAAGTTTCTCTCTGTAAGAATCACATCACAGATAGGGGAGACAAAATGGTGTAACAGAATGATGTAAGCTTACCTCCTCTCATGAAAACACCAAAAACACCACTAACTGCTGGACAACTATCAACAACTACCAAAAAAACCACTGAAACCTACCCAAAGCAGTACCCTGCATCCACAGAGAGGAAGCCTCATTGAGACAATAGGAGGGGCACAATCACAATAAAATCAGTTTATTGCAATCGCAATAAAATCACCCATAGCTGCTAGGTGGTCTGCCCACAGCCTGAAAAATAATTATATTGCAGAGGTTCTACCACAGGAGTGAAAGTTCTAAACCCCACATCAGGGTCACCAGCCTGGGGCTCTGGCCTGGGGAGGAGCCACCAGAGAGCACCTGGCTTTGAAGGCCAGTGGAGTTTCACTGCAGGAATTCCACAAGATGAAGGGAAATAGACTCCACTCTTGGAGGGTGTACCTCAGGACCCAGGGGAAAAACAGTGACCTTGTAGGATCCTGGGTCGGACCTACCTGCTGGTATTGAAGAGTCTCCTGCAAGGAGCAACTGAGGCTCACTGCAGACACAAGGATGTTGGTGGTGGTAGTTCTGGAAAGTGTTCACTGCTGTGAGTGAAAAGTACCATTTTCTCACCAAGACCTGGCCCAACCCAACAGCCCTGGTCTAATGCTGGGATGCCTCAGGCCACATGACCAACAGGGTGGGAACATAGTCCCACCCAGCAGCAGGCTGTCTACCTGAAGTCTTCTTGAGCCTACAGCTGCCGGCTAAACAGACCCCTTGACATGGCCCTGCCCAGCAGAGGGACAAGACCCATCAATGGAAAGGAAACCACCCACCAGGACGTCTGCGCAAGCCTCTTAGACCAGCCTCATCAACCAGGGGACGAACAGCACAGGCAAGGACTACAACCCTGCAGAACAGAAACTGCAATCACAGAAAATTAGACAAAATGAGAAGGCAGAGGAATTTTTCCCAGACAAATGAACAAGTAAAACCGCCAAAGAACAACCAAGTGAAGTGGAGGTAGGCAATCTACCCCAAAAAAGAATTCAGAGTAATGATAATAAAGATGAGCCAAATCTTGGAAAAAGAATTGGAGGCACACACTGAGAAGACACAAGAAATGTTTCACACAGAGCTAGGAGATCTAAAGAACAAACAAGCAGATGAGCAATACAATACCTGAGATGAGAAATTCACTAGAAGGAATCAATAGCAGAATAAATGAGGCAGAAAAATGAATAAGTGAGATGCAAGACAGAATGGTAGGAATTACTGTCACAGAACGGAATAAAGAAAAAAGAATGAAAAGAAATGAGGACAGTCTAACAGACCTCTGGGACTACATTAAACACACCAACATTTGCATTATAGGGGTCCCAGGAGGAGGAGAGAGAAAGGACCTGAGAAAATATTTGAAGAGATAATGGCTGAAAACGTCCCTAATGTGGGAAAGGAAACGGTCACCCAAGTCCAGGAAGCAAGGAGAGTCCCAGGCAAAATGAACCCAAGAAGGAACATGCCATAGTGGTCAAATTGGCCAAAATTAAAGACAAAAAATATATACATATATATTAAAAGCAACAGGTGAAAAGCAACATACAAGGGAAATCCCATACGTTATCAGCTATTATTTCAGCAGAAACTCTGCAGGCCAGAAGGGAGTGGCATAATATATTTAAAGTGATCAAAGGGAAGAAACTCCAACCAAGAATACTCTACCCAGAAAGGCCCCCATTCAGATTCAACAGAGAAATCAAAAACTTCACAGCCAAGCAAAAGCTAGGAGAATTCACCACCACCAAACCAATTTTCCCACAAAGGCTAATGGAACTTCTCCTGGTGGAAAAGAAAAGGCCACAAATAGAAACAAGAAAATTACAAATGGAAAACTTCACTGTTAAATGCAAACATACAGTAAAGGTAGGAAATAATCTATACACCAATATGATAATAAAACTAGCAATTGTGAGAAGAGGATAGTGCAGGATATTGGAAATGCATTTGAAATTAAAAAGACCAGTAAGATAAAATATTATTGTTTTTATATAGACTGCTAGATCAAAACCTCATGGTAACCACAAACTGAATATCTACAATAGATAGACACACAAAAAAGGAATCCAAACACAACAATAAAGTTAGTCATCAAATCATAAGAGAACAAAAGAGACGAAGGGGAAGAAAAAAAGACCTAACAAAAACAAATCCAAAACAATTATCAAAATGGCAGAAAGAACATACATATTTCCAAGTGGTGCTAGTAGTAAAGAATCTAGCTGCCAATGCAGGAGACGTAAGAGATGCAGGTTTGATCCCTGGGTCAGAAAGATCACCCAGAGAAGGAAATGGCAATCCACTCCAGTATTCTTGCCTGGAAAATCCCATGAACAGAGGAGCCAGGCAGGCTACAGTACATAGGGTCACAAAGAATTGGACACGACCAAAGTGACTTGGCATGCATTGATAATTACCTTAAATATAAGCAGATTAAATGTTCCAACCAAAAGACAGGCTGGCTGAATGGATACAGAAGCAAGATCTGTCAATATATGCTATAAGAGACTCATTTCAGATCTAGGGCCATGTACAGACTGAAAGTGAGGGGAATGGCAAAAGGTATTCCATGCAAATGGAAACCAAAAGAGAGCTGTAGTAGCAATACTGGTATCAGACAAAACAGACTAAAGAATGTTACAAGAGGCAATGAAGGGTGCTAAGTAATGATCAAGGGATCGATCCAAGAAGAAAATATAATAAATATTTATGCACCCAACATAGGAGCACCTCAATATACTAACAAATACTAACAACCATAAAAGAGGAAATCAAAAGTAACACAATAATGGAGACTTTAACCCCACTTAAACCAATGGACAGATTGTCTAGGAAGAAAATAAATAAGAAAACACAGGCCTTCAATGACCTTAATTGATATTTATAGAGCATTCCATCCAAAAGCAGCAGAATACACATTCTGTTCAAATTCACATGGAACATTCTGCAGGATTGGTCACATGCTGTGCCACAAAGCCAGCCTGAGTAAATTTAAGAAAACAGAAATCCTATCAAGCATTTTTTCCAACAACAACTCTGAGATTAGAAATCAAGTATAAGAAAAAAAAAAACCACAAAAAACAAATACATGGAGGCTGAGGAATGTGCTGCTACTAAATAACCAATGGATCACTGAAGAAATCAGAGGAAATAAAAAGATACATATATACAAATGCAAATAAAAGCATGATAATCCAAAACCTATGAGAGTCAGCAAAAGCAGTTCTAAGAGGGAAGTTTACAGCAATACAGTCTAACCTCAGGAAACAAGAAAAATCTGAAATAAAAAACCTAACCTTATACCTAAAGCAACTAGAATAAGAAGAACAAACAAAACCTGAAGTTAGTAGGAAGGAAGAAATCATAAACATCAGGACAGAAATACAAACAGACAAAACAATAGAAAAAAAAATCAATGATACTAAAAGCTGGTTCTTTGAAAAGATAAACAAAATTGATAAACCTTTAGCCAGACTCATCAAGAAAAAAAAAGAGGGCTCAAATCAAGAAGATTAGAAATGAAAAAGAATACATTTTAGCGGACATCACAGACATACAAAGGATCATAATGAGACTACTACAAACAACTATATGCCAATAAAATGGACAGCCTAGAAGAAATGGACAAATCCTTAGAAAGGCATGATCTCTCAAGATTGAATTAGGAAGAAATAGAAAAAAATATGAATAGACTAATCAAGTACTGAAGTTGAAACTGTCATTTAAAACTCCCAAGCAGGGCAAGGAGCTGGTGGGACAAATTGAGAGAGTAGCATTTACCATTTGTAAAGGAGATAGCTAGTGGAAACTTCTCTATAGCACCGGGAGCTGCACTTGCTGCCCTGTGATGACCTAGAAGGGTGGGACGGGGAGGGGGGTGCTCAAGAGGGAGGGCATATATATATATATATATACACTTAAAGCTGATTCACATTGTTGTGTAGCAGAAACGAAGACAACATTGTAAAGCAATTATACTTCAATTAAAAATAAATTTAAAAAATTAAAAAATAACAACAGCAAAAACCTCTCAAGATATGAAAGTCCAGGACCAGATGCTACACAGGCAAATTCTAGCAAATATCTAGAGAAGAGTTAACACCTATCCTTCTGAAACTATTCCAAAAACTTGCAGAGGAAGGAATACTGCCAAAGTAATTCTGTGAGGCCACCATCACCCTGATAGCAAAACTAGAGAAAGATACAACAGAAAAAGAAAGTTACAGTCCAAAATCACTGATGAACTTAGAGGCAAAAATCTTCAATATAAGCAAACTAAATCCAACATTACATCAAAAGGATCATACACCACGATCAAGTGGGATTTATCCCAGGGATGAAGATTTCTTCAGTATCCGCAAATCAATTAGAGTGATACACCACATCAACAAATTCAGGGGGAAAAAAACCCATGTGATCATCTCAATACATGCAGAAAAAGCTAGTGACAGAATTCATTTGACAGAATTCAACTTTTGACAGAATGGACCCATTTATGATAGTCTCTGGAAAATGCACATAGATGGAACCTACCTCAATATCATAAAGGCCATATAAATGACAAACCTATAGATAACATCATATTCAGTGGTGAAAAGTTGAAAGCATTTCCTCTAAGATCAGAAATAAGACAAGGATGTCCATTCTCACCACTTCTATTCAAAATAGTTTTGGAAGTCCTCGCCACGGCAATCAGGGAAGAAAAATATAAGAAATCCAAACTGGAAAAAGTAGAAGTAAAACTGCCACTGTTGGCAAATGACATGACACTATACATAGAAAAGCCTAAAATGCTACCAGAACTACTAGAGCTCATCAGTGAATTCAGTAGAGTTGCAGGATACAAAGTTAATACACAGAAATCTGTTGCATTTCTATACACCAGCAATGAAAGACAAGAAAGAGAAAGAAACAATCCCATTTACCATTGCATCAAAGAATAAAATACGTAGGAGTAAGCCTACCAAGGGAAACAAAAGAGCTGTACTCTGAAAACTATAAGACACTGATGAAAGAAATAGAAGACAACACAAACAAATGGAAAGATGTACCGCGTTCTTGGAACAATCAATATTGTCAAGATGATTATACTATTCAAGGCTATTAATCTAACACAAAGGAGGCAAGAATATACAATGGAGAAAAGACAGTCAATAAGTGATGCTGGGAAAACTGGACAGCTACATGTAGCAGAATGAAATTAGAACATTCTTTAACACCATGCACAGAAATAAACTGGATTTTTTAAATAAAAATGGAATAAAAGACCTATAAAAATGGATTAAAGACTTATGTAAGACCAAACACTATAAACACTCTTTGAGAGGAAAAAAGGCAGAATACTATTTGACATAAATTACAGCAATATCTTTCAAACTGTCTCCCAGACTAACGGAAATAAAAATAAACAAATGGGACCTAATTAAACTCAAAAGCTTTTGCACAGCAAAGGTAACCATAAACAAAACTTTTTAAAAAGACAGCCCATGGAATGAGAGAAAATATTTGCAAACAATGTGACTGACAAGAGATTAATCTCCGAAACTTACAAACAGCTAATGCAGCTTAAGATCAAAGAAACAAACAATCCAATAAAAAAAATAGGCAGAAGATCTAAACAGACATTTCTCCACAAAAGATATATTGATGGCCAACAGGCTCAAGAAAAGATGCTCAACATCACTAATTATTAGAGCAATGCAAATCAAAACTACAATGAGATATCACCTCACACCAGTCAGAGTGACCATCATCAAAATGCCTATGAACAATAAATGCTGGAGAGGGTGTGGAGAAAAGGAAACCCTCTTGCACTGCTGGTGGGAATGTAAACTGGTACAGTCACTATGGAGAATAGTATGGAGGTTCCTTTAAAAACTAAAAATAGAGCTACTATAGGACCCAGCAATCCCACTCATGGGCTTATTCCCAGAGAAAGTCACAGTTCCAAAGCATACATGCTCTCCAGTATTCATTGTAGATTATTCACAACAGCCAAGCACTGGAAGCAACCTAAATGTCCACTGACAGATGAACGGATAGAGAGGATGTGGTACAAATATACAGTGGAATACTACTTAGCCATTAAAAAGAATAATGCCATTTGCAGCAGCATGAATGGACCTGGAGATTATGATACTAAATGAAGTCAGAGAAAGACAAATATGTAATATTGCTTATGTGTAGAATCTGAAAAAACGATACAAATGAACTTACCTATAAAACAGACTCACAGACTTAGAAAATTTATGGTTACCAAAGGGGAAAGGAGGGAAGAGGAATAAATTAGGAATTTGGGATTAACAGATACACACTACTATATATAAAATAGATAACCAACAAGCATCTACTGTATAGCACAGGGAACTCAACCCAATATTCTGTAATAACCTAATGGAAAAAATTTGAAAAAATAGGTGTGTGTGTGTATCTGAATCACTTTGCTGTACCTGTCAAACTAACAAAACATTGTAAATCAACTATACTTCAGTATAAAATATTTTTTAAAAACCACACAATTAAGAAAAAAGTCAGAATTTTAAAAAACGTATCACAGTACAACTTCATCAGAAGGACAGGACTCAGTGTTCTTAAACAGTACTGTGCCTGTAATTGGATGTTCGGAATGGTCTCAGATGCTTTTGAAGCCCCTTCACTCTCAAGTCATATACCCATAGAGGGTTGTATTTCTAAAAAGTTACAAACCATAAAGCCTAAAAAATGTAACACTTTGGGAAACTAAATCATGGTCTGAAACTGAAAGTCACTCACTTGTGTCTGACTCTTTGCAACCCCATGGAGTATACAGTCCATGGAATTCTCCAGGCCAGAACACTGGAGTGGGTAGCCTTTCCCTTCTACAGGGGATCTTCCCAACCCAGGGATCGAGCCCGGGTCTCCCGCGTTGCAGGCAGATTCTTTACCAGCTGAGCCACGAGGGAAGCCCAAACCATGGTTGAACTCCCCAGCAAAATGTATAACTTCAGTGGAGCAGTCTTCTCAGGGTACGCTGTGATTCCAGTACCAGCAGCAAAACACAAGTACAGATGCTGCAGCAGCTTCTCAGCCTTCAATATTCCTCATTAATAAGGGCTTGAGCACTTATGTGGATGTCAGAAAAGAGTCAGTTTCTTTGTCCTTGTCTTACATTCAGCATTCAATAACCTATCATAAATGAGCACAGATGATTGAATGGAATGTGTATTAATGTCAGAACTTTTCTTTAAGAGAAAAAAAAAGCACATCTGGCTATGGAAGTATTTAATAGTCAAAGCTTTTCAGTGATGTTCTTTATCTACAAATTAACTTAATAAAATCATCCCATCATTAAAATTAAGTTATGTTCACGTTTGATTGTTTCTTAATCAGCACTTCAAGAACTTAGCATCTGGCTTCATTATTGCATGTGACTCTGTGGTGCACAGATGCCTTCTGTAGCTGAGGGAGCATACGATGATAATTATTGGAGGTTTATTATTTTCTGTAATAGCTTCGAATGATGTTTACCGCATGAACACCCTCCTTTCATGAAGGCCACACATCTGTATCAATTTCCCAGAATTGTCAACACCATTGCAGTGATGGGTTTCATTCAACAATTACATGCCATGAAACAGTAGCAAATGTGTATTGACCATGTGTGAGGCATCTTGCTCCGCTTACATTAACTGATGTAATCCTCATGACAAATCACTAAACTTAGAAAATTACCCTAGTCTCTTAGGCACAGAGGAGTTAAATTGCCTCAGACACTCATATATGAGACTGGAGTCGAGATTTGAACCCGTGAAGACCGAGGCCAGCACCTACACACTCATCATCACCATACTACGCCACCTCTTGAATCGCAGGAAGAGGCTGCCTGAGCTTCCGCTACCCTACGCCTCCCTGTTTGGTGTTGATCTCTATGTCAACAAGCAGTCGTGATCTGTTTTCTCACCGTTACGTTAACATGTGTCTTTGAATTCAGCATATTAATCTACTTTTCCTCCAAGAGTTTATGATCCATGGTATAAACAAGAGGAACATAGAAGAGGGGGGTCAGGATGGCAGAGAAGGAGGATGTGGGGCTCACCTCCTCCCACAAACACATCAAAAAATATTACATCTACACGTGGGAAATCTCTTACAGAAAGGCACCAGGAAACTGGCAGATCATCTCCTATACAACCAGGGCTGCGAGATTCTCATGGAACTGGGGAGGACAGGGAGAAAACAGCAGGTGGGGACCTGTACTTCTGGGAGGAGACTAAGAGGAAAAAGGAGATCATAGGGAGTAAACAGGTCAAGCCACACACTAGACACCCCAATTCCGGGGTCCTATGCAGGATCAGAATATCATATACAAATATACACTATATACATTCACACTACATACAAAAGTAAACTAAATGTGGTTTAAAGACCTAAATCTAAGACCTGGAGACATAAAACTCCTGGAAGAGAACGTAGGCAGAATACTTTTGACATAAATCAGCAGTATTTTCTTGGATGAGACTCCAAAGCAAAATAAATAAAAGCAAAACAAATGAGACCTTATTAAATTTTAAACGTTTTGCACAGTCAAGGACACCATCAACAGAATGAAAAGACAACTTGTGAAATGGGATATTTTCAAATGCAACCAACAAGGGGTTGACACCCCCAAATATACAAAGTATAGTAACTGTATAGACAGTGTTCCAAAGAAGCCCTACAGATGGCCAAGAGGCATTTGAAAAGATGCTCAACATAGCTAATTATTAGAAAAATACAAACACACCACAATGAGGTATCACCTCACCCCTGTCAGAATGATTATCATAGGAAAGTCTACAAATTATAAATGTTGGAGAGGATGTGGAGAAAAGGGCACCCTTGTAAATTGTTGGTAGGAACGTAAATTTGGTGTAGCCACTAGGAAAAACAGTATGGAAGTTCTTTAAAAAAATGGAAAATAGAATTATCAAATGATCCAGCCATTCCACTCCAAGGTATATATCTGGAAAATATGAAAACACTAGTGTTAAAAATATACATGCACCCAAATGTTCATAGCAGCACTTATAATAGCGAAGACATGCAAGCAACCCAAAGTGAAAAAATGAGTGTAGTTGCTCAGTCATGTCCGACTCTGTGACCCCATCGACCATAACCTGCCAGGCTCCTCTATCCAGGGAATTCTTCAGGCAAGAATACTGGAGTGGGTTGGCATTCTTTTCTCCAGGGGACCTTCCTGACCCAGGGATTGAACCTGGGTCTTGCACACTGCAGGCAGATTCTTTACTGTCTGAGCCACCAGGGAAGCAATCCAAATGCCCATCAACAGACAATGGATTAAGAAGATGTGATACACATGCAGAAACACAGAACTCAGCCATAAAAAAGAATGAAATCCTGCCATTTGCAGCAATGTGGATGAAGCTACAGAACATTATCCTTATTGAAATTAGACAAATACCATATGGTATCACTTATGTGGAATATAAAAAAATAATACAAATGGATGTACATACAAAAGAGAAATAGGTTTACAGATATAGAAAATAAACTTGTGGATACCAAAGAGGAGAGTGAAGTTGAGATGGACAAATTATGGGTATGCAATTAATAGATACAAAGAACTATATATAAAATAGATAAGCTACAAGGATATATCCTATAGTACAGGAATTACACCCATTACCTTATAATAACTATAATGGAATTTAATCTGCAAAAATACTGAATCATTAAGCTATACACCTGAAACTAACACAGTATTACATCAACTATTTAGTCCAGTTAAGAAGCCTTTGGGCTTTTTGCCATAAAAGTGCTATTTTGTGTACCTAAAGTTTATTCTTTGAATCTTAAAAAATAAAGAAGATAATAAATACCAGTAAATATAGGACTCTGACACAGTTCTGCTTCTTAAATGTCACATCACAACATTCTCATTATTCCTGACGTATGACTTTTGGGTTAATCAACATTATCAAAAAAAAAAAAAAACATTATCAAATGTGCAGCATGAAAACATAGGTAATTAAATCACAAAACCTTTATCAGTGATTTGCGTAAGTAGCTGTAATTCACAGAATGTTTAATGTAAGCATTAATCGTTATTTTAGTCTCTCCAAGTCCTGTCTCAGAAAGCATTTAAATTATGCTATCTCATCTACCTAGATCAGTGCCATCCCTGAATTATACTTTGATAATAAACCTTCAACCATTATACAAGGATCATTACGAGAGTTTTCATTTTTAGCAATTCAGTATCTTTGGCACAAATGGATTTTAATGCATTACACGTTATCCACTGGATTGCCTAATATCCCCCTTTCAAACAAGAATAAATGTTATAGTAGTGCTCAGATTTTAGTTCTGGAAAACATTTGTCTCTGCAGATGTGTTTGCATATGTAATTTTGTCAGAAAATAAAAACTTAACTATCATCCATTTTATACACATTTCATCAGAATGAAGTTTAAGTACAAGTAATAGAGATCCCAACTATAGTAACTTAACCTAATGGCTTGTTTTTCACAGGAAGTGAAAGGCAAGTCAGGGCTGGTTCAGCCACTCAGGAAAGTCACCAAGGAAAGCAAGTAGAAGCTTTCATAAAATGCCATGTCTGCAAAAGCCCCCATCTGCCCACGATCACCAGAGGAGGATCTAGATGGTTCCTGTTTCATTTCTGGCTTCCATATCACACGAGTCCATGTCATTAGAGGAGCCTGTCCCAAAACAACGCTGGCAAAGATTTTGGGGACTGTAGACTCCAAGACCTCCAAAGAGGGGAGAGAGTAGGATTAGCTGGGGAAACAGCTGAATTGCCAGCAGGCAAGCTTCCTTGGTGGCTCGGTTGGTAAAGAATTGACCTGTAACGCAGGAGACCTGGGTTTGATCCCTGGGTCAGGAAGATCCTCTGGAGAAGGAAATGGCAACTCACTCCAGTATTCCTGCCTGGGAAATACCACCGACAGAGGAGCCTGGCGGGCTCCCGTCCATGGGGTCACAAGAGTTGGGCACAACTTAGCCACTAAACTACCTAGCGAGCACACTGTGCCCCATGGCTAGACTATTAAACAATAATATTTAACTTCCAGACTAACAATTCGAGTAAAGCAGCATGCCTCTGCCTAATAAGATGTGATATCCCTCACGCAGATGAACGTCTTGCATTCTTTGCCCTTAAGTCCCCAGCTCCATTTCCAGTTCCGTCACAATTCCCCTTTGATATCCTGTGACCTGAAGCGAAAATGTAAAAGTTAACCACCACACATCTTATATAAGATGAAAAAGGTCAGAAGACGGGGATTTGCGGCTGAAAATAAAACTAATTTGCTAATATACACCAATATATTTCTAACAATGCAAGCAGCCAAATATGCAGGCTTGTTAGTCCTCATTTTAGCTACTGTTTGTGAGGCCATCATTGGTATATATTTACAACCTGTAATTCTACTCCTTATGCTGTGCTCCCTTTGGTCGAGGGTCTTTACCTTGTGGAATGACCCAAACCTTCATTCCTGAAGGATCTGAGCCAGTTGCTGCCTGCGCTGGTGGTGACTTCCATTAACTTGAGCCTCCAGGCATGTAAGTATTGAAACTAAGGCAATTCCCCAGAGGATGCCTTGAGTCACAAACATTTCTCATTCCCATGCTATGGAGGCTCTCTGTTTCCCCTTCATCATCAGGATCAATCTCCACCCCCTCACCCCTACCAGCAACAATAACAATCCCCGACTTGACCTGTGGCTGCAGTGACATAAGTCAAAAGTGACCGGGTGGCGGTCTCAACGTCCTCACTGAACCTGTGGCACCACTTGCAGCAGCATTCTTCCCTTGGGATCTAAAACTTACAGACCAACAGCACTTAAAGTTGTGAGAACAAGAAACACACGTTTTACAAGTGTCTTGGGGGTAATGGTGTGAAGCCACTTCACATCCACCTCCTAATTCTTGGACCCACATTTTCTCTCTGTGAGTGAAAAGGGACAGTGCATTGGTTACTGATCTAAGCGGATACTTGCTGGACAGCAGATTTTAATTGCTCTCCTAATGAGGCCACATTGAGGCTGAATGAGGCAAACCCAGAGCCTTTTTTCTTTTTCTGGCTGCTGCACAAGCGTCAGGGCTCAGGTGTTCGTTCTGGTTTAGAACAACTTGAGTGACATGGAGTTGGCCTAGCTTAATATGTCTGTCTTTGCCTCGTCCTCAAATGCTGCTTAAACACATGCAAATGAAACACACAACTGTTTGCAGTGTTTCTGGTGTAAAAAAAAAATCCTGAAAGTGACATTTTTTCTTTCTCTTTTGAAGGCTCCTTAGCCCCCCTGCCCCCACTCTCTTTCTTTGGTGGGCCCATTTCAAATGTGTTAAATCTAGGAAAAAATGTCATCAAAAGGAGGAAAACAGGTGGGGAAGAAAGAGATGAAAACACTCTTTGACAGTTCACTTCTGTTTTGCAGCTGTGAGAACCGCAGATTTGAATTGTGCTACCTCCCTCACTCGCCAAGCTAATTAATTCTCTTAAAAAACAAAAAACCCCCACATCTCCTTCCTTCAATCAATGTCAACAGCCAATTACAATCTTTCATCACCCAAAGTGTAATAACACAAATGTTATCAGGGAAGGAAACAGTTGGATTGACAAGATTAGAAATTTTCACTCCTTCTTCCTTAATCTTGTAATCACATGGTAGGCAGCAGTCTACAATAATACACATCCCAGTTTGCCAGTGAATTACTCCAGAAAGGCTTTGTGTGAATTTCCCATCATGTCATATCTACTCTGGGCACAGAAGCACGTGTCTTCCTTCAAGAGGCATGGGATGAATTAAGATCGACTCCTTTGAGCTTTTTCCTCATCTATTAACCACTGCAGAAGTTTGTTAATTATGCAAAGAGGGGCAGCCTTGGTGGAATATATAACCACGAATGGCATTTAAGGGCGTCAGAAAATGGAGACAGCTGACGGTGACAGAAGGTATTTCACAGATGCTAAGATTAGCACTTTGCTGTCATGTGGTGGACAACAGAAGTCTCTCCTGGTCTTATGAGGATCAAATAATTGCCGATATGATTTGAGTGTTTTCCCTAATGTCTTTGGGGCACCAAACTTTGTTATTGGTGCTCAAAACCCACACTCCCCACCAACCCAGGGGGTGTGAATGTAATGGTTTGAATTTTAGATCACAAGTAGGATTGTGAAAAGAATGACACATATAATTGATATAAAGAAATTGACTTAAAAGAACTGATTCCTAGGTCCCATCCTGTCAGGCTCATGGAGGAGACCCAAATTCTGTCTTGGCCATGACTCTCGCATCTCCCTGGGGTTGAACAGAGACCCAGGAGGCTCGTGAGATGTTTAGAAAATGAATGGGAGGGAGGTTCTGATTTCTGACCATTCTGGATGTTGGGATCCCCGAAGCCTGGTGACCCTGCATCCCCAGTGCCTGCCCTGGAAACACTTGTGTGGGTGTCTCCTTGTCTGTGTTACTCTTAGTATTTCCCTGGCTCACCCCTCGTGTGGGAGCACAGAGGCTCTGAAGGGGGAATTAGAGCAGGCAAAGGCTTTTAGTGGAGAAGGATAGAAAGTCAGAGGCAGATCAGTACTCAGAGAAACACTGTGCAACTGTAGATCTTGTTTCTCCTGCCTTGGGAAGAGCCTTTAGAGCTCCGTCTGTTTAGAGAGAAGGTTTAGAGCCTTCTGTCTGCCTGGAATTCTTCTAGCTTCCAAGACGATATAGCCACCCCTGCCACTAACTCCTCCTCCTCCAGACTGGGGATGGTGACTGGTAGCCAGTGTGGTCTAGGGAGGGCCCTGGCATCTGCTGTTGCATCCATATCCACTCCTTGATTCTAGATCCTGAAGGAAGATTCCTCCTTCCTGAGTGGCTACAGGAATTTCGGCTGATCTTAGAACTTATATGAGAGTAACCATGCTGCTTTCAGAGCCTGTCTGTGGCAGAAAACGGAACACACTTTCTTACTTTCCCAAAGCCCTCATCATCATTCCTGCCAGGGCTCCTTGACTGCTCTCATGCCAGAAGGACTTGGTATCCTATAACTGAATAGCCCAGCAAGACAGGAAGACCAGGCCTAATATTAACCAATGCTGGAGTCACACGATTGTGACATAGGATCGGATCTTGGCAGTCAACAGGTGAGTCAATGAAATCAGCATTATTTCTTACTGAAAACATATGACCCAAACCTCTGAATCATCCTTAGGTAGCCAAAATATAACCACAGTTTACAGAAGGCACAAATTATCTGAGCTCAGCATGCTTAGTGCCTTGTGCTTGACAATCTCCCACCAAGAGTATATGAAAATACAGCTATCTCAAATCAGGGATGTACGCGCTCTGCTGGATACTGCAGGTTGGGTTCATGTCACATATAGCCAAGGCACAGATGACACAAACGCATGTCACTGAACCAGTCTGCAGGCATCAAAGGTGCTGGTGACAAACACGGTCTGTGCCTCTGCCACTTCCCGTAAACAGACTGCCCTTGGCAGATATTATTGGGATGGCATGCCAACCGCCTGTTTTGCAAGCAGGAATATATGATGATAAGTGAAGCTTTAAAATACACAATCAATGACAAGTTACCGGTAATGGGCTATGAAGGATTAAGACTTCTCACTATTTTAAAGTGCATTATTCCAATTAATTATTGACTATCACAATTCACAAGTACTATGACGAACTATAAAAATACCAACCTGGAACAACTTGGAACTAATTTCAAGGCACTTACAGTGTAATGTGGTAATTACACTTACTGATGGTCCCTATCACCTAGAAACAACTACTGAAAAATACTGGTACATTTCTAATTTTTTCTATGCCCAGATACCATATGCCAAAATCAGATAATTAAATATACAATTTTATGTCTGCTTTATTAACCAGTTTGTTTGTAGTTCTTATATTCCTTGAGATTGTGAGTTTTAATGACTTCATGTCATTCTATTACATAAGTATTACATTGTTTAACAATAATGTTAAATATTAATAATATTTAATGTTTTCAAACTAAACTTTATTATAAATAGTGATTGTATGAACACTCTTGTATATAAATCTGTTTGCTTTGATCAGATTTCTTTCTTATAGTACATACCTCAAACTAGATCTATTGGCCCATAGACTGTGAACATTTCGAGATTCTTAAAGCCATATGGCCAAGTTTTAGTGGCTCCATAATTCACATAATTCGTTAGGCAAGTATTTTCTGAGCAAGCTGCTTTTGTGCCAGGCACCGTGTTCCACCACTAGGAGTATACAGGCAAGCAAAATCAATAGAAGCCCTATCTTTACAGAACTTATACTCAACTGAGAGTCTAGATCTAACCTGAGAACAAGAATCTTTGTAAATTTATGTTAAATTTCACACAGAATTAAGAGCTTTGGACAAGGTAAAAATAACGAAATGAAAACTCTGGCTCTCAAAATGCCATTTATGCAAATAATTCCAACAAGTTAAAATTTGCTAAGCATTTTAGCAGCTGTCAAATTACCCACAAATTATGTGATTAAATCATAAATTATGTGTTCAGTTGGTTAACGTTATGGAGAAATATTAGAAATTGATCTGACTCCAAATGATGCTCAGAGAAACAAAAAAAAATTATTACACTTTCACAATTTAAAAATATAAATGACTAACTCACATGTGAAAGGAGTTGTCTATCTTTCCAAAACATTATCTAGGAAAAACTGCCCAAAATATTAGGAATGGGAAAGTTTGAGAGGAAGAGTCTATGGGGAATTTCTATATAATGTGCTGGGTTGAGCTACATGAATGGCTCCCCTTCTTGTTCTAAATCCATAGATATTCTGGGGGAAAGTGTAACAAGGAAGGGAAGAAAGAGGAGAGGAGAAATATTAACCTACGAACCAGGAGAACATATTTGTCATATATATATCTCCTCTATCAGATATATATATATAACAAAGAATTAATATCCAGCATTTATGAAGAACTTCTAAAATTAATAAAGAAGAGACACAGAACAGAACACCAGGCAAAAAGACATGAGCAGTATTTCACAGAATAAATAACATCCAGTGGCCTCTAACCATGAAAGGATGCTCAAACTCATTAATAACTAAAGAAATACGTCCTAAAACCAGAGTGATATATCATGTTGCATTCATCAGACTGGCCAACACTGAAAAGTCAGAAAATGGCAAGCGTGGACAAGAAGCATATCAGCAGGAACTTTTTACACAGTGTTGTGGGGTGTAAATTGGCACAGCAGACTGGGAAAAGAATTTGATGATAGCTTTTAAAGCTGAAAACATATGTGTCTTGGGACAAGAAATTCCACTCCTTGCTGTACCCAAGGAGAAGTTCTTGTACATGTGCACCAGCCAACAAATCCAGGACTTCACATTAGTGCTGCTTGCTTTGTGAAGTAAAAATAAATGAAAAAGACCAAAACTGTCATTGACAAGAGAATGAAAAAAATGGAAAAGTAATGAATGAATGAAATATAGCTCTACCTGTCCACAAAGATGAATCTCAAAGATCTATTGCTGAATGAGAAAAACAAATCTCAGATGATGACAAACATTTTCATACAGGTCAAAAATTAGCAACCACAAACAATAGGTACTATTTTTAAAAAAACACAAGGTAATGGCAAGCTGAAAATGGAGAATTATGGTTATTTCTGCCTCCTGGGCTTACATTTTAATAAGGAGAAATATAGCGTAAACAAGATAAATAATGAAAATCGATGGTGAGAGTGCTGGAGAGACAAATGAAGCCCCGGAAAGGGGGTAAGGGTTGGGTGGAGGGGATGGGGGCTTTAGACAGATTTTACATAGGATGATCAGAAAAACCTAAGGCAGTGATGTAAGAACAGAGACCCAGGTTGTTATCTGGGGGAAGAGTGTTCGAGATAGGGTTACATCAAGTTCATATATTCTTATCAGTGGCTTAACTTCGTATGTGCATCAGAACCAAAAAAATCCTTCACCTTAAAGCTTCCTTGCCTTTTCTGTTTTTCCTTCGTTTGTCAAGCTTTTTGAATCAGATATTGATTGGGTTTTTAAGGACCTGCCTCCCAAGCAAGCAAGTGGAGTTATTATTTAGGTAAAATTAGTGCCTCCGCCCTCCGAATCTTTATTTGGCAGAATTCATAGTTAGATCAGGAATTCTGCTATAATTTACAAGTACTTCCATTTTAGGAAAAACAGATTGGATCTGTATACCTAAGCTCTATGATCCAGGAAATAAAGAATTTAAATATTATACAGTGGCAATTGAGAATAC
Source organism: Muntiacus reevesi (assembly GCF_963930625.1). Lineage (NCBI taxonomy): Eukaryota > Metazoa > Chordata > Mammalia > Artiodactyla > Cervidae > Muntiacus > Muntiacus reevesi. The sequence continues at coordinate 92,918,696 of NC_089254.1, read as the reverse complement.
TTTTGCCTTCACAATTGGTAGGAAGCACTATTTCTTATAGGAGTTAGAGAATTAGAGGTATGCATTAGGATAATAGAATTTTCGAGAGAACCTTATAAACTTGGGTGAAAATTAGATTGGGGGCTTTAGTGTCTGGGATTCTAATTTAACATGCTGTGAATTCACCTCATCAAATTGCTGAACTAATTTCCCATGCCAACAACTGCCCAGGTTAATAAAAAACCTGGAGCTTTTCTCATGTTGATAAATAAGAGAAAATATAAAACTGCAGACCCTTCTCTTTCTTAAATACAAGCAAAAAGTACATGACCTTAGCTTAGCCACTTTGATTGCATGGAGGCTTTCTAATTAGTAGATCAAATTGCTCTCATCTTTCATAGTTCTTGTTCAACAAAACTTGCTGCATACGCTTTTTAAAAGTAGTGATACTGCAAATTCTGTCTGGAGCTCCACTGATTATTATACTGAGGAGCTGTTATTTATCTGTTGATTTCATCATCTCCTAAACGACACCCTTGGCTATCAATACAGCTTGGGATTGGGGTGTTTTTGTTCATCAGGTACTTTAAGGAAGAATTTTTACACATATGACCACGTCTCCAAAAAGTATGAAAGTGATTATTAGTGTATGATGTTTATGCACTTGGAGATCTGAATGGCAAAAATGCAACCTGTCACCATTTCACCAACACTGAGTGAGGAGTCTTTGTGTAGAGGGTTTGATGTGGTTTGGGAGAAGAGGGTCAGGTCATTCTCTGGGTGCCCTCACGCCTCCCTCACCCACAGGGACTCTGCTTGTATCCTGCACAGAGAGAACGCGGAGCACAGAACTCTAGGTGGTGTTGGAGTTCAATGGCTTTTAGTCACAGCCCAGATTTCATTTCTCCCCTCTTTGAGTTTTTGGCTAGTTGAGTTAAAGACTAGTTTGTTTGGCTAGTTTTGAGTTTTTGGCTAGTTTTGTTAAAGAATTAAATATTGTGTATATATAGGCTATTCTATAAACACAAGCCTATCTGTGTGTATTATATACAGAGATGTGTATATTTTTAGTGAGCTTTTTATTTTAATGAGTTTTTGTTACTCTGTTTGTATTATTCCGTTTATTTTTTTATCCCATTTTACAATTTATTTAGTCTCTGTGTTTTCTGTTTTGTATTTTAAAATGTATTATTGCACATTCTAATGTAACACTTCTAGAATACTTAGTTTGAGCTTTTAGTTTAAAATAGTTGTTTCACCTCCTCAAATGTTTTTCATTTAATGAGTCCAAGATGTAGGCTTTTTACTATGGAATAACTTTTGTTTTTATTTATTCTTCATTTCTTGATTTTTCAGTTCTTGTTCTTAGGCTTTTATATATCTCACTAATTGAATTTTTATCTTTCTGTATTTAAATTATTTTATTTCTCACATTGTCTGCATAGAAATGGAAAGACTGACTCCTCAAGACTCATACATAGAATGAGCTTATCAATTATTATCTACATTAGGATGCTTTTGAGAATGAAAGGGAGTCCTGTTAGGAATTTTGCTGGGACCATAGGCATAAACTGGGACAGCCCCAAGAACACCAGGATGCACGATCATTCAATCAATAAGGGAATTTTTAGGTCCTTCCCCACTTTAGCACTCCTAAATACCATGAATCACAGTAGCATTTCTGGTTTTTCCCTAATAGATCTTTCATATTTTCCAACAATGTGTGGCCAAAAGTACTTATAAAACTACCTAATGCTTATGGAGCATTTATCTTTCAACAGGTACTTTATGTAGACAGTTCTGGAGGGAACAGAGAGTGAACTTCCCCTGAAGGGAGATGTAGTTTCTTCCCAAACTGGGATGGTGTAGTTAGCACCCCAGTTGACCCTTCCTGGGCTGATCTGAGTTTCTGCGTGTTCAAACAGCAGTCTCTGATATTCTTCCTGGTGGCTTAAAGTCAGATGGATAGTTCACTGACAAGGGTCTCTCAACAGTCCTGCCTGACTTGTGAAATAATACCTAACTACAAGAAGGCTGAGAGCCAAAGAATTGATATTTTCTAACGGTGGTGCTGGAGAAGATTCTTGAGAGTTCCTTGGACAGCAAGGAGATCAAATCAGTCAATCCTAAAGGAAATCATCCCTGAATATTCATTGGAAAGTCTGATGCTGAAGCTGAAGCTCCAGTACTTTGGCTACCTTACGTGAGGAACTGACTCATTGGAAAAGACCCTGATACTAGGAAAGATTGAGGTCAGGAAGAAAAGAGGGCGACAGAGGATGAGATGGTTGGGTGGCAGCATCGACTCAATGGACATGAGTTTAGAGCAAGCTCTGTAAGATAGTGAAGGACAGGGAAGCCTGGCATGCTGCAATCCATGAGGTTGCAGACTCAGACACGACTTAGTGACTGAACAGCAATCACATAAAGAAGTATGTAAGGGGCTCCTGGCAGTCTGTCCACCTACTCTCTGCCTTTTTCTAGCAGTGTATTCTTAGGCTTTTTTGTAGTTTAACTCTTTTCTCTGTTGACAAGAGGAATTTCCTTGTACATGCAGTTCTTTCCTCTCATGATAAGGGACCTGGGAAAGATGGCTAATGCAAGGTTAGCCCTAATCGGATTTCTTTTTCAAATGGGAGAGCCATACTTCTGCTGACCACCTTCTTTGCCAGAGCACTAACTGGACAGCCATGGCCCTCTTGGATTGCCAGAAGTTTACCATCCTACCTCCACAAACAGACCTTAGCTGCCCCTGATGAAAAGCTGGTCTCTTGCAATAATTATCACCATCATATTTTATTGAATCTAAGGTGTTATAAATTATAACAATACACCATCATTTTATATTCCACCAAGAAAGAAAAACAACGCTGCCAATTCAGCTATGGCATGCCATCAATTTTAAAATGTGCCCTGATTTTTTAAATATTTTTTAAAATGTGAAAAATGTGTCTCTCAGAATTGATGGAATACTTTCTTTTTCCTTCAATTTTCCACCATTTGATTATTAATTCTCCACCAAGACCCACCACAGGGGGCTGGAGACTTGAGGTTGGAGACCTCATTCATTACAACGTGATTAATTACAGCCCCACACCTCTACCCCACTCTCCGGTCTGTAAAAGGACATTTCCATCAGTTCCTCCATGACTGAGCCTGGCAGTGGAAGAAAGAGGGACTTGAGTGAGCGACCTAAGATCAGACTCCAAGCTAATGGCTGAATCAGGGTTTGAACTTAGGAATTTGGACAACAGCTTACATAGTTAATAACCATTATGTTATAGTGCCTCTCTACATATTTAGATAGGGCCTCTCAAACAATTTTATACAGTCTGCATCGCAGGACATTGTAAGAAATGGCTGTGTCAGACTATTCAATGCCTACATGATACGGAGAATATGGTCCATGCATTTAGACAGCACCCCCTTTGGGAGAACAAGGAGAGAAAAATTCCCCAAGTCTCATTATCAAGAAAAGCTATGCTGCTCTTAGGCAATGATGTGTCTTATGTTAAGGTCACCATGAATTGTGAAACTGTGCCACTGATGGTGCTTTCTTCTGTCCTGTGACTAAGATCAAACCGGTCAACCCTAAAGGAAGTCAACCCTGAACATTCATTGGGAGGACTGATGCTGAAGCTGAAGCTCCAATACTTTGGCCACGTGATGTGAAGGGCCAATTCACTGGAAAAGACCCTGATGCTGGCAAAGATTGAGGACGGGAGGAGGATGGAACAATAGAGGACGAGATAATTGGATGGAATCATTGACTCAATGGACATGAGTTTGAGCAAGCTCCAGGAGATGGTGAAGGACAGGGAAGCCTGGTGTGCTGCAGTCCATGGGGTCTAAAAGAGTCAGACATACCTGAGTGACAGAACAACAACTAGAAAGCTTAATTTTGCTCAACTTTCCTCTAAAAATTAGGGCTTGCACAAGCTCCAGGAGATGGTGAAGGACAGGGAAGCCTGGTGTGCTGCAGTCCATGGGGTCTAAAAGAGTCAGACATACCTGAGTGACAGAACAACAACTAGAAAGCTTAATTTTGCTCAACTTTCCTCTAAAAATTAGGGCTTGCACTTGACATATTAAAGCATCCTCTTTTTCCTCTTTGCCTCAATATCCTTACTTTTTCATGTGCTATCTGGTTGAATTGAATGCCCCACTGTATGTATCCTCAAACCTTTCTGGAATGCAAACAGACATGGCAGGCCACACAGACACACAGACATCTTTATGCACTTTTGAAGTGTTGTGCTTCCTAGAAATTGACATGCACGTGTCTAGGTTGAAATGGCAGCATATTAGCAGCCTCCTATCCTAACTTCCCATTCAACAAATAATGAAAGACACTGACCTTATAAAATGCAAACAAAGCAAAAGTAACAAAAGCAGCTGGTACTAGGAATGAAATCTAAAGTTAAGTTCACATGCGAAGTCTTAGAACACTGATTGAGTACAGGATCCTGGGGGAGCAGAAAGAAAATATGTCCTGGGAAAAGCAGAATAAATATTTTTAAAATGTAAAAAAGGAGTTCAGTCAGCTCTCACCTCTTGCTTTTCCTAGTAGAATATAGAAATCAGATTCCTCCATTACTTTAGAACTATTTTCTGAAATACTTCCCTTCCCTCACTTTCCCTTCAGGATTTTTTAGCTTAAGAATTTGACACTAAGAAAGTCATCATATAAAAGAATTGGTAGTAAACATTGACATTGGTGAAAAATCCAGAGAGAAATAACATAACATAAGAATTGAGGACAAAGCCAAAACAGCTCTTAAAAATTTATTTGGGGAAAATAGAAAGAGGCGTGAGGCTCTATAAATTGAGTCTAAAATTCCTAAGTAGGACTTCCCTGCTAGTAGAGTGGAAAAGAATCTGCCTACCAATGGCAGGGGACACAGGTTCGATACCTGGTCTGGGAAGATTCCACATGCTGCGGGCAACTTAAAGCCTGTACGCCGCAACTGCTGAGCCCAGGCCCCAGAACCTGCGAGCCACGCTACTGAGGCCCCTGTGCCTAGAGGCTGTGCTCTGCAAGAAGAGAAGCCACCACGAAGAGAAGCCTGTACATGACAACGAAGAGTAGCCCCCACTCGCCGCAACTAGAGAAAGTCTGTTCAAGGCAGCAAAGACCCAGCATCACCAAAAATAATCACTTTTAAAAAATAATGAAAGTCCTAATTAAATGTATAAATGTGGGAATGGAAAAGGCAAGGAGAACTACAGAAATTTTAAATTCCATGATATACATCAGAGTAGGGAGAAATATACCTTTCAAATTACTATAGATGAAAAGGACAAAATATATAGCAAAAGACATAAACCAATAAGTGAAATGGTTAACAAAGACAGCCTGTCAAAATATGAGAAGAAATTATGGGAAAAGGACTGAACTTGTCAGTATTAAAAAAAAATAAAAATAGTTTTGCTCCACACCTGAAATAAAAGGCAGAAACTCAAACTGAGTTAAAGAAGAGAGCATCCAGGTGCATGTTTCTTATAACAGTGAGACCAAAATCAAATTACAGAGAAAGAATAAGATTAAGAAGATAGAATAAAATATATCAGCCAAACAGAAATAAGCAGAGGCAACCCTGATACTATCAAAGGAAACTTCAAAGCAAAAAGGATTCTATGAAACAAAAAGGACTCTTTCAGGACCCTTTTATTTTGAAACAAGGTGAAATCCTAATTATGAAATAGTCCTGAGCGTTTATGAACTGATTAAGACAACATCAAAATCTAAATAGCATGAAAACTAAAAGACTATTAAAAGCAAACAAAATCAAGGAAAAACATTTACTATAGCAAAAAATTATTTGATATTTAAGAAGAGACAAATAAAACTACAGTCTACAGAGAGATACTATAATACCAATATCATTTATGACAGAGCAAGTTGATAAAATAAGAGGATATATCTAGTTTGAATAATGTATGATTAGAAAAAAGTGAATTAGTAGATGGAACAAAATTTTATGCCATAGACTTTCTTTTAAATTCCACTGACGATTTTTTAAAATTCACCACATGCCAAGGCATAAAGGACATCAATAAAGTTGATAAAATGTAAATTACAAAAGCCATATTTTCATTTCTTCATTATAATCCACCAAAACTAGAACTCATAAGCAAAAAGAACTCTCAAAATAACTGTCAGGCAAAAAAAAAAACCAAAAAACAACCCAAGACTACAATGAAAAATTCTTTAGAGTTGTACTTTTCAATTGCTCAGTGTAGTAGCCACTTGTAACATGTAGTTATTTACATCTAAATTAAGTAAAAGTAAATAAACTTAAGAATTCAGTTCCTCAGTCACACTAGCCACATTTCAAGTGCTCAACAGCCTCATGGAGCTATTGATTGCCATACCAGATAAAGAAGATATTTTTACACATATCCATCATCACCAAAAGCTCTATTGAACAAGCACTGCTTTTAGAGAACACATTTTATGATCATAAGCACTTTATAAGAAAACAGTTTTGAAAACCTCTCTATTGAAAATAAATACAGACCAATGACAAATTGGGATGGATATTTGAAACAAACGGGGGCCACTTAGTTAATATTTAATAGGCAAAACTCTCATAAAAATATAACAGAAAACACTGACATCCTAGGATAAAAATGTAACAAAGATATGACCCAACAATTCACCAAGATGGAAATACTAATTAATAAAATAAACGTATGAAAAATATTAAACCTAATCAATAAATTAACATTTTTCAACTATCAATTAGTAATGATAAACAATTATGTGGGAATATAAATTTGGTGTAGCCACTATCGAGAACAGAATGAAGCTTCCTTAAAAAAATTAAAAATAGACTTACCTTATGATCCAACAGTCCCACTCCTATGCATATATCTGGAAAAAACTCTTAATTCAAAAAGATACATGTACCTCAATGTCCAAAGCAGAACCTCAATGTTCAAAGCACAATGATTTACGGTAGCCAAGACATGGAAGCAATCTAAATAGCCATCAACAGATGAATGGATAAAGATGTGGTACATACATACAATGGAATATTAGCCATAAAAACAAATAAATAAAAAAAGAATGCCATTTCCAACAACATGAGTGGATCTAGAGATTATCATACTAAGTGAAGTAAGTCAAAGACAAATATCATATGATGTCACTTATATGTGAAATCTTAAAAAAACGATACAAATGAACTTACTGACAAAACAGAAATAGACTCAAATACAGCAAACAAATTTATGGTTACCAAAGGGAAAAGTTGGGGGAAGGCCAAATTTGGAATTTGGGATTAACAGATACATTACTATATATAAAATAAACTATATATATATAGATAAAAAATACTACACTATACTATTTTATACAGTATATAAAATAAACAACAAGGACCTACTGTATAGGACAGGGAACCATATTAAATATCTTCTAATAATCTATACTAGAAAAGAACCTAAAAAAGAATACATATATTTATATATATATGTATAACTGAATCACTTTGATGTATACCTGAAGCATTGTAAATCAACTATACTTCAATAAAAATTAAAAAATATAAACATTAAAAAATGATAGCTTATGCTAATAAGAGTATGATGAGATGGTGAGTCATCTGTTAAAGACAAAAAAATAAATACATTTGATAAAATCATTCTAAAAAACCCCCCGACTCAGTCCTCTAGGAGCAGTGGTAATTTTTAAAAAATACAATGCCTTAATGCCCGCCCCCCCCACCACACACATACAGATCCTCATCTAATTGACTTGGGATGGAGCCTGGATATGGGTGTTTTTTTAAACTTATGGAGAGAGTGACTTGCTGATCAAGCTGAGAACCATTACTCCAGAGACAACTTCAAGGTCTAGGATACAACAGAAATCCTATCTGAACTCGGAACTTGAAGAATAGGGTCCCAGTGTTTGGCTCCCCGTATGGAGCTCTACCAGGCAGCCAACTGACGAGTTCCCAATATATGCATGTTCTGGGAACTTGGCACAGAAAGAAGGCTGCAAGGGAATCAAGGGAGAGGGGTACTAAGACACACCCTTGGCCCCAGACTGGCACAGCAGAGCAGGGGCTTTATTATGTGTTTTCATAAAGGTAATCAAAGTCACATTAGGAAAAAAAAAAAAAAGAGTCGACATACCTGAGTGGTCAAAACCATAGGGCATGTCAGCAGCTACAGGCATGGGCCCTGGAGAGCAGGCAAGACCCAAGACTTTCTCGTTAATGCAGGAACCAGAGGCTTTCCGCTGATGCCTTGAAAACTCTATAAACCCCTAGAAGTTGGATGAGATCCCAGGTTAAAAGCAAGAGAGAGGCAACAGAATTAAGAGTGTCCTGAATTGATAGAGAATAAGATTAAATTTCTTTCACATTGGATTTGACCTTAAAAATAAGAGGTTGTGGCCTGAGGTATCTGTACTCACTATACACACATCACTTAGCTTAACCATCAAAAAGTCCTGACAGGCAAACCTGTTATAATCCTAGATTTATGGATGAGAGCACGTTGCTTCAGATAGAAAGCAATTTACATTTCTCACATTTTTTTTGCCTTATATACTTTGATGTTATATGATTCAATTTCTAAGCGTTCATGACTGTTACCCCTTGGTAATAGGATCTGCCTATTTTAATGGAAAAAAGGGTGTTTTACGTATCATTTAATGATTGTTATCTTGACCTCTTATTTTGTCTGATTATAAAATTGCTACTCTGCTGTTTTTCTAATTTGTGTGATGTTTCCTTTTGATGCTTCTGTAAGCGTGTCTGTTAGGTACCACTAACTTTTCTACAGTCACAGGTAATCTGGGAAGGGAGGGAAGGAAGGAGGAAGAAAAAAAAGAAAAGAAAGAAGGAAGAAGGGAAGGGGAGGGGAGGGGAAATCCAGTCATAGTGAGAGGGTGGTTTTTTTTTTTAATGTTTCAGTATAAGTAGGGAAAAAACTAAGAAAATAACTGTTTGAATAATACAATTGGTATGATTGAATTTATATAATACATACCTCAGATTTCTGTGCCCTACAAAAGAAAACACATTTTTTTCCAATACTCATTCATGGGAAAATGTATGGTAATTCAGGAATTAAATGAAAATTCTTTTTTTCAAAGGTGCTTATCTGCCAAAAATCTACAGCAAATTTCACACTTAATATAATGAAGCATTAGAAATATTCCTTTTAAAATAAGAAGTGAGACAAGGATGTCCACTATCATTGTTTCCACTCAATATTGGATTTAGAAGTTCTCTTCAGGGAAGTTTTTAAAAGAAGAAAATGATGAAATGAAATTTTCAAAAGAGAATAATATTAGGAATGTAAAGAAGGGAAAAAATTTTCATTTTTCATGATGGAATCCTGGATGGAATCCTGAAATAATCTCCAAATATACTGCTAGAATAAATAATACATAACTATAGGAGTGAATTGCATCCCATATATCAGTCATAGAAAATATTCTAAAGAATTTTCCACTTAAAATGACCAAAATAAAAGATACCTGGGAATAAAACCTAAAGATACATATATCCTTTATGGAGAAAAGTACACAACTTTATTAAAGGAATTAAAGTTTATACAAAGGGAGCATGTTTATAGGAAGGGAGATTCAATATCATAAAGAAAATAAGCCTTCCCAAATTTATGAACTAAATGTGATTCTAATTAACTTCAAATAAGGTATTTGTAAGTTTAAAAAATTCTAAAATTACTTGAAGTAGAGGATTTATGTGGCAAAACCAGAACTATGTTCACCAACATAGAACTGTATGTTATTTTTCATACAAAGTTAAAAGCACATTGTATTTCATTCCTGACCACTTGCCAGTCCTTGGTTGTTTGAGAGAGACAAGCTTTATCTTGTCTTCAAGCTTCATCTAAATTATTTCATCTGGCTGACTGTCATTTTTGCTACATGTATTGCTACTTCTGTCTTGGGTATTCCTTTGGAAAAGATGTATGGATTCATTACATATTCTAATGTATTGTCTATAGACTATAAGATAAAGTCAAGAATGTATCTGCTGATACTTTTAAAGCTGACCTGTCTTTATACTTAGAAATGTCTCTTATTAGTAGACTTCCCTGGTGGCTTAGATGGTAAAGAAACTGCCTGCAATGCAGGAGACCCAGGTTCAATCCCTGGGTCAGGAAGTTCCCTTGGAGAAGGGAATGGCAGCCCACTGCAGTATTCTTGCATGGAGAATTCCATGGAGAGAGGAGCCTGGCAGGCTATAGTTCAATGGGGTCGCAAAGAGTTGGACACAACTGAGCAACTATCACTCACTCAAACTTACTTGGTACAGCAAAATGTGAAGAATAGTTGAGATAATCTTGAGGAAAATAAAAGTGCACAACTTGTCCTACCAGGTTGTAAGTCTTATTATAAATGTATAGTAAATAAAACAGTAACATAGAGCAGAAAGCCCAGAGACAGACTCAAGCATTTATGGAAATAATACATGAGACACGGTCTTACAGATTAGAGAGAAAAGAGGTGGAACAACTGAAAAAAAATTAAGCCCTACCTCACACTGTACACAAAAATCCATTGCAGGTATATACCTAAATTGGAAAGGCAAAATTGTTTAGAAAAAAGCATTTAGAATAATATCTAAGGGACTACAGTTACAGTTGACACAGGAAATGTATATATGAGACATAAAAAAAGCAAAGTATCAAGAAAATGGTTGAAATATTTGGCCATATTAAAAACTTTTATTCATTAAAATATAACATTTTTAAAAGGTGAAAAGACACAGCCTTTGAAAAGATATGTGATTCATATAACTAAAGACTTAATAACTAGAATTTATAAATAAATCCTGCAAATTGATAAGAAAAAGAGAATTCAATTTAAAATTGAACAAGACATATAAGTAGGCAAATCACCGAAAAGCCATAAATGGCCAAAAAGCTCATAAAAAAATGTTCAACTTTGGAGAAATCCAAAGCACCACAATAAGTTTACATTATCACCTATTGGATTAGCAATAAAAAGACTCTCAATTCCACTTGTTGCTAAAGATGTGGGAAATAAAAACTCTCTTACATATTTGTGAGGGCATATTAGAGTAACAAATGTAGCCATATCTGAAGAGAAAGTGAAAGTGTTAGTTGCTCCGTCGTGTCCGACTCTGTGAATCCATGGATTGTAGCCCACCAGCCTCCTCTGTCCATGGGGATTCTCCAGGCAAGAATACTGGAATGGGTTGCCATTCCTTTCTCCACAGGATCTTCCCAACCCAAGGATCAAACCTGGGCCTCCTGCACTGCAGGTAGAGTCTTTACCACTTGAGCCACCTGGGAAGCCCAAAGCCGTAAGTTAAAGATCTATATACTAAAAACACAGCAATTTCACACACAGATAAGAATTTTTTTAGCTGCGCCTTTTATAGTAGAAAAAAATTAGCATTCATCAGCAAGAAAGTGGATAAATTGTGGTACATTCTAACAGTGAAATATTATACAGCAGTGAAAAACCTTAAAACTAAACCAATACAATGTTCATGGAATAAACCCACAAACATAAAGTTGAGAAAAAGTTAATTGATGAATATATACAGTATACTGTTGAAGTCATGGTGAATAAAAGTGTATGTTGTTTAAGGATAGAGACATGTACCAAAAAGTCTTTATCAAATAGAAGAAAGTCTCCTCTGTTAAATGCTTATGCTGCATTAATTGATCTGATCATGTAATTTTTATTGTTTAGTCTATTATTATGGTAGATTACATTGGTTCATTTCAACTAGTGAGTGAATCAGCCTTGTTTCCCTGGATTAAACCCTGCTTGGTCATGCTGTATAACTCTTTATGTATCACTCAATTTGATTTGCTGAAATTTTGTTAAAGCGTTTTTGCATCTTTTCATGATCTATTTCATTTTGGTATCAGGGGATATTTGCCTCAGAAAATAAATTGGGAATTGTTCCTTCCTTTTTCACTTTCTGAAAGGGATAATGTAGAATTGGTATGAATTCTTTTGTAACACTTGGTAAAATTCTCCAGTGAAAGCATCTGGACCTGGAGATTTCTTTTTCATAGTTCAATTAAGAATTCTTTAATTATTCAACTCCTGTAATATATTTATAGGATTATTCAAGTGATCTGAGAGAGGGTTCTCAACACTAGGTGGTGGCAAATGTCCTGGCTCTCCACAAAAAAATGTTCTGATACTATCACAGCAGGGAGGAGAAGGCAAGCATCAATACAGCTAGAAAAGGGTGGAAGCATTTGCTCAGATGCTGGGAAAGATTGAGGGAAGGAGAGGAAGGGGATGACAGAGGATGAGATGGGTGGATGGCCTGGTCAACTCAATGGGCATGAGTTTGAGCAAACTCCGGGAGATAGTGAAGGACCGGGAAGCCTGGCTTGCTGCAGCTCATGGGGTTGCAGAGTCAGACACAACTCAGAGGCTGAACAACAATTTGCTAACAAGAGTGAGAGTAAGAACGGGACCATGACTTTATTCACAGCGTTTGGCTAGAGTAAAGCAGTTCTTGTCTAAAAGGTTTCCTTGCTCTAGTCTGCTCCTTCCCTAGTCTTCCAGCTACAGAGAGCAGGCTGTTTGTTGGAACTTTTGTTGTCTGCATCATTAGTGTTGTGGGACTGTAGTCTCTCCAGCGCCCAGTAAAGGAAATGTCTATGACAAAAGGAAACCCAGAGAAATCACCACTATGTCATTACTCAAGCCTCAGCGTCCTCAGGGGCTCTGCCTTCTCCCTTCTATCTCTCAATCTTACATTTTTTTAAGCTGTGCTTAGAAGGAGAAATTTTCCAAAGGCATCTCTTCCATATTGTCTGAAATTGAAACTATTATTTTTATACCTTCCAGTATGTCTAAAATATTTCATAATAACACTTAAGAAGATTAGATGATGCTGGTGAATCTCACTCTCTAAGGTTCTTGGGGCATGAGACCCACTCTCTGCATCCCTGCTTCTCCAGAGACCATTGCCTCCCTTCTCTGGCTCAGCCTATTACTCTCCTCCGTGTTCCCCCTCCCATCCTCTCCCATCCACCCCCAAGAAAAGAATTTTAACCAATTCCAGTTGAGACTAGGGCTAGGTGGAAGATAGGAACCAATAGCATATCATGTTACATCCAACTTTGAGTTATAGCAAAGAGGGTTATTGAAGGAGGTTTTGATATTTTTTAAAAAGGAAAGCATTAGCAGATTTTGATATTTAAAATATTTAACAATCAGTGCAGTACTATGTGAAGGCTGTGGTTCCCATGAACCATCATGCATAGAGGATTCACAGGAGAGGCCATCTGCCAATCCAAAGGGATGTGTTTCAACATTTTAACAACCTGGTTAGTCTTGCTCACACATATCAGCTGAATACCAGGTTCATCTATAACTATTAAAAATTCTTTTTTTTGCAGATAGCAGGAAGTGAAACTACAAAGATGATGAAAATTGTTTATAAGATTTTCATAATGAGTCTAAAAATGGTAAAATAAAAGAAATACCTGATACTCTTTATTTCATCATATTGCTAAAGCAAGTGGAGATATCATGCTGGTCAGAAGTTAAATGGAATGCTATAATTTTTTCGTAATGAGAAGAACAAAATATTTCAATCCTGTAAAGTATACACTAATGTTATAAATGGACATGTTGAAATTTTAAGATCACAATTTCCATTGGCTTTATCCCAAAACCACTATGCATGTAGCAAGGCAGAGATCTTAGGAGATTTTTGCCATCTGATATTTCGGAGCAGGAAGCAGCTGGAAGAGTCATTCATAGCAATGGGAAAAACGGAAATTACATTAATAAAAGCTAAGAATAACTTACATTTGAAAAAAGATAGATACTATTCAGAGAATCACAAAAGAAGCTGATTGAGAGAATTAGGGCACGCAGAACATTCTTTTGTAGGTAGTTGGTTGAGTGAGGAATAGCCAGGATGCATGGCCAGGTAAGACAGAGGGACTAGACATGATCAGAGAGCATTTTCCACGTTAAGATCAAACATCGAGTATTGGTCTACTTGCGGCCCTGAGGTATCGGAGGGAGGGTGGGTTTGACGTTGGAACCTGGGCGACTGATGGCCGAGACCGTGTGTCTTCTGTGTTGGAGAGACCCTTTTCCATGTGGAAATGCTTGTTTATGTACTGCTGCAAAACATTAAGGAAAAAAAGACAGTATGTATAGTTAACCCCTTGGTACACTAAACAAAGAAAATAAGCATTGCATGACATAAAAAAACAGAATAATTTTTAGAATGCATTCATAAAAAACTATAAAAAATTAATGACATCCAAATAAGAAAAATAGGGATGAGGTTGAGAATACATCATGTGTGTGGTTAGACACACCTTGGGTTGAATAGACTTGCCCAATGACCCGAAGGTGTCCACAGCAAGCAGTTCCTATGCTACTCTTCTACCCTGCTCATACCCTTTGCAAAAATCCCCTGCACATATTCCTTTTCAATCGTATATGAGCAGACTTAACACAGACACACACACACATACACACACACACACACACACACCCCCATAATCCGCACCACCCCCCCCCCAACTCTGAAGTCCTTCCTAGAGAAACCTTATCTAATGCTCTTAAGATTGGCTTGTTCACTGAAGATGAGGACCCAGGATGAACCATGGAGCTAGGTCCCTTCAGGGACTGTGGAAGCAAGAGGAGTTTGGAAGATAGAGCCTGAAGGTGGAAGCATGCTGGCAACAGAGGAAGCTGCATTCTCAGTGGGCAGAGAAAGCAGTGTAGGAAGAATTAAGAGAGTGAGGCTAGAGGATTCTATAGGAGGTGAGCAAAACAGAATGACCTGTAAGATTGGGAAGACTCAGTTTATCAGGCAAAGCAATGCAATCCCAAAGTTAAAGGCAATATGGGCCTTTTTAAAGGTATATTCCCTTGTGGCTCAGCTGGTACAGAATCCACCTGCAATGCTGGAGACCTAGGTTCGATCCTGAGTTGGGAAGATCCCCTGGAGAAGGGAAAGACTACCCACTCCAGTTTCCTGACCTAGAGAATTCAGGCACTGTATAGTCCACAGGGGTGCAAAGAGTCGGACATGACTGAGCGACTTTCACTTCCAAGGTATATTCAGAGCAAGAACAGCACACTCCTTGAGAAGATGATATTGTGTTAACAGAGGACAAAAAAAAAAGAAAGAAAGAAAACAAAAAGGCTCCTCCTCATGTTCTGTTTTGTTCACCATGGAGATATTCTTCTAAGCTAGAGAGGGTAATAAAAACACCTTAAACAAAGGCCTGGAAGAAGAATGCAGAGAGAGCAGAATGGGTCTCCCTTCCCAATCAGTTCATTTTTCACACCCAGGTAAGCTGCCTCTCAGGGCGCTGAAAAAAACTGACAGGAGGAATTTTTAGAGTGTCTGGTCTTTAAGAATTCATCACCATAAGAAAAGCATAGGTAGTAAATAATACTGCCACTTAGAAGACAGAAATAAAGATCGACAAACTGGCACACCTGAGCTTAATCCTTAGCAAGTTCACATTTATTAAAGAAGTGGTTCAAAAAATTAAGATCATGGCATCTGGTCCCACCACTCCATGGCAAATAGATGGAGAAACAATGAAAACAGTGACGTACTTTATTTTCTTGGGCTCCAAAATCACTGCAGACAGTGACTGTAGCCATGAAATTAAAAGATGCTTGCTCTTTGGAAGAAAAGCTATGACCAACCTAGACAGCATATTAAAAAGCAGAGACACTACTTTGTCGACAAAGGTCTGTCTAGTCAAAGCTATGGTTTTTCCAGTAGTCATGTATGGATGTGCGAGTTGAACTATAAAGCAAGCTGAGCGCCAAAAAATTGATGTCTTTGAACTGTGGTGTTAGAGAAGACTCTTGGGAATCCCTTGGACTGCAAGGAGATCAAACCAGCCTGATGGGTGTCTGCATCACCTAACTCAGAGCCCAGATGGCTAGCAGTGGGATCTCAGGGGAGAGGAAGCCACAGCAAGCAGTGGGCAGGGCTCCTGGAAAACCCCACAGAAGGCACAGACCTAAAGATGCCTGGGACAAGGGATTCCTAGGTGAGGAACACAAGAGAACAGCTAAGACTCCAAGAAGACATTTAGGAAAATTAATACACTCATTTAAAAGCATCTGTGTATACTGGGGAACAGGAAAAAAAAAGCACCCCTGAGATTCAGGGAAAGGGCATGCCCCAAAAGAGACTGAAAAGACCTTGATCCCTTAGGCTGGGCTAATCCTGGGCTCAGGACACACCCTGCTAGTTAGTGGAGGGCTTCCCCTGCACGGAACCAGTCTACACCTTGGGAGAGGTTGCTGCTTTTTCAAACGCCCAGTTTTCAACACAAGATCACAATGCAGGTTAAAAAAAAATAGGAAAACTTGGCCCATTTCAATTTTATTCATTCCATTCATTCATTCTAATTTATTCCAACGGAATAAATCTCCTCAAAACATTCCATTAGAAAACAACCACAATCTTCTATGTGTGTAAAAATGTATAATCGTAATACCTGGCAGGTATCTAGCACTTACCTTCTTACTTACACCATACCCCATCTTGCTGGTCCTGTATAATCATGTTATGTCTCACATAATATATATATATTATAGTAATACAGGATATTACTATATCACTGTGGGACAGATCATAGGAATTCTAAGGCTCAGACATTAATTGATTTGCCCAACACTGTGCAGCCAGTCCAGTGTAGAAATGGAACAGGAACCCAGGTCTTCGGATCCCTAATGCAATGTTCTTTCCACAGCTCTGCCCCACAGGTAGCATCCCCCACTTTGTTCTGGTTAGACTAGGTTTGGAATATAGTTTTCAACTCTAAGGATTCCATTTATAAGGAAGGAGACAGGCAGAGGAGAGGAAATGAGATGGAAAAGGTCTGGGAACATGTCCTATGGGAAGCCAGAACCATGATGGGCCTTGGGGGCATGTTTGACCCAGGGCTCCTGTGTTTCCCCAGGCTTTGAAGTGGCAGCCCACAGCCTTTAAAGGGTTCCCAGAGCACTCCCCACATCCTGTGAGATGACATAGTATGTCTACCTGAGAAGTTGGGATTAGTTCCTGGATTGCGAGACTTTCGACTTGTAAAAAATACATATATTAAGAAACAGAAATCTCAATTAAATGAAGTTGGAGCTGTTGTGTCCTGTGACCATAGTGGAGTCCACCAGGAAGAAGAAAGTCTCCTCTTCTTTCTTGGGATGGACTCAGGCAATGAAAAGTCATGGACTCTTTGTTTACTAAAGCTCTCCTAGCTTCCGTTCCCTCCCTATAGAGAGCTTTCTCCTTCCTTAGGAGGGGCTGTGGTTGCAGACCCCTAATTTTGCAGTTCTTAGCCTGAGCCCCAATAAACCCATCTTTGCTGGAGAAATACCTGGCAGTCTATTTGTGTCAGGCCATGTGCTAGGCTCAGCTGGGTCTGACTCTTGTGATCCCATGGACTAGCCTGCCAGGTTCCTCTGTCCATGGAGTTTTCCAGGCAAGAATACTGAAGTGGGTTGCCATTCCCTCCTCTAGAGGGTCTTGCCGACCCAGGGATTGAATGCACGTCTCTTGCACCTCCTGCATTGGCAGGCGAGTTCTTCACCACTAACTAGTCCAACAGATTCTAATTCTTATGGTTGATGTCCACCCTTATGAGTAAAATCCTTGAAGATACCTGGTCAGCTGTCCTGAAGACACCACCCGAAGAGAAATGGTTAGAAGGTGCCTGATTCAGGACCTTCCTTCTGGTGTATGCTACCTACTGTGTCCTCTTGTCGCTGGCGAACTAACATGTCTGTACCCTTCTTCTGGTTCCCAGGGTCACCTGAGCAAGCAGGCAATCCTCAAGTCTTCTGGGCTCAAGCAGGTCACCCCATCCCATCTCAGGTTGCTCATGGTGGCTCCCTGCCTCCAGGTCCTAGAGAATCCCCCCCAATGTATTCATCCCTCCATCAATTGCTCACAGAGCCCCGTATGGGCTACTCTCTGCCTTTTCCATTTTCGCCTCCAGCCCTTCAGTCTCCCCACATTGTTTCAGGTCTTTATTCAATGTGCTTTATGAACGGTGCCAGAGACAAAAATGCAATGATCATCCTGTCTGAGCTAGGCGATACACATTCACAAGTCTGTTGGGCAGCTAGGTGCAAAAAGGAGGTACAGGGGAGTGGGGGCTGAGTCTGATCCTTCAAGCCCTGAACCATCAGGATTCTGCCAGACCCCCGGAGCAGGAGATTGGTCAGTAGCATGAAACCTTCTCTGCTTTTCTTCACCTTCACTGAATGGAGCCCAAGCTGCTATTAATAAAATAGCACCTCTCACTCCACAACACTCCTGCAGGTAGTGTGGTCAGATGAGCCAAGCAGCAGCATCCACCCTAAATGGCTAAGTAACCCTGGGCACTTTCTGGATCTTTTCGAACTTTGTTTCTCATCTGCCACAATGTGGGATAAATAACCCATCCTGCCTCAATGGATGGATTCTCATGTAAAACACTTATTTAATTTTTAAAAATCAGAAAACAGAAAGGCAGTGGAAAATAGATATAATATGAATATCTATATGAGAACCATATGTAAATGACTCATACCTTTTAGGGCATGATCCTCAGTATCATCTATTACCGAGTCTTGGTGTGAATAAATGCTGTCTTCTGGAGGCCGAAAAGGCAACTCTTTTGACCATGGACAAGAAGGAAGTAATTCAGGATACTGCACGGAATCCCTGGGATCCATGACACTGAAAAATGAAAAATGGATGATATCTTTGAGATGCAAAACCATGAATGGCCATATGACCATTGGGTTATCGTTGTCAAATTATTCAGTAGTTTGCAAAAGTACCTCTGTTGAGCTCACGTTTTCAACAATACTTAGGCAGTCAAGACCTATTAGCAGCTGGCATATTAAGTAGTGTATATATTAGCATAAAGTTCTCATCCATTACACAAAACATCATTGAATATTTGCAAAGAGCATGGTGAGAGGTGCTGGCATCTATAAAACAAGATGAGTCAGGCATGGATCCTGATTCCTAGGATCTTAGCATATGTGTTTACATGTGTGTGTGTTATGTTCAGTCACTTAGTCATGTCCAACTCTTTGTAGCCCCATGGAGTATAGCCTGCCAGGCCCCTCTGTCCATGGAATTTTCCAGGTTATAATACTGGAGTAAGGTGCCATTTTCTTCTCCAGGGGATCTTCCCAACCCAGGGATCGAATCCACATCTCTTGCATCTCCTGCATTGGCAGGTGTAGTCTTTACCACTAAGACACCCGGGAAGCCCTTAGAATCAAATGCAGTTTATACACTTGTGCTACTTCAAGGTCAGAAAAGAGGAAAGCATGCTAGGCAGCCTGATCTGGACCACACATTGGGCATAACTGTTGCTAGATGTTAGTTCCCTTTTTAAGGACAAAGCTGGGGTGTGATCTGGATGCCTGGAGTCTCTGCTCCAGGAAAGGCCAGCGCACTTCCTATCAGCAAGCTGCTCTCCTTTGGGTTCTACCTGTTCCTGCTTCCTCCAGGGCGCAGGGGCATGGGAGGGGGCAAATCCACCGAGGGGGAGCTCATTCCTCAGAGAGAGCACTGCGAACAGCTGAGCTTTGTTCACGGCAAGGTTAATCATTATTTCTTGCATCTATTAATTAGCTTTTATGGACCATTTACTTCTTTTCTTTATTTATGTTTTGAGGCTCTGAATGTTTTCCATATCAATTTATGTGAGTATGTACACATCTGTGGGGGAACACAATTCGACTCAAAAGACAGACGGTTTGGTCTCTTCTTTTTGGAAAAGAATACCTCTTCATTTAAAACACACACCAAGAAAGGGATCACAGCAAGTTCTGCCTTTCAATTACTGTTCCTTTGTGTCAAAGGATGTAGTAAATGAAAATGCTTTGAAAGTCAGAAGTCAAAAGGTGGTGGGGTTGAAAGACACAGGTGTTACCATGTGGTGGGGGCAGACTTGAGTGAAGGTCTGATCCACCCTTTTCACCATGGGAACAGTTGATAGATAAGCCCATTGTAGCCTAGTAAGCAATTTTTCATTCTTTTTTTTTTTTTAATTCTGCTATGGACTGAGTGTTTGTGTGCCTCCCCAACTCTGCCCAAATTTATATGTCGAAATCCTAACCCCTAATATGATGGGGTAAAGAGATAAGACCTTTGGGAGGTAACTAGGTCCAGAGGTGTAGCCTTCCTGAATGGGATTAATGCTCTTATAAGAAATAGCTCAGCTGGTAAAGAATCTGCCTGCAATGCAGGAGACCTGGGTTTGATCCCTGGGTTGGGAGGATCCCCTGGAGAAAGGAAAGGCTATCCACGCTAGTATTCTAGCCTGGAGAATTCCAGGGACTGTGTAGTTCATGGGGTCCCACAAAGAGTTGGACATGACTGAGCGACTTTCAAGAAAGGACAAAAGGCAGCTCGCTTCTGCCATATGGGGACACAGCAAGAAGCCAGCCATCTGCACACTAGGAAGAGGATCTTCATAAGAACCCAACCACGCTGACCTCCTGATCTCAAACTTCTCAGCTCCAGAACTTTAAGAAATAACTATCTTTTGGTTAAGCCACTCAGCCTATGGTAATTTGTTATAACAGCCTAAACTGAGACATTCTTTTTCTCAGTGTTCCCATCAAGCTACCTAGCTGTACTAAAAACTGAGAGCGTGAATAAATGCTCAGAAATCTGCAGTTTCAACATTGTCACTATAATGAGTTAACGAATTATAATCTAGAGTATCTAGTATCCAGTGAGACGTGCCGACTTGGGGGAACCATTTAGTGGGGACTCTAGTTTTTTGTTATCAAATTTCTCAAAGGAAACCCAAAATGTTATGACAATAAGATGTAGAAATAAAGGAAGCCATTACTCATTTTTTAGGTTGGCATTCTCATGATGAAACATCACCCTCATAAAATATCCCTTTGCCATGGCAGACTTCTAAAATGACATTTTGAAGTTACATTAATACTTCAAAAATTATAAAATCACTGTTGGAAAATCTGGGGAAGAACAAAGAAAACAAAAATTGGCCACAATCCCATCACTAGGAGATAATAACTAATAATATTTTGGCATATATCTTTTTAGTGTTTTTTGATGTTACATATACATGAATATTTTTTTAAAGCTACATTATATGCTGGATATACATTTGCATCTGACTTTTAACACACCATTGATATTATAAGCACTGATTTGTATTTCAGTTCCGTTCAGTTGCTCAGTCTTTGTGACCCCATGGACTGCAGCATTCGTCTTCCCTGTCCATCACTAACTCCTGGAGCTTGCTCAAACTCATGTCCATCGAGTTGGTGATGCCATCCAACCATCTCATCCTCTGTCAGCCTCTTCTCCTCCTGCCCTCAATTTATTTCCCAGCATCAGGGTCTTTTCAAATGAGTCAGTTCTTCACATCAAGTGGCCAAAGTATTGGAATTTCAGCTTCAGCATCAGTCCTTCCAATGAATATTCAGGACTAATTTCCTTTAGAATGGACTGGCTTGATCTCCTTGCAGTCCAAGGGACTCTTAAGAGTCTTCTCCAACACCACAGTTCAAAGACATCAATTCTTTGGCAATCAGCTTTCTTTATAGTTCAACTCTCACATCCATACATGACTACTGGAAAAACCATAGCTTTGACTAGATGGACCTTGGTGGCAAAGTAATGTCTCTGCTTTTTAATATGCTGTCTAGGATGGTCATAACTTTTCTTCCAAGGAGCAAGCGTCTTTTAATTTGTATTTAACTCTTTGTAATTTACTTCCCTGGTGGCTCAGATGGTAAAGCATCTGCCTGCAATGCGGGAGACCTGGGTTTGATTCCTGGGTTGGGAAGATCCCCTGGAGAAGGAAATGGCAACCTACTTTAGTACTCTTGCCTGGAAAATTCCATGAATGGAGGAGCCTGGTAGGCTACAGTACATGGGGTCACAGAGTCGGACATGACTGAGCGACTTCTCTTTCACCCAAATTTTATTTTAATATATGGAAGCAATGAGCAACTTAATTGTATTATAGGACTAATTTTTCCAATTTACTGAATATTTCATCAAATTCTCATGGTTTTTTTTTTTAATATTTTAGGATATTAAAAATAAAACACATATATGCTGTGTGGATGATTTAGAATTTACAGAAAAAAAGATGAAGACAATAAAAATAACTGATAATTCTAGAGGAATACCCACTGCTGACATTTTAGGTCACTTCTTGTATATTTTGCTGTCATGCATTCAGAGAGACCAAACCCACAAACTCCTGCTGAAGAGGTCTTTACTTAGTTCTCTATCCCTGCTCTGGCCACAGAAGATTAGAAAAAAGATGGTTATCTGACACAGGAGCCACCAATTATAGACTAGCTTGTTACCTATATTACCTGTGAGGTTCCAGCTAGAGATTTCCACCCAAGATGACTGACTGAACCAGCCACATCTTTGCCTGAGAAGCATGGGTTTAAGACCTATACAGAGACAGTCTAAGGTAGTGGCAGGGAAAGCTGAAGTAGAAATGGAATGTAATAGAATGCGCACAAAAGTCAAGCACTAAAATCAGTAGGAGGGCCTATATGGAGTTCTCAACCTACACAAATCAGGTTTTGAATCACAGTCTGACATATTAAAATCAGGACCCAGGAAGAAAAAGACTTTCATAATAAAAATCGAGAGCATCAGCTAGCAAACATTTTCAATTGTACTAATCAGAGATGTGGATTACAAATTACAGACACCAACTCTGGCTAATTTAAATTTCAAAAAGGGAGTCACTGAAAAGCTATTGGGTAGTTTGCAGATTTAATGGAAAACTAGAGAACCAGGCTTTTCAACCTGGCAAGAGCAAAGGTAAGCTAGGTGCCAAGAACACAGCCAAGCTGCAGTAGAGGAAGCGACTGGTAGACATCACTGCTTGTGCTTCACACCGGACTCTTGATGATTCCACCACTGGTGACTTGAATGATCTCAACCTGCCCCTGCATCTGTGTGTCATTCCCTCAAATTTCAAAGTCCCAAAGAGAAGCTTCTTCGGTTCCAGTGAATCTTGATTATAAGGCTGTGCCCTCCCTAGAGGGCTCAGATCTACTCCATTCATATTCCATGGTGGGGCCTGCCTCCCAGCTTCAAGAATCCTCTAAAGTCTAGGGATAAGCACCATGACTGTAACTAACCAACAGAAAATAATTTATTCTATCCAACAAAACTCAACTCACCTCTTTTCAGAAGGTTCAAAGGGGGCTTTAAAATAATCTCCATAAAGCTCAAAACTTTTCTTGAGTTCTAACGCTGTAAAATAACGTAGATTATTGATGATGGGTGCTGGTACTAGACCCCTGAAATTGGAAAAAAGATTCACAGAATTCTGTAATGATACCAAGCATATACACACACGTTATACCTAAATACTGACTCTTACATCGCAAGTAAATGCATTTGACAGCAAAATCTATTTGGAATAATGTAATGTATACAAACACATCAGAGTTTGTCTTAGACACTGGTAGATTAAGCAAATTTGTATTTTTCTGAATATTCCTTCTCCATTAAGACATTAATATAGGCAGATTATCCTCCTGTTGATTAGTGCATATTCTATTGTAAATCCTCACCTATTTGTTAAGTGAAGTCCAGCAATATATCAACTGCTATAAAAACTGAAATAGATATTTTCCAGTTTTGTTTGTAATCTAATACTTTGAAATAATATCGGAATAAAATATTTATAAAAATTCTACTGTTTTACTTTCTACTGAACTCTAGTATAAAATATCCTTTTTTCACCTATACCAGCCTGTTTTTCCAGACAGAGTGACTTGAAAGAATCATTAACTACTTTTAGTGAATAAATCCTACCGCTATTCACCCTAGACTTGCTAAATAGAGTTGCTATGTGCAAAGTAGACTGATTGCATATAAATGCATGCAAATTTCAGAGCACCCTTCTGCCCTTGTATGACCCAGTAGAGGCTCAGATTTAAAATAACATAGTGTCCACAGCGTGTCAGTAGGCATGGCCGCTGAGCTGGTCAGGGGTCGGACAAGCCCTGACTTTAGCTGCTCTGGGGTAGACTGCCTGTCTCCTGACTACCACCTGTACCCCCTCCTCCAGTAGAACTTTGTATATTCCACACAGCCTGCCTTTAGAATCAGACTATCCAAAGATAGCTTACCAGTATGGAGAAAAGAAATCATACTTTTTTTTTGCTACATAGAAGACAAAGATAAAACCTAATTTATGTTGGGTTAAAGATTTTCAACAGATAGCTTAAAATTACAGACAATAAAAAGAAGTGAAATTGAAAAACATTTTAAAATGGCTTTTGCATTCTGCTTTCTTGAATTACTGCACTTTAAAAAGCTCTTTAAAACACTATAATTAAGGTCTTGTCAGTGCTCTTAGTAACTTTCTGAAAACAGGGGCTTCATTTTACAACTAGAACTTTCCAAAAGGTCACACAGAAAAGAGAATTCAGAATACTGAAGCCTATAATATTCATAAGAAGATAAAACACAAACATTTCATAAACATCCTGGTTATTCATTTTGAGTATATCTTAAAGTTGAAATGTGTCTCGTCACATGTGATAATTAATAGTACAGTAATTATTATAGCCACCAATATCTATGAAGCCTCTACTATGCCTCAGGGACTGAGTGAATCATTGCATATTAAGGATGGAGAATTCATGGGTTAATAAAAATACAACGGTCCCTATCCTCATGGAATTTACAGTTTAATGTGGAAAGGAAACATTAAACAAATGATCCCACAAATCATTAACTACTATTGTTTTGAGATTCAGGAAGGACAGGATATTCAACAGGATAAAATTGACCTTCCATCATCAAAGCCTTGGTGAAGGTGGATACTTATATTCAAACATGACCAGAAATATCATCCTTTACAGTCCTCAAAGACTGCAAAAAATCATCTATTTCTAGCAACAGTGAGTATACTGTGCCTTTAAAAACATGTATAAATGAAAGGGAAATACAACTTCTAGAATTAGGTTTACTACCACCAGGTCCATTTTAGTATAAAGGTCCCTGGTTATGCTGACGATTTAGGATTCATCTGGTATACTTGGATACCAAAAAATCAATCTAAAGATGCCCAACTATAAACACACATGACAAATATCTACCTTTGAAACAGGAACGTGTGCTGAGGAGGGGTGTTTCCCATTAGGGTCTGCCGGGCTGTCTCATACTGTCTCGCCAAAGACTCTCTTTCCTAGGCAAGAAATATGATCTATAATTATATTGATGTTAAAAATATGTCAGATATTAAAATAGCTATAATCATCCTCTTCTTGAGAGAGATTGCCAAATGTGTGGAAAGGGGAAAAAAAGGCCTACAAGTAAATAATATTTGTCCAGTGGAAAGAAAGAAAACTTTATAAAACAAAAATATTTTTATGAAGACCGCAATTTAAATGTGGCAATTTTTATTAACATGTCATATTATTTCTTACATCTTTCTAATGAAATTATCTCTTGATAATACAGACTATTACTGTCTTTTTAGTTTTATCAGATTTTTGCACACACAGTAACTGACTGAATATATCTGATGATAAGTATGAATCTGAAATACAACAGATTATGAGGGTTTCCTCCCGTATTTCACCAACACCCCGTCACCATCACTAAATACCAAAAAGCACAAACATTTCTATTTTGGGGGATGAATGATTTGCGATATAGATATCTGACTGAGAAAGTTGTAATTACTTTTCCCAATCCAATAAAAAGTTTCAAAAATACATAGGGATTTATGCTGGGAAAGTAAAATGAATTAAAATAGCTTTTCCTAAGGGTTGCAGTCAGGGGTACATGAGATAATTTACATGAAAGCCCCTTCCAAATTATAAGTGATGCTTAAAGTCTGTTTTCAATCCTAAAGGAAATCATCCCTGAATATTCATTGGAAGGACTGATGCTGAAGCTCCAATACTCGGGCCAACTGATGCAAAGAGCCAACTGATTGGGAAAGACCCTGATGCTGGGAAAGGCTGAGGGCAGGAGGAGAAGGGGAGACAGAGGATGAGATGGTTGGATGGCATCACTGACTCAATGGACATGAGTTTGAGCAAGCTCTGGGAGATGGTGAAGGGCAGGGAAGCCTGGTGTGCTGCAGTCCATGGGGTCGCAAAGAATCAGATAAGACCGAGCTGAGCAACTGAACAACAACAACAAAGGCTATTTATGATCTCCACCATAACCATAACATCTCATTAAACATCTGTTGTGATGATCTTTAGAATCATCATGTTGTTCATTTTGCAGCATTATAACAGCTGTGCAAGAAGTTGCTAACCTATGAGCTATCCTAAAAGTTGATAAACACTTAAAATTTCAAAATAGCATTGAATTTTCATAAACTTTACAAGAAAATGAGACACTGAAAATAATCTCAGGCAAATTCACCTCATGTGTATGACAGCAGCAATTTAGCACTACCCCTGCACTCATTTCTGAGCAGAGAATCTATTGCTTCTTGGGAGGATTTGATTTGCTTTTCTATGAAACAACTCTGTTATATTTTATCTCCACCAGGGTTGGCAGGCGAAGTTACCAGAATCTCAGGCTGCAAGGGGCTGGAGCGCAGTTGCCATCATGGATGAGAAACCACCAACCCTCTAACACAGAACACACCAGATCTCCACACTAGGCTCTAGAAGTTCTGGATTATGGGGGCTGAACAGTTTCTCAGGGAGGTGGCTGCAGATAAGGCATGACCTTGGGCATGTCAAATTTCATGAGAATTTTTCAACATGTGGTCTGCTTACCTATTCTCACATTGTCTTTTGATCATACCCTCTACTCTCCGGTTCCTCCATAATGTTAATGAATTTTATGTTGAGATGCTGGAGATGAATTACAGCTGAGAACCCAGTGTGTGTGTATTCCATCTCTGTTCCTCTGTTCTCTCTCCTGAGGACCTGAGTGCCCTTGACCAGAGAAAAGCTGCCTTTAACTGGACCTGAAAACTTTCTAGCAGGTAACATTCAGGTTGGTCGTGTTTAAATAAAGCATGGATACACACTCACAGGCAGAGCCTGCGAGGCAATGATGTGTGTTTCCCATCGGTGTGTATGAGGCTCAGTGGCAGGACAACCTAACTGGGACATGAGCTGGTTCTGGTTGTTAAGACACAGACTTATCATTAAAGAATAAAGGTGGCCAGGGGACTTCCCTGGTGGTCCAGTGGCTAAGACTCTGGGCTTCCAATGCAGGGTTTGATCCCTGGTTTGGGAACTAAGACCCCACATGCTGTGGGCAGCACTGCCCCCTAAATGGATAAATACATAAAGGTGGAAATATTTTTTAAAATATATTAGAGGAAAAAAAAAAAAAAAATAAAGGTGGCCAAGAATGTGTATTCTGGAGTTCACAGTCTGGATACACCATGCCCTGGGAGGTTAAACAAAGAACTTATATTTGAAAGTCTAAGCTCAAAGGAACATAAAGATGTACCATCCAAGGAGGGTGGGAGAGCAGATACAGAGAGAAAGTGATGGGGAAAAAAAAAAAAAGAGCTGGGCTTCCCAAGGAAGCCCAAGGAAGGGGACAAGGAAAGGGACTGATGGGCCCTGCATGTCGAGGGAGCTCCTAGGGTGTGGTGAGATCGTAGGAGCTGGCACTGGGTGAAGGTACTTGCAGGAGGAGATCTGGAGAATACTAGAACCACTGGCTTGGAATGGAACTCAGGGTTTCAGACAAGGTGCATCGCCATGGTAACCATGAGAGTCTGGAGACCAGGGGCCCTTACCTTCCCTAAATTTCCAGGACAGTGTAAACCTCAGGATTCTTGAACTTAATCCAAAAAACTGGGAGTGATCTCCACTCCTAATGACTGATATTTGATTTCCCACAGATTCTAGTAGGTGGGAACAATTCTAGATTCAATTTATTTTGCATAAACAAATGGGACATTTGCTGCACTCCAGGATCACTTCTGCAGAAGTGGCAATGATTTAGGTCTCTGTATTCCCAACATTCACAGAAAACCCATCACAAACAGGGAAAGAAGATGACCTAATGTGAATGCAGACCAACTCCTGTCTGTCCTGACTTCTCTAAGTTCTCGAAGAAAGGGATTAGAGTAAGTTATAGGACAGGTCTATGTACTGCAAGCTTACAAAACACGGACTCCTTGAGTGGACTTGCTTTGAAGGCTCAGCACAAGAATATTAAAAATATCTCAACATCAAAACAAGTTTTCCCTTGAAATATATATATTTTACAGCATTAGTAGTGCTTTTCTGTGCCTGTTAACTAGAAGAACTGAGTGTCAGAGCTTTGACTAGGAGCCTGGGGGAAAGCTACTCCCAAAATCTACACTGAATATTCTACTTTTAGAACCCCATGCCTATTCTTAGAGGTGTAGAAAGTGTGTGTGGGGTGGGGGGCTTGTCTTCAGCTGACACTGTCAGAGAACAGTTCTGGTGAAACTTAGTGTTAAAATAGCCAATGTCCTTTTTGTCTGAACTGTGTAATGTTCAGTTGCGGCTCCCCCCTCCCCTTCTATCCCTTCTTACCACTGGTGTTTTTTTGCCTGAAAGTTTGGCCCATAATTTCACAAAGTAGTTTCTGTCTGCAAAATCCAGGGACTCAAACTCATTTGAAACTCTTAACTTCCTAGAAATCTTTTCAGGTTTCAGGTGAGATTTCTTAATATCTCCTAGGGAAAAAAAATAAGTTTTAAAATAAAAGGCATAAAATAGGATACAACAACTTTCTGAAGTGAGGGAAATGTTTTATATCTGGGTTTGCTCAAACACAACAAAGTGTATACTTGAAGGCTGTGCGGGTCAACTTGAAAGTAAGATAACTAAAAATACATCTTATGAGTACAATAATAATTATTACTGAAAATTATAAAGGTAGTCCACATCACCTAGTAGAAACGTTCTGGGAGTATACTTTGTATTCGATCAGTAAAGACTTATGAATGGAATTAAAGGCTTCCAGATACTGAACTGAAAAGTCCCTTTTATAATTACTTTCCTTTTGACAAAATTGTCCTAAAAGGCTAAAATAAGGGGCTTCCCTGGTGGTTCAGTGGTAGGGAATCCACCTGCCAATGCAGGAGACACGGGTTCGATCCCCGGTCTGGGAAGATAACCACATGCCGAGGGTCAGCCAAGCCCATACACCACAACGAGTAAGCCTGTGCCCTAGAGCCCGGGAGCTGCAACTCCTGAAGCCTGCGTGCCCTGGAGCCTGTGTTCCACAACAAGAGAAGCTGCCACAGTGAGAAGTCTGCACACCGCATCTGGAGAAAGCCTGCATAGCGACAGAGACCCAGCACAGTCCAAAATATTAAGTAAATAAAAATGTTTAAAAAAGGCTAAAATAATAATAAACATGCAATGCTAATAATAGTATTCATAATAAACACACAATGCTAAGAAAAAACTTCTAAAAAGAATGGAATGGATGATGAGGTCACTATTTAGCAGAATTTATACATAAATGTCTAAAGTTTCCTTATAAAACATTAGAATGTCCATAGACCTAGAATATAAAGAATCTAAATTTCTATCACTGCTCATGTATCATGGGGCCAAGTGTAAATACTTTTGGATGTATTAGGAATATCACCATTTTCAGTATTGCTATAAAGATGCCAAAATAAATCATCTCCACAGTACCAATACGGCTGACTGAACAGATGTGGGAAGCGAGCCCCAGCTCAAGAGAAAATTGAATAGTGGATAATATATAACAGAAGTGTTTTTTTAACACAGAGCAAAACTGAAACTAAGAAAGAAACATTTTTAGGTGCTGGAAGTGAAGAGTCCAAGTCAGAGCAGAAGACACTGACACCAAGAGGTCAGAATGTTTTGGGCCTGAGGTTTCTGGACTGAGAGGCAAGGCCAGTCTCTGGGCTCTTTATTAGGTGGGAAGTTGGAAAAGTGTCTGGAAATCTCAGGACTTAGTCTGGGCATAGGCTCACCTACACCGAGGATGGAAACACCCATGGGAAATCAGACCTTTAATTCTGGGCTGTGTGCTGGTACAGAATCTGAACTCGAACTCCTACCAAATTGCATGCAATTCCCACTGCAGCCAACAGAAAAAAAGCAAGGTAAAAGCTGTTGCAGACAAGTAAGTTTTTAACCACAGTAGGGAAGTCTAAAGCTCCACAATTCAGCACCTGTCTTGAAGGGGAGAGACTGAGAGGATGTAACAAATGCAGGAATGCACACCCAAGGAATTCCAGGTGACAGAGCACTGGAAAAGGGACACTGAAGAAATTATAACAATCACAGAGATAAGAGGAGACAATCGTTATGTGGAAACATCCCCTATTCAGTCTTCCTGATGGAAAAGCCATCCAACCCATATTGGCTGAGCACCTACTATGTGCCAGACCGCGCACTGAGTGCTGGGGATAGAGCAGTAAATAAAGCGTCCTTGGCCTGTGGGATCTACATTTTCATGTTGGAGACGAGACAGACAACCAACACACCAGATAATGTCAGGTGGTGATAAGCGCAATGAAGGCCCAGGAAGGTAGAAAGGAGGCAGAGTGAGGGATAGCGTGATGGTCAAAGGAAGCCCTCCTAAGGAGGTGACATCTGCACAGTGGTCTAAAGTTACAAAGGAAGGCATTCGAATACCTTGATACCTTTGATATGGGACAAAAGCATATCAGGCAGAGAGAATGGCTTTGTATAAACACCCAGAAGCAGGCTTAACACAACTGAATTACAGTCAAGAATTCAGCATGGCTGAGGCAAGGCAGACAAAACAAAAAGAGACGGAAGGGCTGACTGAATCTTATATTCATTAAAACAAACAAACAAACAAAACCCAAAACATTTATTCTCTTGATGAGACTCTTAGAGCATTGTTAAAAAAAAAAAAGAATAGAGCATTGTGAAAAAGATCAGATGAATCTGAAAAAAAAAAGATGAAATTTAAAGAAACAGAAGCTATAATTTCCATAGAAATGATCCTCTCTATATAAAAGCTTACTTAATGTATAGTATTTGTGTCAGGGTCCCTTCTTCCAGCTTTCTCACCCGTAAGTCAATTGTACCATAATGTAAACAAACCAAGTTCTATCCAATGAGACAATGGAGCTATAATTCAACAGGTGAATGTCTTAAATGATTTCTCAGCAACAAGACATTCTGGGTAAAGATAATGTGTTTAGATTACTATTATACTACATTGAAATGCCACTACTTTCGAGACTTGGACTCCTATAGTAAAGAGTTTCATACAGTTCTTAATATAGTTTCAAATGTCTTGATACATTAATGAGCAAGAGATATTACTTTTCAGTTATTAAAAAAATCATAATTACTGGTTATAATACCCTGCAACAAAGTTTCTTAAAGTGATGTTATTCAAAGATTCTAAATTAAAGTCAAACTTGAGGCAACATGAAATTATATATAAGTCATTGTACAGTCCACAAAAATTACCAAGTTCTTCAGTATATAAGTTAGTTATATTTACTTAAACACCTACAATGAAGCATAAATGAGTTTACTGATTTGGTATCATTGCCAAATACAGGAAAATATAAATGAAATATCTGGAACAATCAGAACTATATCTCAAATGAATTCAAAATAACTTAGACTTTATTTAGAATTACACCCTTTTGGAGTGAATTAAAATAATATTTATATAAGATGTTTAAAAAATGAGCACAGAATCCAACCAAATAATGATTGCAATAGAAGCCATGTACCTAAGATAAAACATTTGTGTGTATTTCATAACACATTATTACACAAACGAAATAAGACCTTGTACTGCAAAAAAAAGGTGGAAAGAAAAAATGTTGATGATCTGATATCATAGGCACATAGTCATTTTAATAACTAGTAATAAAATTAGAATTTGGGAGTCAGATTGCAAATATTTTTAAAAATAAAAATCCCTATTTCAATAACCAATTTTTCTATAGCTGTAAGATTGCTTGTTTAGCAAAGCAACTAAGTCACTCTATTGTCTAAAGACATGAGACTGAACACTTATTTTTTCTCTTTATTTTTGGCTGTGCTGGGTCTTCATTGCTGCACAGGCTTTTCTCTAGTTGCGGAGAGTAGAGGCTACGCTCGAGCTGTGTACATCTCATTGTGGTGGCTTTTCTGGTTGCAGAGCATGGGCTCTAAGATGCGAGGGCTTCAGTAATTGTGGCACGTGGGCTTAGTTGCAGCTCCTGGGCTCCAGGGCTCAGGCTTAGTTGCTCCGCAGGATGTGGGATTTTCCCAGACCAGGGATTGAACTCATGTGTCCTGCACTGGCAGGCAGATTCTCCACCCTGAGCCAGCAGGGAAGCTCCTGAACACTTTTAAGTATACATATTTTTTTAAAACAATTAAATAAAACTTTGCAACAACAACAAAATAAATGAATCGGCACCAGAGTTTGTCTCTCTTTGAAAACACATGGAAACGTATGACTTGGAAGTAGGCTTTAATTTTCACACGAAAGTCCTCAGACAGCCAGAATCATTCCTTTCTTTCCCCACTCAAATGGGGCTTAAAAAGCATGTTTATTTTGGTAGGAGTGAGGTTTTTTTTTTAATTAGCAAGAGTAATATATGCCTACCATGATTAAATACATATACATATGTAAAATGCAAATAGCTACAAAAATCTCTGTGAAAGTTTCAATGCTGAAATATGTAACCATAAAAAGGACCAGAAACAAATTAAAGCGCAATAATCTGCTACACAATTTAAAATATTTATTTATTTATTTTTAATAGGCTAGTTACACAATTTGTAGTGGAAAACTGCTCAGTGCATTAGAAAGTATTAACACAAACCAATGGGGCCTAAAGAAGCCATTTTTTCCAGGGCAGATTTAAATCTTTAAAGTCTTATCTATCAGTTCTTCTGAGAAAGGAATAATTGCAACTAGAAAAACAATCATTTCACATAATATCCATAATAATTTTCCATAGCAAAATAAGCTTTTGTTGTAGAAAGCTATGAGTCTAAAAATATAGTAATAATGTTCATGTTATACATGATAAAAAGAGTACTGTACTAAACTATTCTAATAGTAAAGTGCTAAATTCTTTACTGTCCAATCAAAGGAATAAGCAGTTATTTAAACAGAGAACAGATTTTACATCATAAAGGAAAGCATGTGAATGTATCTTCTAAGAAATTATGAGGTACAAAAAGAATGCTTCTATCCATTGAACTCCATATTTTGAAATATCTTCAGCAGAGTTGAACTAATGGGTTCAGTATTTAGACACTGTATCCAGAATGTCCTAAATGAAACATATAATAACATTACCCTGAATTTCAGGGTTTTTTAAAATGGATGAGTTTATCAGGAAGTAGTTAAATGACACTCTGAAGCAGATAAAATGTAGGGCAGATAAATTCAAGAGTGGAAATTATGAATAAAATCTGGATGTGTATAGTATTTGGGAAAAGGAGAGGAGAAGGAAAGAGTAGCTATGGTTGGCAGGAAATAGGATGAAAACCTTTAGGAAGCTTGAATACAGATTAAAGTTTTCCTCTCCTTGGAGCAAAATGTTTGAGAACTAAATTTCTGATGTGATTTCTGCCCAATCCTACATCCCACCTTGACTAAGTGTGGTCTCTGCTTGCAAGGGCTCATCCTTTAAGAACAACATTTTCAAAGATGTTATTTCATTGGTCACTTCTCAAGCAAATATATCTTTCTTTTATTTCTTACCTTTGCTATCTTTGTCCCTGTAAACTAAGGGACTTTAGATCTGGTAGCTCATAGAAGCCAGTCTTTGCTTCCATTTACCACAAAGAGAAACCAAAATACCCACTGTCTGGTAGTTTCTCCCTCAATCATATACCTTGATGGCATTTACGATTGAACCAACCTGAAACGTGGAACATAAACGCCTTTGATATTATCAATGACATAATAATGGCAAAAAAAAAAATAGATAACATTTACTGAGCACACTATGTTTCAGGTGCTATTACAAATCTTTTCTGTGTGTGCATGCATGCTAAGTCACTTAGCCATGTCTGACTCTTTGCGACCCTATGGACGGTAGCCCCCCAGGCTCCTCTGTCAATGAGATTCTCAGGCAAGAACACTGAAGTGGGTTGCCGTATCTCCTCCAGAGGACCTTCCCCACCCAGAGACTGAACCCAAGTCCCCTGAGTCTCTTGCACTGGGCAGAAAGATTCTTCACCACTGAGCTACCTGGAAAGCCCTACGAGAAAACCACATCAGTTGCCAAGTATTTCCACCTAGTTTGAATAATGTTGTCCTTTCCAAATGAGGATAAGATGATATTAGAAAAAAAATATTTGCTGCTTACATGTTAATGTACAAACACGCATATAAGTACTTACTATGTGCCAGACATTGTTCTGGGTATTTTTCAATAGATTAGCTCATTTAATCCTCACAATAATCTTGCAAACAGATACTACTAGTATCTCCATTTTATACATGAGAGCTTTGTAATTTGCCTAAGGTCACACAGCTAGATTGCACTGGAATTGGAATTTCCAATTATAATTTTGACTCAAATGTTTTCTGCAATCATGGATTTCTAAGGTTACAAACTTAAAAAACAAACAAAAGATCTCCAGCTTTTGCTAATCAGGACTGCTTTCTCATAATCACCTTCGAGATGAAAGTTTTGGCAGTCTAACATTATTTATCATCAACACAAAGAAACAGTCTCTTCTTCTTCTCTTTTCTGAACGCCTGGTCAATAAAGAAATAAGATTTCTGGAATGATTATCTTTAAGTTGAACCAAGCAGTTAATTGAGGCTTCCCTGGTGGTTCAGCTGGTAAAGAATCTGCTTGCAATGCAGGAGACCTAGGTTTGATCCTTGGGCGGGGAAGATCCCCTGGAGAAGAGAATGGGTACCCACTGCAGTATTCTCACCTGGAGAATTCCATGGACAGAGGAGCCTGGCGGGCTACAGTCCATGGGGGTCTCAAAGAGTCGGACACAACTGAGCGACTAACACTTTCAAACAAGTAATTACATTCATTTACAGACACACTATGATCTGGACAAACCTTTATAGCAACAAGGTGGCCTTCAGTGTTGTCATGGAGCAAAAGGTAAAGCAACCAGTTAAGGACTTAGTGGTTAAAATGCTATTGAGCAAGATTATTTTTTTCAGCTTAACATAAAGAGTTTATACTATGCATAAAAAATTTCAATATACCTTATCCAGAGCCCTAACACTGACAAAGAGCGTAACTGCTAATACACTGAATCCTTCTATTGCCACAGAAAATAATTCAGTATAAATCATGCCAGTCCATCCCACCTCACCTGAAGACAACCTGAGCAGAGAAGCATCTGGTTGGTTGGCCTCTGAGAAGAGCCCCACAGCAAAGCTCCAGGGCACTCAGCCCAGGGTCTTTCAAAAACTGCAGGCTGCAGACTAAATTATGAAATCAGTGGAGTAGGTCATGAGTAGCAGTTTAAAAAATGAAGATTGAGTAGAATAGGAAGTATCAGACTTTATTGCCACAGTGAAGGTACTTCATCATACATTTGTTTCCTAGGTGTGTTTCTATGTAGGTTGTGGTATCATGAGTTATACTCCTAGATACAGGTTTTGGACTGGAAAGTTTGAAAGTCACTGATCTAGTGAATATGACCTGCAATCTTCTAGCATTAAGCTGTTTAATAAAAGAGGCCACTGGGTTCATCAAGAGCCAGCACAGAGAGCCAGTTGTAATGAACAGATCAGAGATTATAAAAGGAACCTTACATTCATCCAGTCCAACTAACCACCCAGCCTTGAGAGGCTTTCTGTAAGCTTCCCATCACAGAGAATCTAAGTTCTGAGAAGAGAGCCTGTCTGCTCCTCTGGACATGATTCTGAGTCCTAGAAAGTTCTCATTATCGAATTGAAATAGAACATTAGGGGGCTGCTTCCATAGGACAGCCTTTCAGGTGTGGGAATTTAGTTCTATACAATTATTTCTGAATAAACACAGGTTTGTTGTAGAAAATTTATAAAATACTAACAAGCATAAAAGAGAAAATTAAAATTACCCCCAATGTAACAATCCAGAGCTGACAACTGAAACCATACTAGCAATGCCTCCTTAACCTGCTTTCTTCTTGTGTGTGCATGCTATTTCTTCGGTCGTGTCTGACTCTTTGCGACCCCATGGACTGTAGCCTGCCAGGCTCCTCTGTCCATGGGGATTCTCCAGGCAAGAATACTGGAGGGGGTTGCCATTCCCTCCTCCAGGGGGGATCCCTCTGGAGGATTGAAACCTCCTTCCCAACCCAGGGATAGAACCCACGTCTCTTACATGTCCCACGTTGGGTGGCGGGTTTTTTACCACTAGCGCCACCTTGTTCTTCTTAAGATGTAACAGATATTTTCCTCTTCCACAATTCTTCTACAACATGATTATAATGGCAACATACAGCTGTACCAGAAGTTTTTGCCCATAGCTTATTTTTATAAGCCCATTTTGGCTAAATTCTTTCCAGATTTTATTACAAAGACATTAAAATGAATATCCTTGTGCATAAATTATTTCCTTACAATAATTCTTGGATTAGAATTGGTAGGTTAAAGAGATGCAACATTTGAAGGCTTTGACAGACACTGTGAAGCTGCCTCCAGAGAAGTTGTGCCCATTTACTTTCTTAGTGATGAAACCGAAAGTGCATTTACCTTCAGCCTCACCAAGACTAGCCATTCATTCGTTTTCCATCTTTGCCATTTTGGTACCCCTAAAATATCTGCTTTGACTTACGGTGACAGTGAAAGTTAAATACCTTTTGACATAAGTTTTTGTCCATTTTCATTTCCTCTTTTGTAAATTGCCAAATTACCCTTTGCCCAATTATCTTTAGAGATTTGGAAATAACTGATTTAGCTCTTTAAATATTTGAAGAAGGCTCTTGGCACCCCGTGGAACTATTACCTCTGTTGATTTGAATACTAGGTACCAGACTTCTTCTAAAAAGCTGAGGACTATATTAGCTAATAGAGACCAAAGTCCACAGCGTTGTTTTTTTTTCCCCATAAAAATCACTTTGCTAAGGCACAAAACAAATGAAAGTGATATGAACTTTGTTTGTAAATGTAGATGGAAAATGACAATTTTTAAATATTTATATTCTATGATTAAAAAGCAGAAGTGTCCCTGATGCCAAGAAAATCAATAACAGCTGTTAAAAATCTCACACTGAGAGAGGAGATGACAATCTTTTCTACTCATTTCCTTGAACCACAGACAAAATATCCAGCTGCACTGACTCGGAGATGTTTATATGACCAAAACACAAACTGGACACCATCATGGACCCTAGGGAAGGATGCTAGAGCTTCTTCCAATTTAGAAGATGGGAAAAAAAAAAAAAAAAAGAAGATGGGAAACTTGGCATCTTATTTTGCATTAGAGCCCTAATGAAGATGCAGTCCTGAATTCCTTAATGAGCCTCCAAAACAGCTGCTCAAGGAGGAAACCAAATCAATTTCTAACAGTTTTTACCTAAGTGAGGTATTTGTGCCTCTAAAATGCAGGTCAGAAAAAAATGGGTGCTTATCCTGATTTTCCTCCCCTCTTTCACACTCTGCACTCCTCCTACATCCAGTCCAAATATCTCGAATCTGCCCATTCCTTCAACAATGTGCTTTGTTTCAGCCCCTTAGCATCGTGTCAGGGCTAACTCAACAGCTTTCCTGTCAGTGTTCCGGCTATCTGTATCGCCCTCCTTAAAGTGATCCTTTATGCTGACTAGATGCCTCCTAAGATAAAACATTTAACCATTCAATGGCTCCCCACCGTTTTCTAACAGATCAAGTTGCAGGCTCACTAGCATAGCACGGAGTGCCCTTTGGATCTATAAATATCTACATATACCTACAGCTCTCCTGACATTTGGGTCCTTAGAAGATGCCATGCCTGCTCTTACCTCCAAGCTCAGGCATATGCTGTTCCCTTCTGAAAGAACTTCCCTCCTCGCCTGTCAGCCTGCTGACTACTCTGCAACCTTGAGGACTTAGCTGAAGGGTAACTTCCTCTTGGAAATGTTTTCTCATCCAGTTCTCACACCCCAGGCTGAATCAGTGTCCTTCCTTAGTATTCTTCTCGTGACATTCTGGAAAAGTTAATAAATGAGTTTTCTTCTCTATTTGGTGCTAACCCTACCCTTGCATGCTGCAGGGCCTCCAGCTGCCCCAATCACACGGTGTTGTAATGAACCCTCTTATCTGTCTCCCTTGATAAGAGACAGAGGTCCTTGAAGTGTCCTCATCATCTCATTCTATGTAGAAACTATCAAAGTGTCTGGCATATATGAAGTACTCAATCCATGTTTGTCGGAGGACTTGAACTAACTTCATAAAAATAAGTTATGATATGTTAAAAAAAAATTCACCTTATTAATTGCATCTTGGACAAACCAGATAAATCCGAGGGTAATTATTAGTATATCACAGGCTCTTAATCATACAAGAGGAGTCCTGAACCATGGATTGTAAAAAATATCAATTTTCTCTACTGCACTTGAAGTAACACTTGACCTACATACAATTTGGGGGGATATGTGTTAAGGTAAGACATGCCTTTTGTATAAGATAAAGACATATTTATACAGGCTACAGGTAACGTAGTCATCAATGACATTTTTAAAACATGAGATACCAAACACAGTTTAGTATGATACCAAACACACAGTAAGAGCACTCACTGACTGTCTTGTAAATTCTTCAGAGTCAGATCTTAGACTGGCTGCTTTGCTTAGTTATTCTCTTTCATGTGAATGATGCAATTCACAGAAAGGAACTTATTGAGTATATCTAAATGTGCCCCTGTCCCCAGCCAGAGTAGACAGGCTGAAAAATGAGCATCTGACTCACATTAGGCCAGAGAACATCCCTGAAAAAATAAAAAATATATATGTATATTTTAATCTTTGGATCAAGGGGCACCTGAGCTAACCCCTCCCTGATAGTGGGAGCTGCCAGATGTAAAACCAAATGTAAATTTTAGGAGTGACTGATGGTCATATTTCCTGCCAAGTGCAGAAACTGATTTAGAGTCATTTATGTCATAGAGAATGAAGCCAGCATGGAGGCAAAAACAGAGATGAGAAATGGGAAGAGTCCTGGAGATGACAGAAGTCTAGGAGAGGAGAAGAGTCCAGTAGATGATGAAAATCCTGAAGATGACGAGTTTTGGATGTGTTGAAATGCTCCCCAGGCTCTCTGAGGTTCTTCTGCCGTTCTGCCCTCCCCAGTTTGGCTTTGTGAGATATTCCCCTCCCTTCTGATAAGATTTGTGTAAGCTGGCTCAGGTTCGATTCCTGACACTCGCCAGCAAAAGAATCCTGATGGTATGAACAGATAAACAAAAAACTGATTTGCCTCAATTTTCTCCCTCCTAATTCTTTTAGCCAGCTGGTTAGGCATAATGAAGGCATGGAATAATTTACATGGGGTTCCAGTTCAAAGAGAGAAAGAAGGTGTTCATTTCAAATAAAGTCAGTTTCAGGCAGTACATGCCAATACAAATCTGAAGCACTCGATCACTTGTCACGGATGTAAAAAACCTGTGGGATTGGAATGTTTGTGGGAGAGACCAAGAAACTACAAAGGATTCCTTTCTCAGAGTTCTTTTTGCTTTTGAACCCTTGATAATGCAAGAAGTGTAAGAGAATTTGCTAATCTAGACTGAATTTTCCCAATAAAGAAGTCTGAGCATCGAAGAATTGATGCTTTCAAATTGTGGTGCTGGAGAGGACTCTTGAGAGTCGCCTGGACTGCAAGGAGATCAAACCAGTCAATGCTAAAGGAAATCAAGCCTGAATAGTCATTGGAAGGACTGATGCTGAAGATCCAATACTTTGGCCACCTGATGCAAAGAGCCAACTCACTTGAAAAGACCCTGAAGCTGGTAAAGATTGAGGGCAAGAGGATAAGGGAGCGACAGAGGATGAGATGGTTGGATGGCATCACCGACTCAATGGACACGAGTCTGAGAAAACTCTGGGAGATGATGAAGGACAGGGGAACCTGGCGTGCTGCAGTTCATGGGGTCACAAAGAGTTGGACACAACTGAGCAACTGAAGAACAGCAACAAAAGAAAATTAGTGGCTATAAGGCATTGCTTCAGACAGAGCCTACAATCATGTTGGAATTCATGTAAGTCTGGACACAAAGCATCTTTGCTGATACCAACCCTTCAGACCTGCTCTATCTGCTGGAGCAGGGGAACCACTTGCTGGCATACCCCACCACCACAGGGCTGCTTTTCCAGGCTGCGATGGCAAGCCTCAAAGGAGATACTGAAGTGTTCAGATAGGCTGCCTTCTAAGAATCCAGTGGTAGGCCTTCCCAGCTACACTGACTAGGGATTGCAGGAGGAAGCTGCTATATAGACTGTAGGGCCGACCGTAGCTTTCCATGGCTTTAGGGGGCACAGATGTCAATGCCCTGGTGGCCCCGGGACGGCTCACACCTTGGTGCTCTGACTGCCCCGAGCTCGAAGCCTTCCCTTCCAGTTGCCCTGCTCCCCAGCAGATGCCTGGTTCTGGGGTGCAGCCGGGCTGATGTTCCCTGGGGCTCCCCTGTGTTTCCAGGTGCCTCTCTCTTTGGTTTGCTGCCTGGAAGCACAGTCCCTCTGGACAGAGCTTGGCCCAGTGTGGTTTGCTCCCTGCTCTGCTTGCGTGTCTTTAACAGTCTGCTGGATGGGGACCATGCCGTCCTGCTCTGGAGGATCCGAAGAAGTCTCTCCTGTCTGAGACCTACTCCTTCTGTGATCCTCTTTTTTTCTCCTCGGATGCTCGCAGGCAGCAGAGCCCTCTGATGCTGACTCTGCAGAGACCTCCTCACTCTGGGGGGTTCTCCTGTGAGGGGGTTGACCTTCTGGAGTTGCTTGATCACCGCTGAGGGTAGTTGTATTTTCTTGAGATAATCCTCCAGAATCCTGTCTTTTCAAAGCCGGTCCTTTCTTTGACCCGGCTCCCTTCTGAACCAGGTCATCTGCAGGGAGGTTGGCATGGACCTTTTTCCTGGAATAAAGTACGTTTTCCCTTTTCTCTTCCTGGACTTGGGCATCTTTAGGCACTGGTTCAGTGTTGGGTGGCTCAGGAATGTCTGGTGTCTGGACTTTTCCTCTCCGATTCCCTTGAGGGCTCCGGGGAAGGCTGGAGTTGGGGTGTCTGGGGGGCTTGAGGGGGGTTGACTTCCTCTGGGATTCTGGCTGCAAGGCTGCACGGTGGCCTCCAGGTGGCGCCCTTTTCAGGTGTGCGGGCCCTTTAGCTGTCTCTCTGTGGCCAGGAAGTTTTTTTTTCCTAGCTCCTGTGGGCTGTCCTGGCTCGTGGTTTGGGGGTGAGGCATGCGTATCTGGAATCTTCTTGCTGGAGGAGTGGCCTGCCTTGGGAGTCTGCCTTTCCTTGGCAGACCTCGAATCAGAAGGAGCCATGTTCTGAGGCAGCTGTTCTGAGAAAGGAGTGGAAATTCGGGGGAGCTTGATTAAGTGGGTCTCCCCTTCCTGGGGTGGGTGGGGAGCAGCTGATGGCTCCTGCACTGGAGGGCTGATAAGAGGCAGTTTCACCTCCCGGACTTTCTCTTCCTGGACTTGCTGGGGGCTGGGGCCCTGATGGGGGCTCGGGTTGGGGGGCTGTTTGGAATGTGGGGAGCTGATAAGAGGAAGTTTACTGGGGTCTCTGTCCTGAGCTAGCAGGGGCCTGGGAGAGGGAGTCATGGTTTGATCTGAGGCTGTTCCGAGGGCCTCGTCCCTGCTGGGTGACAGGAGTTTGGGCGTGGGCCTCCGACTCTGGAACGGAGCAAGGATCCGGGGCTGGGGCAGCCTGGTGGGAGCCAGCCAGCTTCTGGAAGTCAGAGTCATGGGGTCCCCCCTGTCCTGGGTCTGTGGGGTATCTGTTGAGTCCTGGGGATGTGGCATTTCTGGGTAAGGTGTGTCGACCCGGGCAACCTCTGCTTTGGGGACACCCTGCTCGGAAGGTTCTTGAGAGTCTCCCGGAGGTGGTCCAGGCATGACCTCGTCAGGGCCAGAGGGATCTCTCGGAGGATCATGATGGGAACTGCTGGCTGGCAGGATGGCTGACCCGGTTTCCCCTTCCTGGATTCCCTGGGGGCCGAAGGATGCTGGGTCAGATCCCTGTGGAAGTTCAGAGCCGGGAGGGCTGCTGGGGGTTACCCTGGCCTCCCCTGATTCTTCATCCTGAGCCAGCTGAGGGCCCTGGGCTGGCGGTGGGTCAGGATGCTGAACAGGCCCTTGGGAAGGAGTGGTGGCAGGCTGCCCCTCTTCACCTGCTTTCACCTCGGATGTCCGGGCCTCATTCTCAGGCAGATTTGTGGTTGCTGTTTTTGAAGAAAGAGCTGATTGTTGAGCATCGCCTTCCTTCCGGTTTGGGGATAAGTCTTGGGCCTTCTGGGGAAGACCAGGTGCTGACGGGCTGGGCTCTGCAGGAGGCTCAGTGCCGACCTGGCTCTCGGGAGAAAGCCGCTTTTGAGGGGCTGCTCCCTCCTGAGTCAGCTCCTGGTTCTGGGAGGGAGCTAGGCTCTGATTTTCAGGGATCTTTGTGGGGATCTGCATTCCAGAGAGATGCTCTGCTACCTGGCCATCCGCTTGCAGTTTTGCCAAGCGCCTTGGGGATGGAACCAAGTGTGCTGGCACCCCAGAGGCAGTCTTCTTGCTAGAGGGAGCTCCTGCTTTAACATAAAAAGAAGTTAGCTAGAAAACATCTTAACAAATGCAACAATGTAACTTTAGAAATTAATAACCAAAAATATCTTTCCTCGGTTTGTTGATGCACATAGGACCTTGAAAAGAATAAAATTACAATATAGAAGAATTTAACGATCCTTCCTCCTTGGTATACTAAGTGAGTACAATTCTCTTATTTAAGGGAATCAGAACAATTTTGGGGCTTCTCATGTGGTGCTAGTGGTAAAGAACCTGCCTGCTAATGCAGGAGACATAAGAGACGCGAGTTTGATTCATGGGTTGGGAAGATCCCCTGGAAGAGGAAATGGCAACCCACTCCAGTATTCTTGCCTGGAGAATCCCATGGACAGAGGAGCCTGGCAGGCTGCAGTCCATGGGGTCGCAAAGAGTCAGACACGACTGAAACGACTGCGCATGCAGAGTAATTTTTAGACAAATGAAAGCATAAACGTTTATGAATAAACATGAAGCGGCTTCTTCACAGAACTGACATTTATATTCAGGTCTGAGAATGGGCCAGAATATTTTCTAAATGAGTGACATTTTCATTTCACCAGCTTAGAGGTCAACGCTGCTTTTCACAGTAGAAACTAGAGGATGGACAGCTAAGCCAGACCAAGTCCGATTGGTTTCCCTGTTCAGTGGCCTTTTTCCTTGTCCCATAAAGAAACTGCGAGCTCTGTGATGAGTACCCAGCATGGTGCAGAAGCTCAGAAGGCACTCAGTGAGTGATGAATGGAGGGAGGAAGGAAAGAACAGATCCAGTGGGATCCCACAAGGTGCCAGGGCTCAGGGACATGGCACCTGAGGCTCCACCGTCCAAGCTGCTACTCCATCTCCACTCCACCCACCCCCCCAGGGCAACCTCTTCCCATCAGGTCCACCCTGGCTTCAAAGGTGACTCCCAGAGGCCAACATCCGTGCCGATGTTGCAGAGAGGGGCTGCCTTCTTCAGTCACCTGCATGAGAGCACACGTGAGTCCGGTCTCCTGGACACAATCACCTCAGCAGGCACTCGTTCAGGACAGGACCCCTGGTGTATTCTGGTGGCCCAGGGATCGCTGTAACCCAGTCTTTAGGACACGGCTCTGAAAGGCTAGTGGTCAGAGGCGGCACTCCAGTCTGGAACAGCCTTCAAGAAACCAGCCTCAGCTGACCTTGGGGGAGACTGGCTACTCAGAGGCCAAACCACATCAGACCTCTGAGGGGAGCCCAGAGTGGTCCATCTCCAGGAGCCTACCGGGCTCCTGGCCACCAGTCCCTCTCCTGCCACAATGCGGGACGCGTTCAGACCACTCCGGGTTCTCTCTGAACCTCCTAGTCTGGGTGTGCACCCCGTGCATCCAGTCAAGTCAGAGGTAACCAGGGACAGGAAGGAGAAGGGGGTCAAGGAAAATTTTGCCATGTGGGCAAATTTTCTGAGGGGCGGCCCTGTTCATCATTCTTAATATCCTAGTTTATAACAGTTATAAATTAAAATACGAACTTAGTCAAGAAACAAGGTTAAAATAAAATACAACAGTTAAAAAATATATCTAGAACAGGCAGGTTCATAGAGACAGAAAGTAGATTAGAGGTTACCAGGGCCCAGGGGTGGGGTGTTGGTTATTGTTGAATGGGTAAAAAGTTTCTGTTTATGGTGATGAAAAATACTTAAAATAGGTAGTAATTATGGTTTGCAACATTGTGAATATAAATGATACCTTTAAGGCATACACTTAAAACGGTTAAAATGGCAAATTTCATGTTTTAACCACAAT
Source organism: Muntiacus reevesi (assembly GCF_963930625.1). Lineage (NCBI taxonomy): Eukaryota > Metazoa > Chordata > Mammalia > Artiodactyla > Cervidae > Muntiacus > Muntiacus reevesi. The sequence goes on along the minus strand of NC_089254.1, from coordinate 92,874,302 downwards.
AAAAAGTATTTAAAAAAAAAATTCTAAGAATGGTGAAATCCAACACTGAAAATTCTTTGAGCCCTCCTGGTTTCCAATAATCAGATACACAAGGATTTTTCCGCCCCACTTTCACAATTTAACCATTCATATAACTTGGCAAATGATACCAGGCCCCTCATTAGAGATAAAGGCACCACTTTATGGACTAGTAAATTGCTCAGTTTTCCCCTTGCTAGACTCATCATCGCCATCATCATTTTTCTCTATCATTAGTCAGAATTCTGAATAATGATTTTCAAATAAAATGTTGTTTTATGATCTCTGTAGTGAGAACTCAGGGTGGTGGTTGGATCAGCTTTTTAAAAGCTTTACTGGAAGTACTGACAATTCCAGAAATCACTTGTAAAGAGACAAAAGAAACCACATATACTGGGTTGTGAATATAGTGAGTTTTCCCTTATTTTATACACATTATATTGTTTACTCAGGATTTTTTTTTAACCTCCCTGGTTTAGAAATGAATATTACCTGTATTGTTGGGTGGGGGGGAGGCAATTCTGTACCTTAATTGATATAGGATGGCATCATCGACTCAATGGACATGTGTTTGAGCAAACTCCAGGAAATAGCGAAGGACAGGGAAGGCTGGTGTGCTGCAGTCCATGCGTTGGGGAAGAGTTGGACATGATGGAGAGACAGAACAACTAAAGAACTTGAGGGTTTACAGTTACTCTGTGCCCAAAGTTATTATTTTATATTTACACGCACTAAATGAAAATTGAACTAGTCTCTCCTCCAGTGAAGGTCTGCACTTGTGGGTCTGGGCTGATGGGCTGCTATACTCAGAACTGATAAAAACTGGACTTACTTTCTTTACATCATTCCACTCTCACATCATTAAGTGTAGAATTTAAAATTGCATTCTCAAGTACAAATTAGTAACATGAAATTACTAAAGATAAAGCTATGTATTAGCAATTCAAATGTTTGGCAATCATTTTCCATTTGCATTGACAGAGGATCACTGCTTCTATGAAAACACCATTGGCCATCAGATTTTTGTCTGCAGTGCACAGTGAAGCTGACCGTACAGATGGACAGTTCAGGCCCATTGCAGAAAACCTCAGCTCTGGAAGAATAGATTTTAATGTGTTCCAGAATATTATATATAGTTGTATTGGGTTTTGCTTCTTAGAAAAGGGAATGTTAATCAAATTAATGATTATTGGTGAAAGTTTGAATGAAAAACTGAGGTTTCCTCTTTCCAGTTCAATTTTTTAATTGCTAAGGCAAAATTGGCTTCATAGACTCTTAAATATTTTTAATTTCAATTTCTTACCTCTGACAGCTCAATTATACATGAAAGTGATTCCACCGTACTAAAATTATGGAGTTTTGCTTTTCGGGATTCCATTTACATGCATGAAAGTAAGGAAAGTCTTTATATAGATATACCTAAACCACAGAACTTTAACTCAGAGTGACCCAGCTCAGAAGGGAGGCCGAGAATTGTGAGCCAGCTGAGCCTGTGGCAGTGACCCTCTGGTGCTCTGGACCCTTCTCAGGGAGTCACGAGGTTCATCTTAAGGTGATTATGGCGAAGCCTTGCTCTCCTGCAGTGAACCTGTTACCATCTGCTCCACGCTCCCTGGCGCGCACCTCGCCGCCCGGAGACTCAGAGGGGCCGCTGGCTCCACTCTTGGGCCACTAGGGACAATGTATAAGCTTCTTAATGAGGACTGTGTTAATTAGAATTTTTAAATACTTGAATAATATCTGGCCTCCACAAAATCACTTTATGTGCAAATTTATCCTTAAACCATCAGCTGAAAAAAATACCTTCTTCTGCAGACAAACTGCATAAATCATATAGAGTGTTTGACTCCTAAAGAAAATACATGATTTTCCAAATAGTAAGCCTGTCAGGAAAACTGGGGTCTATCAAGGCCAATGATTTGATATAGTAAGTACAAACCCTCCCATCTACTATTAGAAGCTGGGACTCTATTAGTCAATAACTGGACGGTCCGATTTCAGGTATTAAATGTATCAGAGAGTGAGAACACTTCCCCAAATTCCAGAAGTCATGCTTTTCATTAAATCAGATAGGTCTAACCTAATTAGTCCAAATAAATGGAGTTTCATAAAATCATTTAAAACAGAAGTCTATTTCCTTATGCACACATTATCTGGTCTATTAATTTGCCAAATGGCACATTGCAATCACCAGTCAGTGTTCCTGATGGCTGCAGAGTAAGATGAGCTGTGTTGGGGGGGGCCGGGGGGTGGCCACATCCCACACCCCATCGCCCTGGTGCTAAGTCCTGCTCGGCAGTCGCAGTTTAGAGGTACCCTCGGTGCTCCTGGGTCTCTGCTGCTCGGAACTGCTCAGGCTCACGGGGCTGACTCATGGTTCTCCCAACCCACGAGGGGCTGATTTAAAAGCCAGAGACACCAACTTATTAATTTACAATGGGAGATGGACCTGGTGCAGGGATGGGGCAGGGTGCTCTCACCTAGGGGACAGCCCCATAGGGACAGGTCCACGCAGGGGACCAAATTAAACATCAGAGGTTGCTGGGCTGGCTAGCAAAGATTTAAAGCAAGGGGAGCCATATTTCCTCAAGAGAAACTTACATGGAGCTTCCACGGAAGCCTCATGAGATACACAGTACAACTGGATAGGCGAAGCTTTCTAAAGAACAGAGCCTGATGCAGAGGGGGCAGCCAGGCAGGGTGAACACTGCCCACCCCTCACTGGACGTGCCCCTCCACGAACTGAGTGAAATCTTCCCTCCTCCAGGGGTGCCCGCTTTCACAGCCTGCACTTTCTTCTGGCATTTTCTATCACTTGTCTCCTATGAGACACACCCTGGAGGAAAACGCTGGTCATTATATGTTGGCTGCTACCATTTTCCCACCAATCTCATTCCAGGATTCCAAGGGCACCTCACCTCGAGAAAGTGTGTAGAGTTGCAAAACAACACGGTCAGTTTGAACTTTGGCAAAAACTGCGACCTGACCTGCTGCTGGCTGGCCAGGACACAACCCAGCCAGCAAGGTCCTACTGGGCAGGGTCACAAAGGCTGAACCACACGACTGACCACCTTAGCGTGCACAAGCATGAATAAAGGTCAGTCCATCGAAGAACTTCTTTCGTGAGGGCATTCTTTGATGATGATGATGATGATGATGATAGTAAAACACCTGTAACCTAAAATTTGCCATCTTCACCATTTTTAAATGGATGGTCCAATACCATTAAGCACACCTACACCATTCTCCAGCTGATCCTCAGAACTCTTTCCATTCTTGCAAAACTGAAACTCTGACATGGTTAAACAACATTCCGTTCCTCTCTCTCTCCCAGCCCCTGGCAACCACCCTCCTTCTTTCTGTCTCTATGATTTGTCTAGTCTGGGTACCTCATATAATTGGAATCATGCAGTATATGTGTTTTTGTGGCTGGCTTTTCTAACTTAGCAGAATGTTCTCAAGGTTTATCCGTGCTGTAGCAGGTGTCAGAATTTCCTTCCTTTTTAGGCTGAATCATATTCTGTTGTATGTACAAACCATATTTTGTTATGCATTCATCCATCAATGAATGCTTGGGTCACCTCCACTTTTTGGCTATTGTGAATAATGCTGCTGTGAACATGTAAAGATATCTGTGCAAGAACTTGCTTTCAGTTCTTTTGGGTATATACCCGGCAGTGGAATCACTGGATCAGGTGGTGTTCCTATTTTTAACTTTTCTCAGGAACCACCATACTGTTTTCCTTAGCAGCTACACCATTTTACATTTCTAATTTCTCCACATCCTTGCCAGTACACTTTCTATTTTTTGTTTTGTTTTTTTCTCGTGGTAGCCATCCTAATGGGTGCAAGGTGGACTTGGGGGAAAACTGTTAAAGACGTCTCAAAATACTCATGTACTGAAATTCTAAGTTAGGGCTTTAGAATTCCTAGATTCCATGGAGAGGCACTCACATATCCCATTTTATTTGCTGCACATGATTTGTGAGGCAGGTGGGGAGCATTAACTCCATCTAACAAGAGGGCAAACTGAAGCTCAGAACAGCGAATCAGCCTGTCCCAGGCTCACATCCTCTTCCATTATACTCTGGAGGGCCACATTTTGAGGACCAGAGCAGCGCAAACAAAGAGGGAAAGAATCTCTTGGACTGAACAATGCTGTCAGGCAGAACACCACCCCAGCCCCTAAGGAGCCAAACTTCCAGAAGGCTGAGTTCTGAACCGTGGGACTGACCCGTATCTACTAGTACCAGCCTGCAAGGTACTGACCAGCACATCCTCAAAGGACAGTCCTCTGAGACCCATTACGGTCACCCTGACAAATAGACGGACACATGCAGAGGGGCTGATTCACAGCTTGCTTGTGGGGACAGTAACACCAGAGGAAGGACAGGGATTAAAGAGTAAGGACCAGCTTTGGAGGACTTCCCTGGCGGTCCAGTGTCTAAGACTCTGTGCTCCCAATGCAGGGGGCCCAGGTTTGATCACTGGTCGGCGAACCAGATCCCACATGTGACAACCAAGAGTGTGCACAACTAAAGATCCTGCATGCCACAGCTAAGATCTGGCACAGCCAAATAAACAAATAAATTTTGTTTCTTTAAAAAAAAAAAAAGAACTAGCATTAGCCTGGTTGATGAGTCCTCAAATAACAGCCCATGGATTTGTTCTCCTTTCAACACAAAATAAGTTGCGGCAGGAAGGGACAGGACCGTACCTGTGGTTGGAACCAAACTCGTGGCAGTTACCTCAGAAAACCCAAGGTATCCTCTAATGAGCTTACTCAGCTTTTGGTAGGCAACATCCAGATCATCTGTAGCAGAGGAGAGAAGGTACTTCAGCAACAGACGTATATCAAAACAGAGCCAATCTGTGGCAATAATTTTTTAGCTAGATCTAATTGCATGAATATCGTGGTAGGCAGAATTCTAAGACCCAGTGACACTTCACCCTTGCTTAATCACACACACACACACACACACACACCTTGAGTGTGGGCAGAACCTGTGAATCTGATGAGCAATGACTCCTGTGGTTTTATGGCATCAGGGACTTTTGCAAACGTAATTAGGGTTATTTATCAAGATCCTCATAAATAATTTACTATCCTAATAATAAATATCCTAGTAAAATATCCCAATAAATAACTTATTATCGTAATAAATAATTTGGGTTATTTATGAGTTTGGGCTAATCAAAAAGGAGATTATCCAGGTGGGCCTAATCTAATCATATGATTCCCCATAAAAGGAAACTTCTCTGTTTGGAGAAGTGTGAGGACACTCGAAGCATGAGGAGGAACTTAATGAGCTGTTGCTGCCCTGAAAGAGGAGGGGGCTACATGCACAGGACCTGAGATCAGTCTCTAAAAACTGAGAGTCACCCCTGGCAGCCAGCCAGCCAGCAGTCAGCAACCTCAGTCCTACAACCGTAAGAAACAGCCTTCAGTCAACAACAAGAACATACTCTGGAGCAGGTTTTCCCCCAGTGATCTTATACTTCAAAAATAGAACTTTGCTGAAAGTTACTGACCTGCATTGATTACTGCATCAAAGTATCCTGGATATTCCTGATTAATTTTAATATAAAGGTCCACTCTGGAGACAGCAAATTCAATCTCTACACGACTGAATAATCCTTTTCTCCTCAAGTAGCGCTCATATTTTTGCTTGTCCATGGGTACCACCAGGATATATCGAGGCTCAAAATAGGAATGTTTTAAACTTCTTACACCCTATGTATTTAAAGAAAAGATAGTAAATTAGAAACAGAGACACAATTTAGAAATCATTTAGGGAATATGTGACAACATAGGTTTAATAAGTAGTGTTGTACTGAAGAATTTGTTTATTCTGTATAATTAACTATTGTTTTCCTAAAAATTCCCCAGGATTGGGTTACTTCTCTCTGTGAATCAAACATTACGTTATCATTAGAAAAATGAGAATTCATCCTACCTGGTTATCCTTTAACCATTCTAAGGAACATGACTGTTAAAAAAGAAAATTGCTAGAGACAAATAGGTATGCTCACCGAATACTGCATATTTATAACTGAAAAGCAATTTCAATTCTACTTTTCAAAAGGCATCCTTGCAGCTGCAGGAGACAGATCCTACCAGAGAGAAAGGCTCCTCTGTTTCCCCTCTGTCATCAGTTTGGTCCCTTCCTGTTCCTAAATCAGCAGCCTGGCGGCTGGCTGGCTCCTGTTACATCTCACAGCCGGTACCCAGAGCATGGGAAGGCCAGGCTCCTGGTACCCTGGTAACCGGGAGCCCACACAAAGCAGGGAAGCAGCGGTAGGCAGCAGTGCGCTGAGGAACCGGGGGCCTGGGTCAGGACTGCAGCTCGCCGGCTGCTGTGACTCTGTGCCAACTCCTCTGTGAAATGCAAGTTCTTTCAAATGGACTCTGAAGTTCCTTCCATCTCAATCCAACCATCAGTAGTTTAACTCAGTGTTCAAAATCTTTGTTTTTAAAAATTCAAGGGGAAGAAACAGAGACTTAAAAAAAAAAAAAACCAACAGTGTCTAAAAGGGTCAATGACAAGGAGAGTTTGGAAAAATGATTTAGCTGGGAAGAACCAGGAATAAAGCCTGGTTTATAGACTCAAACTCCTGGCAATGAGCAGGAGGACGCTCTCAGGGAGAAAAAAAGTAAAACAGGAGCCAGAACTCAGAACCGCTGAAATGGAAAAAGGTAGTCACTGGAGCTGGGGAGTGTCTGCACTCAAAGATGCATACTTTTTGTTTCTGCCTTGTTCTAAGGAAGACATTTTCTGGGAAAGGTCTTTGTTGTTGTTGTTGTTGTTCTGGCTAATTAGCATAGAAACAAAGTAAACCTTCTCAAGGATGAACAACCAATCCATTGCAGGAAGATAAGAACTGCAGGGTTTTAAAGTTAGAAAAATTAATGAGCTGGAAGAAAGGTGAACACTTTCACTGAAGCGAGGCAACACTTATCTCCTGGAGGGTAGCCCACCAGGCTCCTCTGGCCAAGGGATTCTCCAGGAATATGAGGCCAAGTTGTCATTCCCTTCTCCAGGGGATCTCTCAGGTGCAGGGATTAAACCCAGGTCTCCTGCATTGCAGGTGGATTCCTTTATTGTCTGAGCCGCCAGGGAAGCCCTTGTGGGGACTGTGTGTGTGTGAGTTGCTTAGTCGTGTCCGACTCTTTGCAACCCCATAGACCGCAGCCCACCAGGCCCCTCCGTCCATGGGATTCTCTAGGCAAGAACACTGGAGTGGGTTGCCATTTCCTCCTCCAAAAGAAACTAAAGAAAGAAAGAAAGTGAAGTCACTCAGTCGTGTCCGACTCTTTGCAACCCCATGGACTATAGCCTACCAGGCTCCTCCATCCATGGAATTTTCCAGGCAAGAGTACTGGAGTGGGTTGCCATTTTCTTCTCCTAGACCCACACAAAAGTCCAAAAAGGGATCACAGTCTCCTGCTCTTCAAAGTCAGAGAGGAAAAAAATTTAAGGGAGAGGTAGTCGATAGTAACGGAATACCTGACTTACCTAGATTTTGTTTTCTGAGTGTTTGGTCTAATGGGATCCTTTTAATCACTTTTTTTCTTTCTGACTAAAAAAATGTTACACTGTTCAGAGAAGGTAACTTGAAAAAAAATCAACTGTATTTGAAGATCTCAAATATTTAATATAACTACATATTTTTTAAAACAAATGAGTTGGATATTCCTGGTTTTACACTGGAGTCAATTTGAGAGAGGCTTCTGTATATTCTAACTCCAGAAGATCACTGTGGAAAGACGGGATATTGGGGAAGAGAGAAAGATCTGCTGAAATCTGAAAGCCTAAATTGCTAAAAAAAAAAAAAAATATATATATATATATGGAAAATGGTAACCAGTGAGCAGCTGAAATCAAACACCAGCCTACCCTAGGCATCTCCCCTGGAGAAGGGAGAGACAAGCTCAACAGCAGGGACCTGCCACTGTCCTGTGAGGACAGGGAACGACCTTCACACCCTGTGGGAAGCATTTTCTCTGATATCACTTATAGAAACAGAGAACCATGCTCTTAAAAGAAAAAGGGATAATTTAGAGAGGAAATAACTCAGAAAATAAATCTTGAGTGGCTGTTTTATTCCATAGCATTTGGGTGATGTCTTGTTATCTAACTCCAGTTGAGTTATTTATATCTTGCTAAGCTAATTAAAAACTTAAAATTTCACATTATTATTACTTTTTAACTTTTTGACCATGCTATGTGGCATGCAGAATTTTAGCTCCCTGACCAGGGATCAGACCCGAGCCTCCTGCAGTGGGAGCATGGAGTCTCAACCACTGGACCACCAGGGATGCCCCCCAAATCTCACCTTCTGTATGCATTCCTTTCAGGCCTAGAAATGTGCTGCCTGCACACCATAGCCTCCTCCCCAGTCCCAAATATATACACAGTTTTACACACTAAAAAGAAATTGATTGAATGGAAAGTACTTACTTCTATTTCCATATGAACACAGCTTGCTAAGCCATCCCTCGCGATACCTTCTATGGTGTCCCTACTTAATCCGTACTTGTGATTACCATAATTATAGGTTAGAATGAATTTCCCCTGCAAGGGAAGAAGTAAAAAGACTTTCCAATAACAGCTGCCATCATGGAATTTAATATAAATTAAATGACGTGATGTCTTCTTTCTATATGAGTCCATAAAACTTACAAATATTAGCAGTTACATAAGGATGACAATGGGTTTAAGAAACTTAATATCAAACTGTGATGGAGAAATTTCATTCAGAATTCCTAGCTGGCAAAAAAAAAAAAAGAAAAGGCTTTTGGAGATAATCTGCTGACCAAATGTCAGAGGAGAGTGAAGGCAATGAAGCTTATGGTAAACAGATCATTCTGCTCACTGACCCACTTCCTGCCAAACGTGTGCTATAAACCTTCATTACGGAGAAAGCAAAACTAATAGTTCACTTTGTGTCTCAGCCATTTTGGCTCTCCCAGTGCACCAGCTCTCCCCGCAAAGCTTCCATTCCCAAAGGCCTTGCTCTCCCAGATAAGCCTGAAGGCCGTCAATTACAGCCACATCCTCAAACCTTTGCATCCAGAGATAAGCAGTAAAAAACAGACCCCTCCTGCTTTTCCTCATAAACACAGCTTTTTATTGGAACTGCCCCAAATGTATTCAGCATTGTGTGTGCCCTCGAGACATGTGAGGTATAAATACTGCCTTCTCTTTATATTCTGGAAGCCCAGTTCTTTCTGAAACTGTAGTCATGTGTAAAAAAGAAAGAAAAAAAAAAGAACTAGCAACATCTCTCAAAATTGTCTTGACTTTTCCTTTGATGATATGATATTTACTAACCACAAGGTGTATGCTGATGACAACAGAAGGAAGAAAAATGTGGACATCCTTGGCCGCTAGGACTCCTCCGATACATGATTTTGAAATAAATGAAGTGAAAACTCCTAAGGCTGAGCCCTGCCCACCGAAGACCAGCAACAGCCAGCACCGTCGTTACAAACGGTAGCAGCTTGGGGGTCTCTGATGCTACCCTCTGCCGCCTGGCCCGGAGGGGCTGGAGGTCCGTGGGGATGGGGCCGGGCTACCTGTCGGGGGCAGTGTTGGAAGGCCATGAAGCACCGGGTGTCCCTCAGGCAGGATGGGCCTCTGGGGTGTGTGTCTGCTGCGGGCACTGAGAAAAATCCACAGCCCTCCCACAGCAAATGAAATGTATGTTATACCTCCTAAAAGTTAAAGACTCAACAATAAATATCCTTAATACTTTACCCACTCAGTGTCATACTGTGTTCTTTGTAATAAATGCTATGACTCCTTTCCTTTTAATCTCTCTCTCTCTCTATACACACACACACACACACACACACACACACAGATAAACAGATATCTGAATCTCTTTTTCAGGTATAACATATTTTATCTTGTTTACTGTGACTCACCCTGTTTTTATAACATGTATTTGAATCACTTTCCAGATGTATACTATGAGTTTGCTTACTTGTGTGTACAAGTTTTGGATCCCAAAAACATCTTTTGGAAGAAGGTAGGGCTGGGAGAAATCTTGCATTGTACTTGTGCACAAAAAATAAGCCTTGTTCAACTGATTTGTTAAGAATTGAGATGAGTGGTCCCCCAGCTTCTGGAGAGGTATACTCCTGTCATGGCTTCCTGCCTGTGGATTTCTTCATACAGAGCAATAGTCTTATCTCAGACACCTCCAGATCTGCGGTCTTATTTCCGCCAGGGAAGAAGACGCTCTGCAGGTGAGTGACTGTGTATGTGGCCTTAAGAAGGGTTCACGGTGTCTGTGGGCACATGGAGGGATGATCTGTGTTTTGCGGGGTGTGGAATGGATACGGAAGTGTGTGCTAGTCTACGTGTGCCCATCAGAGTGGGGAGGTGTGACTGGTCCACAGCAGGTGTGCAGGGGTGGGGTGTGCCAGGGTTGTCTGTCAAGGGGCACTGTGACTTGGAAGGGGACAGGCTGGCTGGGGAGTGTTCCGTAGAGGGGTTCTGTGTATAGAGGCTGAGTGTGTGGGTGTGACTGGTGCAGCTGACGAGGTGTCGTGAATTTCTCCTCTCTAGGTTTGTGTCTCTTCACGAAACAGCCTCAAGCTCCCTTTAAAGAAAAGATCGTAATGACAAAACTCAAGTTAACAATGATGATATCTATCACAGTGAAGTCATGCATGTTAGCAGAGGCAGTAAAAGTGAGTCCTTCTCCAGTACACAAGAACTTTCGTCATGAGAGTAAAACTAGAAGACTAAATACAGTACAGACGTATGGTGATTTCTTAGACTAGGAACTGTAGGACTTACTTGATTACAGACATGATAAGGTCTGAAACATCAGGGGAGCCCGTGGGGGCACTGAGAGCTGTGGAACTAAATCAAGAAAAAATGCCCCAGACTCTACCATGAGAAATTAACAGCAGTGTGGGGAACTAGTTGTCTTTCAACCCAAAGAGTCCTAAGAGAATGCTTCTTACTAGTATCAAGATAACTCCTCAGATTTCTATTATGACTTTTAGAAATATAAAGTCTCAGAGTACCCTTGGTACATTAAACTGAACTTCTAAAACATAGCCCTAAGAGAGAAAATCATAAAGAATTTCCAAGATGTTCTTCTGACAAGATTAGAGAGAAAATGGCCCAGGGACTATAGGGTTTTCTCACTTGGTTTCTCTGTGAATGCAAGAGAAAATATGTACCATGTGTAAAACTGGTCATTCAAAATTAAACTCACAGCAACTGCAGACCTATGCTTAAATGCTCCACAATTGCCTGCACTGAGGTGTAAGCCAGGTCTGTTATTTGAGGATGGGGCAGAGGAAGGACAGATGAAGGAGCAGGGGGGAGAGAGGAGGGAGCCTGAAGCAGTAAGAACATCACTGATTGGATGGTAATCTTTCAAAAGCAGAAACAGAGATTAGTCCTTAATCCTGTCCTTCACTAGACTTCAGGGGGGAAAAAAAGTGGTGTAGGATTAATTTAGTGATAGAAAGAAGATGATGATAAGATAAACAAAATTAAGGCCCATGCCTGAAAAGAGAATAAGAGGCTTACAGATTTATCAGTAGTGATGAAGATATGAGATACTCTTTAACTGAAGTCATGGGTGGATAATGTATTGACATTAACATGTACCTTTGATAGACAAAACACGCTAGGGTTGTGAGGATTGCTTTGCATGCGAAGGGCCAAGAAAGAACAAATAAATTATTTTAAGGAAATGAACACAGAGACAAGGTTGTTGTGAATTACTACCGATGACTAGATGACCAGGGTTTTAGGGGATAAAACTTTAAATTGAAAAAAACTGTCCAGAGCTCCTATGAAAGGGACCAGAGCAGGGTAGTGACCCTCACTTAGGAAAGCCACAGACCTCAAAGAAATGAGGAATCTTCTCTGATCTAATGTCGAGGGCTTCCAACTGCGTTAGTGACCTGCCTGCCGGCTCTCTGGGACTGAGGACTTCTCACATAGCGATGTTTCTGGGGAAGGTTAAGGCTGTGTACGTGTCCGGGGCAGACCAACTGGCTGAAATGGTGTGTGGGGTCACAACAATTAGAAAGTACCAAAGATAGCAAAGAGGGAGTGGTCGGTGGACAGAACATGCCAACTCCCTGGAAGTGCTCAATTCATAAGTTAGCTGAGTAACATCAGTTTTGCGGGAGTTGTTTATCTTGAGTAAAATCTGATCACAAATAGCAGCACCTGACAAACACAGATCTCAAGAACTTTTCATGGTGCCCTTTCCTCCATTTTCTTAAAACATCTCTTTATGTGGTTTCAATGGAAATTTACAGTATTTTCTCCAAGATCATAAAGCAGCGTGTGGACGATGATATATCAAAGGTATTAAAAACACAATTCAATGAGAATACATCCATGTAATTGTTCTCTTTCTTATCATGATTTCCTAATACTTCTACCAGAGAACATGTATTTCTTATGCATTACACAAAAAGAGCATTCTTACCATGTTTTGCATTTCATCAAAAACTTCTTGAGAGATAAAATGATAATCAACCCGATCTCCTTCTCCAAAGTAAGGCAGTCTGGTGGTGTGACAGGCCCTGAAAACAGAAAGTATATAACTCCTATCTCTTTCTATTAATTTGAAATTCAAAATGGAAAAGGTTTTGGCATAAAGTGTTTTAAAAAATTAAAGTGGATCCACAAATCATAAAGTAACATAACCATGAAAACCCTGAGGTTTGGCAGTGCTAGACACGTTCACTTGCTATACTGTATAGGGATTATACAAATTTTGGATTCAGTTCAGATCAGTCACTCAGTTGTGTACGACTCTTTGTGACCCTATCACTTGCTATACTGTATAGGGATTATACAAATTTTGGATTCAGTTCAGATTAGCCACTCAGTTGTGTCCGACTCTTTGTGACCCCATGGACTGCAGCACGCCAGGCCTCCCTGTCCATCACCAACTCCTGGAGTTTATTCAAATTCATGTCCACTGACTTAGTGATGTCATCCAACCATCTCATCCTCTGTCATCCCCTTCTTCTCCTGCCCTCAATCTTTCCCAGCATCAGGGTCTTTTAGGATGAGTCAGTTCTTCGCATCAGGTGGCCAAAGTGCTGGAGTTTCAGCTTCAACATCAGTCCTTCCAATGAATGCCCAGGACTGATCTCCTTTAGGATGGACTGGTTGGATTTCCTTGCAGTTCAAGGGACTCTCAAGAGTGTTCTCCAACACCACAGTTCAAAAGCATCAATTCTTTGATGCTAAGCTTTCTTTATAGTCCAACTCTCACAAACATACATGACCACTGGAAGAACCATAGCCTTGATTAGATGGACCTTAGTTGGCAAAGTAATATCTCTGCTCTTTAATATACTCTCTAGGTTGGTCATAACTTTCCTTCCAAGGAGTAAGAGTCTTTTAATTTCATGGCTGCAGTCACCATGTGCAGTGATTTTAGAGCCCCAAAAAATTTAGTGATGGATTACCAACACTTTGTTGTATTATCAATAATAAGTTTTCACTTATTGTTCTTTACCACCTTCTGAGTCATGACCTCTAATATCACATCATCAAACTTTAAGAAATAAAACAATATTTATCACCCATATACTTTTCACCTGGATGTTTTCATAGTCTCCCTGGTCTATGGCTATTTTCTGGAATGCTCCCTACCCCACTCCTCCATCTGGTTAGCCCACTTGTCTTCAGGACTCAGTTTAAGTGTCACTCTCAAAAGGCCTTTCTGGACCCTCTGTGGCTGGGTGATGCACCTCTTCTTTATCCACAGGCAGTCTCAGTGCCTGCCGCCAACTCCTCCCCCACCCCCTTGTTCAGGACCCCATCTCCTCCACTGCTGGAGGGTGGAGACCAGCCTGTTCCTCATTCCTGCCACACTCCTCAATCTATATGAAGGATCCTCTATCTAAGGATCCATGATTCCAACACTGAATGGCATTCTCAGCTCAACCAGAGAGGGCTCTTCTGCCCGCTGTCTGAAATAGCATCCCCACAGCGTCCCTGGTGGCTCAGATGGTAAAGAATCCACCGACAATGCAGGAGACCCAGCTTTGATCTCTGGGCTGGGAAGATCCCCTGAAGAAGAAAATGGAAAATGGCAACCCACTCTAGCATTCTTGCCTGGAGAATTCCATGAACAGAGAGGAGCCTGGCGGGCTATAGTCCAGGAGTCTCAGAGTCAGACACAACCGAGCACACACATGCACGCAATCTAGCTCGCCACACCCCAATTACTGCTACTCCTTCTCTCTTTTTTTTTTCCCTGTCTTGCCCAGAAGGATGTATGAATAATAAAGGGAGCACTTTATGTTTCTAAAAATTTTTTAAATTAATTTTTAAAATTTTCTGCCATACCACAATGTGAATCATCCATAAGTATACATATGTCCCCTCCTTGAACCTCCCTCCCACCTCTCCCCATCTCACCCCTCTAGGGAGTCGCAGGGTACTGGGTTTGAGCTCCCTGTATCATATAGCAAATTCCCGCTAGCTATCTGTTTTACATATGGTAATGCATGTGTTTCAACGCTACTCTCTCAACTCAGCCCACCCTTTGCTTCCCCCGCTGTATCCACAAGCCTGTTCTCCATGTCAGCGTCTCTATTCCTGCCCTGCAAATAGGTTCATCCTTACCATTTTTCTAGATTCCATATATATGCATCAATATACAATATTTGTTTTTCTCTTTCTGACATACCTCACTTTGTATAACAGGCTCGAGGTTCATCCACCTCATGAGAACTGACTCAAATGCATTCCTTTTTATGGCTGAGTAATATTCCTTTGTATATATGTACCACAACTCCTTTATCCATCTGCTGATGGATACCTAGGTTGCTTCCATGTCCTAGCTATTGTAAATAGGGAGTACTTTATCTTGTTCATCTTATCTGCCACTGCATTCACAGTGCCAGGCGCACAGTAGGCATTTACTAAGTATCTATAACATGATGAATTAATTGAACACGTGAAGTGGACAGTAGCTGTGATGAGCTCCATTTTAAGATGACTATAAAAATGACTTGCCCAGGGACTTCCCTGGTGGTTCAGTGGTTAAGACTTGGGAGTTTTCACTGCAGGGGGCTCAGGCTTGATCCCTGGTTGGGTAACCAGGGATCCCATATGACATGTGGCATGCCCCCACCACCAAAAAAAAAGAGACTTGTTCAAGGCCAGAGAACAGGCCAATACTGGTCCCGGAACTAAACTGTGACTCCCAACTAGCCCAGGACTGTTGATTTCAGACATGCTGACTTCCCAATGTTAAGTTCTGGGAATGCAAACTGATTTTTAGATTATCCTATGGTTTTAAAACAGGAGATGCAAATAGCTAGACACATGACATGCTATTTCACTGACTCCTCCCAAAAAGATATGAGGTAGGTATTATTACCATTACCAATAGTTGTATTACCATTACCGCTGTTATTACCTCATTACCACTGTTCTCATTTTATAGTTGACGAAATTGAGACACAGCAGCGAAGTAACATGACTCAGTAACAACCACAGGATGACACCGAAGTCAGGTACACGGGGTCGCAGAGAGTCGGACACGACTGAGCGACTGAACTGAAGAGGGTAAAGTCACAACCTCAAAATCTTCTCCATTTCAAAGTCAAAAACAAACAAGCTTTTATAATTCATACTATTGTTCCCCTGCCTTATAGCCAAGAACTAATACTATAGAGGTAAAGGTTTTAAGATCACATTTAAACTGCACACTCAGGAAAGTGCACACATTCTAAGAGAAGGCGGTCCCAACGCCGTGACCTTCGTTGTGCTGTTTGCTCTCACCGACATCTCTTCCCACCACTTGGCAGGGACCTGAGACCCTCTGTTTGTTGGTGTCCTTGACAGTCAGGACAGATAACTCAGTGACTTCGCTTCGGGTGCCGTGCAGCCTTTGTACGCTGTACTGAATTTGCATTTTCCAACAAAAGAATTGAGTGGCAGGGATTTTCTCAGAATTTCTAAAAGAAAGACAAAGCAAAGAAGCAATCTGAAGCTTCTAAGCAGGTAAATAAAGGGATGGCTTCACTGATGTGGAGAATGCTGATGACAGAACCAGCATCCACTGTGGAACTTTCTATTAAGAAGGACCTGAGATGACCTATGGTTTTTTGAATCTGTCATCCAGTTTTCACATATAGAAATGTTTGCTCTGTAGCATGCTGTCTAAATATGAATATCTTAAAAAGGAAATACTTCATAGTGAAAGAAATGTTTCATTAAACTTAGATAAACAACTGCCAGATAAAGAAATTTGCTTGGGCCATCACCTTTAATATGTTTCCTCTCCCGGGTCTAAACATAATTTCAATTGTAATTTACATTTCTATGAGTTTATCTTTACTAACTTACTAGTTAAATCAAGGTAAATTAGTTAAAACCTGGTTTGCGATGGGAGCCATACTCTTGTTAGTTTCATTTAATAGACAAAAGAACTGAGTCACAGCAGTTAACCTCAGCCTACAACACTGGTGCTCAGAGTCTAAGGGTGAGTTACACATTCTTAGAGGCCGATTCACTGGCCAGCTGTCATCTAGGATCCTAACAAACCAAGTCTGTGGACTGGGGGAGATGATCAGGACAGAAAGGAATACGGAAGGCCAGGTCAAATAATGAAATGTCACTACATCCGGGAACATGTAAGAAGAATAAGCAAAAATGTCTAAGAAGAGGTAGGAGATGGCTGAGGGAGTAGAAGTTTTTTCAGTGTGATTCAGAAGCGTGCAGATTTAGAATCTCAATTCTGGACCAGATTGCCTCAAGAAATAATGAACTTGTTACTGAAAATATTTAGGCAGAGAGCATTTTGGCTGTGAGCTCATCCAAACTCAGGCACATTTATAGAATGCCATATTGTGAGCAAGGGACCTCTTTCACTGGGTATTCACAAGTGCCCAGGTATTCCGAGGGTGCTTGGTAGGCATACCTAATTGGTCCCAATGCCCAGTGCAAATGTGTTTCAGTAAATCACTGGACAAATTTAAGAGATCAGGAACACATAAGATTCCAGCATGTACTGTGTCTGATTATCAAATTCCAGGAAGCCACTACTCTGTCCACCTTCCAGTAACTACATACCACTTTCTAGTTTGTGCCAACACCTGTCACTACATCCTAACCAGTCTCCTAGTTTCCAGCCTTCCCTCCCCAAACCCTCTCCCAAACTGCCCACAGGGCCCACTTTCTAAAACGCAGCTGTGACCCTGACACTCCTCTGCTTAGAGATCCTTTATGGTCAGACCCCTGACTTTTCCTCCAGTCCCATTTTCTGCCATCTTCCTCCATGCTTCACGCTTAGGCAGGCTACAGTGGATAATACTCTCAGTTAATCAAATGTGCCTGTTGTTTTTTCTGCCTGGACTGCATTCCCTGCTCAAATCTCACATCCCATTTACCTCTCATTTCTTCTATCACAGAGGTTCTTCACTTCCCTCATCATAGCACCCATCAAACTATCTTGTTAGGTGGCTTTACTTAACTGAATCTCATATAGGTTGTAAGCAGCTAGGAGGACAAGACCCATGTCTGCTTGTTTCATAGTTTTATCGCTGGAACAAGGCACACAGATAGTGCTTAAGAAACAGTGACTGAAGGAATAAATAAACCATTGTACTAGTCTGTCACATCTGTATAAAGGGGCATTAGATTAGACAGCACTACGGAGCTATAGCTCATATCATCTCATTTAGCTCAATAGCTATGGGTCTTTGATTTACCATATTATTAGTAGAATATATTTAGTAGTCAATATCATGGAAAAGGTTATAACAATAAAGATTGCTCTAAGAAGAATAAAGTTTTGCTTTCATGCCTAATCAGATTACTTTCAAGGCCTTAAATCTGGAAGATGAACAGGCATGCTGGTTATTGTTTTATGTTTCTTTCATTATCCAGCACTCTTCCAGGAAGCTACTGATCTGTGCAGTAATAGTGAGACTAGAAATAAATGGAGAGACTCAGAAGGCATGGCCTACCTCTAGGCCATGGATGCGTGCTCAGTTGCTCAGCCATATCTGACTCTTTGTGACGCTATGGACTGTAGACTGCCAGGCTCCTCTGTCTATGGGATTTTCCAGGCAAGAATATCAGAGTAGGTTGCCATGCCCTCCTCCAAGGGGTCTTCCTGACCCAGGGATTGAACCCACATCTCCTGCATTGGCAGGCAGATTCTTTATTAGTGAGCCACCTGGGAAGTCCCATCTCTAGGTCACTTATAAACTGGTAAAGAAAGAACATCCAATCTATTCCTAAAACCAAGAACAAATAGTAAAATCAGATCCTGAGGCAAGAGAACAATCTCTCAGCCACACCAATATTTGTTATACCACTGAGATACATTTTTAATATTTATACATCTGGATATGCAACTCAGCATGTGAATTATTTCATTGAACGTCATAGTCTTGGTTAAATGCAATTTAAAAAGGAAGACAAAATGCCAGGAGAAAATGTGCTAAATAGGAGGGAAAGAAAAGATTCAAGCAAGCGCTAGAAAAAGCCCCTTTGTAAATGTTTATGTGTTTCACAATGAGACTATATTCACGCCTTTTTTTCCCATTTAATTAAAAATCAATAAAATTTATGTTGGATGAAGACTAAAATAAAAGAAAATCTAAACAAGAGCAATGGTTTGCCCCTGAGAATGCACTTTGGTTTTATCATTTGTTTTAATTAGAAAGTTGCCGCGTATCATCATAGTACTATCTGACTTTCTTACTGCATGAAATTACTGGTTTCCTAATACTCTTTATGGTCCAATGATAGGCTCTTTGGGCTCCCCAGGTGGCGCTAGTGATAAAACAACCCGCCTGCCAGTACAGGAGACATAAGAGATGCGGGTTCTATCTCTGGATCAGGAAGATACCCCCGAGGCGGGCATGGCAACTTACTCTGGTATTCTTGCCTGGAGAACCCCATGGACAGAGGAGCCTGGCGGGCTGCAGCCCAAAGGGTTGCAAAGAGTCGGACACAACTAAAATGACTTAGCAAGCATGCATGACATGCTCTTTGAGCCATGCCTTGGTGAAATTCTGAGAAGGACCCTCCTATTTACAAGCCCTGACCTCTGCCTCCATGAAGATGCCAGAGCATGGTCAGACAAGGCTTCTGAGCCCATGAGGGAGGTGGGAGGGTGACTGGGGGTTTTCCCCACTCAGGTTATTTTTCCACTCGTCACTAACCCCATCCAGAGGAGAAAAATAGCAGTGGCAACAGTACCATTATAGGAGGAGGACGCTCATTTTAGGATTTTTGTTTTGTCATCCTGTGCCTCCAGACAAATTGCATATGTGAGGCTATTTAAGGTCTGAGTTCCCCACCTTCAGAGTCTCTCCACTTATTTCCAAATACATTACAGTCATTAAGGCAAGGGCCTCATCAATATTGTTCCCACTGCATCTTCAGGGCCCAACACATGGGAAGAACTCAATAAATCTTTATAGAAAGAATGGATGAACAAATGAATGAATCTCTTCATCTCTCTATGTACCCATCAGTGGAGGTTGGAAAAAAAAAAACTCTATGCTTCTTAGCACGGTAATTTCCCACTCAATTTTGCATATAATACCATTAACTAACTCATCCATCCATTCAGGCAATCACTTAGTCATTCATTTAGCAAATATGTCTCATGCAAGTAGAAGCACCTGGCCATCTGCTGAACACTGGGAACTCAATGGTGAGCAAAGCTGGCATCAGTCCCCACCCTCACTGGGCTTACAGTCGAGCAGGGGAACCAGGCATTAGTACATCATCACAAGCATGATGGACAGACATTTAACAGTGGAAAAGCAGGATTTAATGAAAGTGAACATCGGTGGGGTTGGGGCGGGAGCTAGCTATCCAGTGAGCGTGTCAAGGCCAACTGG
This sequence comes from Muntiacus reevesi, assembly GCF_963930625.1. Lineage (NCBI taxonomy): Eukaryota > Metazoa > Chordata > Mammalia > Artiodactyla > Cervidae > Muntiacus > Muntiacus reevesi. Next base: position 92,854,405 of record NC_089254.1, on the reverse strand, counting down.
GTTACAACCTTGATGATGAGTTAACAGACATCTCCAAGAACACATCTGGCCCTGTGTGCCTCAGAGAGCAAACCACAAACAAACAGGAAGGATGGGCTCTGAACCATTTGCAACAGAACTGGTGTCAGACACGTGAAAGGACTTCTAAGCAGGAAAGCCTTGGTTCATGTAAGTCACTTTGGTTCGCTAAAAGGTTCCACGTTTACACATTAGCACCACAGTCAGGAGATATCTTCCCTGCCCTAGCTTGATCGTCCATTCATTAGGCTCCACTTATCTTTCGAAGCAGGTTCCATACCGCTGTATAAGCATAAAGACACTCTGCACTTTTCAATTCTGATATTAAGTTTTAATTTACTTTTTGTTGCTTCAGGGTGTTTAGAATAGATTAATGAGTAAATCCTTCTATAGTATTTGTTTCCTGGAGTTGTTCAAATGATGGATATAATTTTAGATCTCTAAATAAACGAACCTGTTTAACATGGTGTTTACATTGTTTGAACACATGTAGCTTAAGGGCAGGAACTAGTCTGTAACAGCATTAAAACATAATTTACATTTCTTTTTCTTGCCGTCTTATGTATCTTTGTAGTCACATTCTCAGCTCACTGAGAAACATCACTAAAAGTAAGGTCTTTGCTATACCTTAAAAAAAGGAAAGAGGAAACCAGTTGAAAAGGTCACAGCGATAACTCTGAAACTGAGACACGGAAACCTTTAAAAAGTCTCTTAAGTCCAGCTGATGATTTCCCCGGAAGGTTCTTGTGTTTTGGATATATCCGGCTATTTTAACTGAGTCATTTGGGAATCACACAGTGAAATATCTGCCCCAGAAAACTGAAAGGGTACTGAATGCTAACCTGAGGGTAAGGAAAAGGAACTCTTTGGCTGTCATTTCTCGTTCCTTCCTTCTGAATTATGCCTCCAAAGAGGAAGACTTGAGCGGAAATAAAGCAGCTGACATGCTGGCAGCTTGCGCTCCGACAGTGATGAGGAGAGGCTGTGACTGGAGCGCAGACCCACATCCCAACCCCCATCACAACGCTGTGATCCGCGTGTCACACCACACAGGCAACAGGAGGAGACCATGCTCCAACACCAGGAGGCTTAATTAAGACCACCTGTAGTTCCAAATCTTGGAGCCGGATTTTGGCTGTGGCTGAGTGCATCAAAACATTTGGAGGGTTAAAGTAAAAAAAAAAAAATAATAAATACAGTGTATATCACAGTGTAATAACTGGCAAAGCAGCTCATAAACCTTCTATGCATGCCTTTTAACTTGCTTAAAATTAATACCCATTGTGAGCAACAGCGGACATTTTACAGCCTTAGCAGCCAATAAACTCACCCGTATCTGAAGTAAGTGCTGAACTGTCTGCAGAGGCGGTGAGCGAGTTCTCGTTTACCACATGCTTGAGGACCGGCCAACACCAGCATGGGGTACGGGGCATCCAGACTCGGCAGGGTGCTGCAACACAAGGCAGAGCGGGCACGCGCGTTAATGCACCCGGCGTGGAAAGCCGCCCACGGCGCAGTCCCGGCGAACCCGGCTATCCGGCACGAGCTATATGCAGACACGGTACCGAGGGACGGTCCTACCTTCCAAAGGCAAACTGATTACAAAATAGCGAAGAATTCACCTTAACACCATTTTTAGAAGGAAAAACACGGTAGGAGAGAGATTCATTTCTGGTTGATGGAGTTTTCCCCCAAGAAATTCAAAATGAAAGAAATAAGACTTGCTCTCTCAGAGGTAAACTTTTTCATATCTTTTTTTTTTAAGTAATTAATTTATTTTAATTGGAGGATACTTACTATACAATATTGTGATGGTTTTTTGCCATATACCAACATGAATCAGCCATGGGGTATGCATGTGCCCCCCCCATTCTGAACCCCCCCCACCTCCATTCACACCCTATCTATCTGGGTTGTCCCAGAGTACTGGCTTTGGGTGCCCTGCTTCATGCATTGAACTTGCACTGGTCATCTTTTTGACATATGGTAATGTACATGTTTCAATGCTATTATCTCAAATCATCCCACCCTCGCCTTCTCCCACTAAGTCCAAAAGTCTGTTCTGTGTCTCCTTTGCTGCCCTGAATGTAGGATCATTGTTACCATCTTTCTAAATTCCATATGTATGCATTAATTTACAGTATTCTCTTTCTCTTTCTGACTGACTTCACTCTGTATAGTAGGCTCCAGGTCTTATCTGTTGATTTAGAACACTGATGTGGGGACTTCCCTGGTGGTCCAATGGTTCAGAATCCTCCTTCCAGCACAGAGGATGTGGGTTCAGTCCCTGTCTGGGAACTAAGATCCCTGTGCCATGGGGCAGATAAGGCTGCACACCGCAATTCGAGAGGCCTATGTGCCACAAATACTGAGCCCTCAGGCTCTAGAGCTCAACCGCGGAAACTAGAGAATGCCTGCATGCCACAACGGAGACCCAGGGCAGGCAAAATAAAAAAATTAAATAAAAGATAAAATGGCAAATTTACTATGAAAAAGAACACATGTGTGCAAAGAAAATAATAATCACTAATGTTTACATGAGCAATTACTATGTGCCAGGCACTATTCTAGGCATCTTACGTGCATTACCTCATTTAATTATTGCAGGAAGCTAATGAAGCCTATTCTATCATTCTCCCCACTTAACACACAAAGAAACTGAAGTACAGAGAGGTTAATTAACATGCTCAAAGTAACAGCTAGTAAGTAAGAGCTGGTATGAATCCAGGCATGGCTTCCAGGTCTTAAAGACCAATTTGGGCTAATTTACATAAAATCTCTTGCAACAAGCAGAGCTGAAGTGTGTGGGTTTCACTCATGACACAAATTCTAGAAATACAGACTAAAATATAATATTTTGAAAACAATATGGCTGAGGTGTAGATTCTATGAAGCACGGGGGCAGCGCAGCATAAGTTTTCAATCCCTCTGAACACTCACAGAAAAACAGAAAAACTTGAGAACAGAAGTCCATGGAAAATAAAACCAGACGAAATTTCGTGGATAATGAAACCAGAAGAAAAGCCACAAACCCACAAGACTTTTATGGCACTGGAATCTGTGCAGGAGGAAGGAGGAGGAAGCAATGGGCAGCATTTGAGAACAAGAGAACCCCCCAAACAACAGGTATCCAGCAAAAAGCAGGCAGGCTGGAACTGTACATGTCCAAAAGCCTACACAGGAATGCTCATAAAAGCTGTATTTGCAGTAGCCAAAAACTGGGATCAGCCCAGATGTCCTTTGAGGGATGGTTGGTTAAACTAATTGTGGTGTATTCCACAAGGAATACTCTTCAGCAACACAAAGGAGTGAACCACTGATACATTTAACAGCTTGAATGAATCTCCAGGGAATGAGGCTAAGCAAAAAAAAAAGTCAACCCTCAAAGCTTATACATATACTATATGATTCCATTTATATAGACTTCTTGAAATGACAACATTCCAGAGAAGGGGAACAGATTATCAGTTGCCAAAGATTAGGGAAGGTGAGAAGGATGGAGGCAGCTATTGCTAATTAAAGAGAAGCAAAGGGATTCAGGTGACAAAACTCCTGTACCTTGACTGGAACTATGTTGTGCTCAGTCATGTCCTATTCTTTGCAACCCCATGGCCTGTACCCCTCAGGCTCCCGAGTCCATGGGACTTCCCAGGCAAGAATACTGGAGTGGTTGCCATTTCCTACTCCAGGGGATCTTCCCGACTCAGGGATCAAACCCATCTCCTGAATTGGTAGGCAGATTCTTTAGCACTGTGCCATCTGGGAAGTTACCCATTTCTATCTTGACTGGAGTGATGCTCATGTGAATCTACACATCTGATAAATTGCACAGAACTAAACGTACACATGAGTCCATGCAAAACTGGTGAAATCTGATAAGGTTGATGGATTGTATCAATGTCAGGTTCCTGGTTTTGATATTCCACTATAGCTAAGCAAGATATTATCACTGAGGGAAACTGGGTGAAAAATATCTAGACTTTCTCTGTATTATCTCTTACAACTGCATGTGAATCTAAAATTGTCTCAATAATTTTTAAGTGATTAAAGAGAGAAAATTTTGAAATGAGGTGATGAAAATTGAGGATAGGCAAAGAAGATCTACTTCCTAAAGGAGAAAACCAAAACCAAAGGAACAGAGCAAATATTATAGACTGTCATTCAAGAAAAAAGTTTCCTTAAAAAAAAATAATAACAGTATACAACATTCCTGAGACTATTAGCCCAGAACAACTGGGCTAGAAATGTTGTAACAATAATACTAAGGCATAGTCTAGTAAAAGGCAGTGTGTGCTCAGCTGTGTCCAACTATTTGCAACCCCACATATTGTGGCCCACCAGGCTCCTCTGTCCATAGCATTTCCCAGGGAAGAATACTGGAGTGAGTTGCCATTTCCTTCTCCTTAAAAAAAGGCAGAAGTGGGGGTAATTATTTAGCTAGAAAGAGAACACATGATTTATACAGGAAAGAAAATTAAATTGTCATCATGTTTTTGACAGCAATTTTTGCACGAAAAGAAAATGGAGAAGCACTTTTAATATGTTTAAGGGAAAAAAGTATGAGTCATGGATTTTATATACAACAAAAAATGATTTTCAAGTGTAAAGGGCAGATAATCTTCCATATTATCAACATGGAAGATTTCAAGAGATACTGATTGCACAGCCCTTCCTAAAGAATGTGCTAAAGAACACGCTTCATACAACTAAAATGACTCAAGAGGCATCACTGTAAGGGCTGGCGGTGGGCAATAAATATGCAGTTACCCAGAGAACTAAGGCTAAATGACAGCAAAGGAGAAAGTACAGTGTGTGATGGATATATGTTCTGACAATATAAATATACTGCACTATTTTTAAAATGGAGTGATTGACACTTATATGAAATATATACAGTAGGCAAATTCATAGAGATAGAAAGTATATTAGAAGGTACCAGGGGATGGGAGTAGCAGGAAATGGGGAGTTATTACCTAATGGCTACAGAGCTTCTGTTCTGGGTGATGAAAAACTTTTGGAAACAGATGGTGGTGACGGTCGCACAGTACTGTGAATATAATTAAGGCCACTAAACTGTACACTTTCAAGTGGTTAAAATGGCAGATTTTATGTGTGTGTGTATATATATATTTAACCAAAACAAAAAACAATGGGTGATGGTTAACAGGAAGAATATCAGCAAAACAGTTTTAATGCTTCAGTAATTATTACTATTGGTATTCTGATACTGTTGTGGTATAATATGGGTCATTAAAAAAAGAGTAATCATGGGATGTTCTAATTTCATCTTCTTCACTGTCTTTGGTGAGGGAGAAAAGGAGATACAGATGTAACAGAGATGAAGTTCAGTAAAAGTTCAAATTAGTCTTGAAGCTGAATTGTATCAATTGAGGAGGTATTTTACTATCTATTTTTAGATAGAGCTATCTAGATACAGATTAGATAGACATGAAAGATTAAGTAGATGTAATGAAGTGAAGTGAAGTCACTCAGTCGTGTCCAACTCTTTGTGACCCCATGGACTGTAGCCTACCAGGCTTCTCAGTCCATGAAATTTTCCAGGCAAGAGTACTGGAGTGGGTTGCCATTTCCTTCTCCAGGGGATCTTCCTGACCCAGGGATCAAACCCAGGTCTCCTGCATTGCAGGCAGACGCTTTACTGCCTGAGCCACCAGGGAAGCCTAGTAGATGTAATAGGTAGGAACAAATAGGCAAGATGGATGAATGGATGGATAGTAAAAAGAATCAGTAGATGGATCAATGAATGGAAGGAAGGAGGGAGGGAGAGAAGGAAGGAAATTTGGATGGATAGTAAAAAGAATCAGTAGATGGATCAATGAATGGAAGGAAGGAGGGAGAGAGAGAAGGAAGGAAATCCATTTCTAGATTCTGTCCACTAAAAGACCTACAAAACAATGACCAACCCAGTAAAGATTGTCTCTAGTGCCCACACGGCGATTGGGAAATACCACTTCTCACTAAAGTGAACCAGGGCTTCTTGGAGAAATGGCTGATTTCAGAGTCCAGACAAAGCTTGGACAACATCAGTTTGGAGAACCTTGTCATATGAGAGAGCAAGAAAGCCCTCACTGACTACCAGGCCAGAGTCAACACTTGGCCATATCATTTGGATTCTTACTGCAGTCTCGCCAGGAAAGAGGACAGTGAGTCCCCAGTATCACAGCCTAAAAGTTCCAAGAGAAAAAGTCAGTGTTTCTTTCCTGGAGGTTGACTTCTGGGGCTGCCAGGGAGCTGTGTCCTGACCCAGGGTGGGAAGGACCTGGCACGCCTCCTCCTGCCTCCACGAGCTTTACATCATGAACACTGCTCCATCCCAGGGCATCTAGGGTGGCTTTGGCCACTTGCTATTCTCTGTCTGGCAGCCAGAAATGATCAAGAAATGTGTGTTTATCAGACACTGCTGTAAATTTGTTTGATACATATTTTTATATAAATGTACCCTAAAGCGTGAAACAACTAACAATCTCATAAACTAGAAAAGAAATACAATGAGGACAATAAATGCCCTTCTTTTAAATCAAATGTGCTTTTCCAGATGTATGCAAATAAATGATAAATCATTTCACCTAGAGGGCTACCATAAATATATAAAACTGTCAACGTCTACATGATTAAATTACATGTAAAAAATCATGTCCTGGATGCAAAATAAAACATTTTCTCTCTGTGGGAAACCAACCGGGTGAAGTACAGGAGCAGACCACATGAAGAAGAAGAGCCGTTTATAACCCAGAGACTTTACAAGCATTTTTAAAATGCCTTTGGGTACTGATAGAATTTCTGTATTATACTTATAGTGTCAATGGCCATCTGCTTCAACAGAGTGTTTAAAAAGAAATGGAGAAATTGTGGTAAATCTGTCTTTAAACTTAGAGGTGAGGGTCTCTATTCCTGTGTTCAGTCAAGCTGGGTGACTCCTCCCTGTGGGGTTGGTTGCAGCTCTGTGCAACCCGTGGAAAGACTGTTTCAGTTTCCCTTTGGCGAGCAGGGATTCTAGGGACTCTCTAATATAGAACCTGTGGTCACGGGTGCTCTTTGGCAGGGGTTTCTAGCACCCACTCACAGCTAAGGAAAAACTGTCAGTGATAGAGACCATCGCAATGCTCTGTTAATAAGGCGAGGGTCTGGTGTTCTCTCCTATAGCAGGTATGTCGGCAAACTTTTTTTCATTTTTCACTTCACCATCCGATGTCACAGGCTTCCCTGGTAGTAGCTCAGTGGTAAAGAATCCACCTGCAGTGTGGGAGACCACGGTTTGATCCCGGGGTTGGGAAGCTTCCCTGGAGAAGGGATAGGCTGCCCACTCCAGTATTCTTGGGCTTCCCTGGTGGCTCAGCTGGTAAAGAATCTGCCTACAATGGGGAGACCTGGGTTTGATCCCTGGGTTGGGAAGATCCCCTGGAGAAGGGAACAGCTACCCACTCTAGTATTCTGGCCTGGAGACTTCCATGGACTGTGTAGTCCAAGGGGGTCACAAAGAGTTGGACATGACTGAGTGACTTTCACTACCAAGTAACAGGCTAGCCCCCATTCAAGGGTCCAGATGAAAGAGGTAAGTTGAATCCACTTATTGCCACACTTGGGAAAAGGCCAACAAGGGAGTCCCATGTTTGAACATGTGATGATGATATGCCATATCTGAGATAACACAGCCTGTCAAATGAAGACCTGATCCCTTCCTCAGAGAGGTGAAAAAAGGAATGTGTCACAAGAGAGATAGCCAGGGAAATGAGGAGGTTGTCCTGTGCTGACCACCCCGTTCCACCCAAGGCGTCTCTCAGAATACCTGTCAAAGATCCTCTGTGGCTGCATCACGCTGTTGACCACATGGGTCATGTGGTCTTGGGCCGCGACCACTTCCGGGGGAGGGTTGTATTTATTCACGGCCGAGATCTTTTCCAGAATTAGAAATGCAAAGGGGAAAAAAAATTCATTGTACAAGAAGGATAAGCCTTTCTTTACTGAAATGTTCTAGACATGCAACCAGAAATCTGTGTTCTGTCTTCATGTCTACTCTAGCTTTCCTAAAACCTAAAGAATGATAATTATTTTAAAATATTGAACTGGAGTCCCTTGATCACCCATTTCTTTGTATTTTCTGGTTTGGGAGGGAAAAAGCAAAAAAAACAAAAAAAACCCAAAAACAAAACCTCTAAAGTCTAAGATTACCTTTAATACAGTAAACGTTTCAACTTTTAGTAAGAGAAGAAGTAATAAAATTCTTAGTTCTAGATTCCAGGTAGCTGTTGTAGAAGTTTTCCTCCTGCCATCATACCAAGAACTAGTCCTATTATCTCAAATTCTACTAAACCTCCTCCCCTTTTAATATAACTTTCTCTTTTCAAAGATATGGGCCTTTTCGTCACGACAGACAGTTGTCTGTCCCCCGGCTTTGCCACCACTCTAAATACAGTATGCTTGTCTACCACATCTTTATCTAATGTGTGGTTTCAAATGTTATTCCCTTTGCAAAACATTAAAGGGAAAGAGAAATCTAATAAGCGACTCTGAGTGTGAGAATAATAACAGACCAGCATCTATAACTATTTTTAACCAAGATTTCAGAAAGGCATTTATGAACTGGATTATATCTGCCTCTCTGCATATTTATGCCTGCTTTTTCACTCCCATCTCAAATTTGCATCGGGTGTAAGAAACCCCTCATTAGTGGAGATTTCAGCTGACACCTGTCAGGACAGCATGACAAATTGGCTACCACAGGTATGGTGTGGGGAGGCAGGTACTAGCATTCAAGGTCTGGTTACTCTCAAGTTATGTGTCCAGAAAAGAATCATTATCTTAAGATGGAGAATAAAGGATTTAAAATACCAGAGTAGCGATTTGAGTCCTTTACAGTGATGTGGTAGAATGACATTGTAATTCATTTCATTATTAAGTGAAGATTTAGAGATACACAGAATCACACACCCTCCACATATGATAATTTTCCAAACTTATAGTCAGCCTTATGGCTGCCAGCCTAGATACACAAAGGCTGCTTGTGTCTCCCATGGCCAGTCTCCTTACTGTACCAAAAGCAGGGCTTTCATTGCGTTTGTGTTGACGCTCAGCTCTGCAGAGGGTTAAACAACAGACTCTAGGAAAAGGAAATGCTCCTTAAATAAATAATGAATGAGCATACTGTCATATGCTCATTTCTAGATTGCAGTGGTCCTGCAGCAGGCAGCATAAGCTTTTGACCTATCAACTCATAAACACGTGAAATATGACTACATACCTTTTCGTCCACTTTAATCTTCTTCTGATCCAATTCTGTTAATCGAAGTAGCATAAAAATGACGAAGGACCAATAGTCAGGTTTTTCCTGTTTAAAATTTCAAGAGGGTTATTTTGTTACCTTCCTTTTCCCAAAATTAATAAGCAGTAGCAATCTGCTTTCATGAGCCAAGGCCTTTTACCCACTAATGTTGTCATTCACACACACACAAAGTCTTTACATTTTCACAATTGCAGTCCCCTTATATTAACAACTCAAATGCAGACTCTGCCGTGTAACTTATAAAGCCTTTCAAATGTGTGATCTTGTTAATCTCCCTGTGAGATAAGCAGGACAAACCTGATTATCTTCATCTCTAAAGAGAAAAACACCTAAGGCTCAGGGAGGTGAAGTATTTCATCTAATGTTTCATGGCCAGTGATTGAAACCCTATCTTCTAACTTAAAGGAGTTTCATTATTATAATAGTAGTAGTCTTTATTATTAATTCTTCATTATTTCTTTGTGTTGCTTTATATTAAATTTGTATCATTAATTATGAATTTGTTTTACAATAATAAAATGATATTCATTTATAGAACAATTCCCTTAATACTCTATCATCTGCTTTGTTAGGATTATCTGCTTTTTAGAAATATAATTAGTTATGTTGTATCAAGAAGCTACGTCTCTTTGAAGCGAAAGATATTAAGTGGGTGATGCATTTTGTAGATGAGAATACACACGAAATGAATATATAATGGCATCTTTTGTGTACTTCAAAGTGCATATGTGGGAGGGGTTTATAAATAAATGAGGTTAACATGTGTGAAAGGGTTTGTGCTATTTATTTATGGAAACACCTGGATGCTCTTTATGGGTCTGGAACTGGGAGGGATGGCCACTTTAAACCACTTTCTTTCCAGAGGATGCTTTTAAGTTGTCTGCCACTATTCCCATACCAAGCATTGTTTTTACTTTCGGACTGTACTTTTCATTTTTCATTTTGATTTTTTGCCTGCCTAGTTATGTTTCTCAAGACACACACGCACAAAGAAAGGTACTCAGAGATACACACAAATTCAAGAATCTATGGCAAAGTGAGTGAAGGATATAGATTCAAAGGGGAATGAATGACGTTTGCACAGAGAGGGAGGGACAGAGTTGAGCAGAAAGGATTGGGGACAAAAAAGAGAGGATCCAGAAAAAAGAAAAAATCTGGATATTTGATATCCAAAGGTGAAGAATCACTAGGAAATATATGATTTTTTTCCTATAATCATTTTACAATGCCAGTTTTACAGCGACCCCCAGGATAATTTCTTTAGGTGTCTAATCTTAGACTTCTCCCTGATATAAAATAGGAGCCACATTCCATCTATACCTCAGGCATTCTTACACTAAAAAGACATTGCTCTATAACCTCAATAGCTCCCTCTTGATAATCTTTATTACCACCTGGATGAGTCACAAATGGTCATACAGAGTAGACAACTAATATTCAACTTTAGGCTTTACCTGCACCTATGGTGGAGCACGGGTGTGACTTTGCTTACCCTTCTAATAGAGAATGGTGATAAACACACTGTATTCACATTCTTCATGCTCTATCAAAAGTATTTCGTAAAGAATAATTCCAAGAATGTTTCTCATCCCTACCCTCCACCCCCAAAACAAAGGACATCTCACCCGAATTGGATTTCTTAGGAGATTGAGAACTCGAAGGAGAGGTAGGTTTTCAATGTATTCTATTTCATCCAGCTCAGCGATCTGTTTAACCAAAAAACAAAGACACACACACATAGACAATATTATCAACAGGCTAAATGTACTAAGACAACAGAAAACATAATATAAGAGGAGCTAATTTGGATCCTTTAAACTCAACTTATTTTAAAAATTGCTCTTGTGAATATCTAGCTTTTCAATGAGAATTCCATAAAGTCACACAGAACAAGGGAATTACTGCGTGTTCCTTCAATAAATGTAAACTCACAGCCACATTTTATTTTCTCCCCTCTGGATAGAGAACAGTGAGGTAGAGAGATGTTCCTCATCTCATCCATATTTAAGGCAAGAATAAAATAGTATGGAGAAACAGAAAAAATACAAAAAAGGCATGCATGGGCTGCGTGACTCTCCCCATCACTCATCCTGTCCAGCCCCCAGTTCCCCAGTCCCCCTCCCCACCACTGCTTCTGCTGGTTATTGTGGTTATTTGTGACTGGGGAAGCCTTCTTACTGCATGTAGCTCTATCATTTTTTCAATGAGGTCACTGTTTTAAGAAAAGATAAAAATGGCAAGTTGTATGACATATTTCTTGATGTCAATATTACATGACTATTCACCTGAAAACTCTTTGCTAAACTGTACATTTATGAGTTACACATAACTCTTGAAAAGACCCAACAGCACGGTTTGAAAGCAACAATTCTTCGGCTGTGTAGATCACAACAAACTGTGGAAAATTCTTAAAAAGATGGGAATACCAGACCACCTTACCTGCCTCCTGAGAAACCATTATGTAGGTCAAGAAGCAACAGTTAGAACCAGACATGGAACAATGGACTGGTTCAAAATTGGGAAAGGAGTCATCAAGGCTGTATATTGTTACCCTGATTATTTAACTTATATGCAGAGTACATCATTTGAAATCCCAGGCTGGATGAAGCACAAGCTAGAATCAAGACTACCAGGAGAAATATTAATAACCTCAGATATGCAGATGACATCACCCTTATGGCAGAAAGCAAAGAGGAACTAAAGAAATGCTAGATGAAGATGAAAGAGGAGAGTGAAAAAGCTGGCTTAAAGCTCAACATTAAAACAAGCAAGATCATGGCATCTGGTCCCATCACTTCATGGCAAATAGACGGGGAAACAATGGAAACATTGACAGACTTTATCTTGGAGGACTCCAAAATCACTGCAGATGGTGACTGCAGCCATGAAATTAAAAGACGCTTGCTCCTTGCAAGAAAAGCTATGACCAAACTAGACAGCACATTAAAAAAGCAGAGACATTACTTTGCCAACAAAGGTCCGTCTAGTCAAAGCTATGTTTTTTCCAGTCATGTATGGATGTGAGAGTTGCACTATAAAGAACGCTGAGTGCTAAAGAATTAATACGTTTGAATGCGGTGTTGGAGAAGACTCTAGAGAGTCCCTTGGACTGCAAGGAGATCCAACCAGTCCATCCTAAAGGAGATCAGTCCTGAGTGTTCATTGGAAGGACTGATGCTGAAGCTGAAGCTCCAATTCTTTGACCACTTGATGCAAACAACTCACTCACTGAGAAAGACCTGATGCTGGGAAAGATTGAAGGCAGGAGGAGAAGGGGATGACAGAGAATGAGATGGTTGGGGTGCATCACTAACTTGATGGTCATGAGTTTGAGCAAGCTCCAGGAGATGGTTAAGGACAGGGAAGCCTGTCGTGCTGCAGTCCATGGGGTTGCAAAGTTGGGCACGACTGAGTGACTGAACAACAACCACCATAAAACCATATGAAGAGATTTGGAACCTGGTCTTATGACGTCTTAGGTCTTATGACTTCTTAAAGTCTAATGACTTCATGGTGTCTATGACTTCATAAGACAATGTGACAGTGAACAAATGAGTTAACCTTAGAAGCTGACAATTTTTTTTTCTTTTTCCATTTATTTTTATTAGTTGGAGGCTAATTAATTTACAATATTGTAGTGGTTTTTGCCATACATTGACATGAATCAGCCATGGATTTACACGTATTAGAAGCTAACAATTTAATATGCAAGTCACATGAAAATGAGGAGGAACAGTTTTTCCTGTTATTAAAAATCCACTCTTGCCAGACCTAAAGACTGTCTTTTTTTGATTTTTAGAAATACAACAGCTAATGGAAGCTCACTGGAGAAAGAGTCATTGGATCCAGCTAATGAGCACCGTCATGGCTGAACAGAGAAAAGTCTCCTCAGAAATGCATCTTACCCCAGATAGTCTCTATGTCTCTTTTAGGGTCAGCCAGACTTTTCATTTTCAAGAAGTAAATAATCAACTTACTTGTGAGATCTTTCCCAAAAATACAACAAAGTACTCAAGATGAATAAAATCACAATGTAGATCTTATTGCAGAAGTGAGCTACAGGTACTAACTGAAAATATCATTATTAGGAGCACACATGCTTTATTAAAAATAAAATATAATTCAGAATGAAAGCCAATTGATAAAATTTGTGAAGTAATGTGTGCATTAAGCCAGAATGGAAATTTAAATAAGTTCAGTCTCCAAATTTATCCAAGTTGCAAACATAGGCTATTGTTACAAATAGGATATGAGAATTCACTTCCAGTGTCTCTTCTCATTAAATGGAGGCAACACCAGCCTGAGGCTATTCTCTTAGCTCCAGTTTCCCTGCTTTGACATGTCAGATATTCCTAATGCAATCTTTCTACCCCAAATTTCACATGAACATATCTACTTCACAAAGTCATGTGCACTTGGTTGCAGTTTAAACCTTCAAAATAATGAAATTAGGCATTTTTAAAAGCTAAGAATCACTATTTACTAAAAAAAAAAAAGTCCTTCACCTATTGCTCCAGGAGGTTTTCTAGAATATTTCTGAGCTGGCATTGAATGTGATAGCACTTGAGACATTAATAATGGGTCCTAGTATGTCCTCTTATGTAGACACTAAAACCAAGAAACGTAAAGTATGACATTACCTTATTATCCTCGAGATTGATCACTTCCAAGAAATCATGACCCTCTAAGCCTTGGAGGCTACTGATCTGATTCTGACTCAGATCGAGGATCTGCAGGACTCTTAGGTCATCCAAACCTGTGATCTTCTCAATCTGGTTATTGCTCTAAAATAGATAAAATACACTTAATATCCTAAAGAGAAAACTGCAGTGACAAGTTTTCATTCTGGGTACTGCCTCAAACCTCTTAAAATCAGTAAGACATTCTTGTCTCACTCTATTCCCATCATTCACCTTCCTAAACACATATACATACATCATAGAAAGAAATCACGGTATTGTAGCTGGAAGACTCTGAACATAATATTTTTTGCTAGAGACAAGCAGATGAATGTTCATAGAAACATTGTTCAATAGGAAAGACAAAAGCTAGGTAGTATAAAATTTGGACATTGCTAACCTCAAGCCTAATGGTGGCATGACTCCATGCTTCTCTTTAGAAATATAAATTTAACACAATTCATGGCCATTTAAACAAACCACTTGAATACTACAACTCCCACATCTACTCTGTTTTCAGAAATATTCTGAATATAATCACTTCATATCACAAGGTCTGTAGTAGTCTGATATATGCTTCTGCTTATTCATGCTCTTGGTACCTTTCTCTCCTCTTGAATCCAGGCTGCACCTATGACCTGCCTTAACCCAAAGAATATGGCAGAAGTGTCCTAGTTACAAATCTAAGACTTAAAAAGGCCTGGCAGTGGCTCCTTTTGTGTCTTGGAGCCCTGAGCTGCCTTGTAAGAACTCTAGCTCCTCTATAAAGAATCTGTGGAGATGTTACACAGAGAGGAGCCCGAGATTAGAAAGAGAGAAGAATCTCAGCTATTGCAGCATCTCAGCTGAGCCAAGCCCCCAGTCAATCTGCTAGCTGGACATGGCAAGACCAGCAGAACCACCCAGCTGAGCCTAGCTCAGATTACAGAACTGCAAAATAACAAAATGGTTCACTAATAGAATTTCTCAACATCACTACATTTTGGGGTGGCATGTTTTACAACAACACATACACAAACTAAGTTCTTAAATAATTCACACATAAACATCTTCTTAGACAATACCACGAAACAGAGAAAGATATAAAACTTAAATGTTGTTCTCTTTTCCAATTCCCATGAATCCATAATACAAATTATGGTGGTAACAACAATTTGCATTTTCTTGTACATTTCCCAACACATGCAAAATTCCTTGGGCTCATTAGTCTTTGAAACATAAGAATATGTCCCAGTAAAGCTAAACTCTGAGTTGAGAATCACAAAAAAGAGTAATTTTGAGGTTTCAATTAAAGCCATGTTATACCCATCCTTAAACTTTTAAAACTTTCACTGAGAACTTTATAACTAAAAAATTATAGTATTCTCTACCATCTATAATATGTTTCCTGATACATTTAATAGTAAGAGCTCATTTTCACCCAATTTTTCATAAGATTTTACTTCAATAATGAGCAAGATTTATATCCATTAATATAACTGTATGGTTCTTTAAAATATATTAATAAAATGTTGATAATCTATAAAGCTGGATGATAGTACGTGGGGATTCATTAAACTATTCCCTTTATTTTTATATATGTCTGAAAAATTCCATAATGAGAAGGAAGAATACTAATGACCCCATTTGCCTAAGTCAGATTTCCTACTGTTCAAAAAAGTTCTAGAAAGAGTAATAGAAAAAGGGAAGGAAAAAACTACACTGAACATAATATTCATATTAATTTAACTTATTGAAATAGGACCTCAATATCCTATTTAAAATATGCCCACATATCAAATTTATACATAATACACTTCTTCCTAAAGACTTTTGATGTGGATAGATGTGGAAGATAAACTGTAATTCTTTTTTAGTGTGTTTCTGATGGCTTTCAAAGTGGTAGATGCTCAATAGCAGAGTAAGGCATAGAAATGTTTAATTAGATAGTCTATGGTCATAAAAGCAGAACTTGAGAAATATGTCAAATCAGAATTTGAGTTGAATGTCATCTAGTCAAATCTTTTATCCAAAGATGAAAAACTGATACTTCTCTCCTCAAAGTGCATGACCAGTTTCTGCAAGAACAGTTCTTCTTGCATGTTTCATCATGTTGAGCAGGGAAAAGGGGGCAGTTAAAGAGAAACTATTTCATTAAATAAGTAAAATGAGAAGTAGTCTCAATGTCCCAAGTTGAGAGGGGAAAAAAAAAACAAATGACTTTTACTGAGACACAATGATTTTTTGAAGTTTGGAATGGATTGTCCTTACTTGCTAAAAGAGGTGGCTGGCAGAACAGACCATGAGTGAACCACATTTTCCCTTAATATTTATTGTAAAAGTTGATGGTAGGGAATTAACAATTGGTTTGTATAGTGAATGGCTCTTTTTTCCCCTCGGAATTTATCTCAATAAAGTGAATTACTTTCAGCAGTACAATTGTTTTACTGATATCACAATTTTTAAAAAAAGCATGAAAAACTATTGAAACAAATGAGTCTCATTTTATGTATTTTATTGATATATGGGAAAAAAGCTTTACCATTCTCAAAAATTTTAAGGAAAATGAATGATGGAAAATTCTGTATTTTCTAGTTAATCTTGGATAATGGGAAAGGGAATGGGAACAATCCATCTAATCTACTTGTAGGAAAAGCAAGTTTTTTATGCTTTTTCTAAAAGCTGCTTGAGATGAAACTGTCAATACAGTTTACTTATTCAGTTACTGAAACAAGGTCTTAGGATAAAAGTGCTATGTGTTGTTATTCTTAATAACGAGTTGAATTCTCATTCCCTTGTGCACAGCTCCGTATCTCTGTCCACATACCATGCTCTACTTAAAGTCAACAGGAATGCAATGTAAAAAGATACATAAAGAAAAGGATAAAGTTGTAACAAGCTGCACATTGAAAAGAACATACTGCCAAGAATCTTTCAAATTATCGTAATTTTTAAATGTGACTTTCTTTTATAATTTTTAAGTTTGCAATTTGACTTGCCGAAGTCATTTTCCTTTACAGCTTTGCCACTGTGCCTTAGTGGACAGAAAACACAAAACTTCAGGGAATAATTAAACTTTATCACATCTCTACCGGCAGTCAGCAGGTTGCTCTCATCTAATTCACCGTAAGGAGTGAAGAGTCTTGAAAAAGCACTTCAGGCTCCAAGCTCGGGGAAAGAAAAATTAACACAAAGCCAACCATCAGCTGTCTGTGGTTAAACAAGACAGAAATAATGCATCGTATCTGTAAAAAATCTGTAGGTAACCTAAGATGTCATCTTAAACAACAGTTCAACAATCTTCTGTGGGATAGTTAACATAAGAAATTAATAAATTACTAGTCTCATGGCTTAAAATCCCTGCCTATTCTGTGACAGATAAAATGAAGAATAGAAAAGCCATCCAAAGGGAAGCAGGAAGAAAAAAGACTCCTAGATCATCCACAAACTACTTTATCAGTCCCCAAACTAGTGAGCTAGACTATTACTTCAAAAATACTGTATCTATGGTTGGAACTAATATGATCCTGCTGGTTTTTAAGTAAGTTGTCTGTGTTTTCATTCAGTCATAGTCACAGAGCATGTCATATAGCTTAAGGAATAGTGCTCTTCATGGGGAAAAAATTTAAAATGTTAACTTTCTGAAGGGAATTCTTCATTTATTCTCAGCCAGAGAGAATAAATGAACTTCATTTATTTATTCATTCATAATGAATTATGAATAAATTTATTCATAATTCTGGTTTTCTATAATGGGAGACTAGCATACAGTGATATAAAAGGACTGCCAAAATTCACTGCCCAGTGTTTCACTTGAAAGTAATGAAGGTCTTTTGTTGCAATGAAGTTTTAACTGCAATAAATATTACACTTCTTCATGTTGTTTAGTCACTAAATCATTTCCAACTCTGCAACCCCATGAACGGTAGCCTGCCAAGTTCCTCTGTTCATGGCATTTCCCAGGCAAGAACACTGGAGTGTGTTGCCACTTCCTTCTCCAGGGGATCTTCCCGACCCAGGGATCAAACCTGCATCTCTTGCATTGGCAGGTGGATTCTTTACCGCTGACCCAGCAGGGAAGTCCAAATACTATGCTTAAATATGTTTAAATATTTTTGCATTAACAAGACATTATAAATATATTCTTAACAGGTGCTAAAAGTATGCCTTTCTTTCTTAGTGGTAAAGTCAGTCTTTTAAAAGATGGAATTTGTATACCAAATTAGAATATCATTTTACATTAGCATGAAATATTCATCAAACACACATAAACAAACCAGATATGAAAAGGAGCAAACAAAACTGAAGATCATGACATTTCATAAAGAAACTAGCTCTTTATAAAACTGAAAAATCCCAGCTATCATTCATATATTTACTAAGACATTAATTAGTACTTCTATAGAGAATAACACTTTTGGTAGACTCACCAGACAAAGTATTTTGATTGGTAACATGCCTAAGCCATTAATGGTTGTGATCTTGTTGTTGGCCAAACTAAGGTAGGTAAGACTGCTACACAGCTCGAGTCCACTGATTTCAGTTATCTCATTGCCTGTACACCACGATTATGTTTAAGGAAAATGTTACTGGCAACACTTTGAAGAAACAACGAATCAGTGTCAAATCATCATTAGAAAAATCAGACAACATCATAAGCAAAAAAGTACTGCATGCCCAATACAAAGCACGCCAAATCTTAGAATATTTTTTATATGTAAGCTAATACTTACATGGGAAAAACATCTGAAAAAGAATGGACGTATATATGTGTGCGTGTGTGTGTGTGTGTGTGTGTGTATACTTCATATATATCGACTTAGCAACATACCTGATTCACTTTGCTGTACGCCTGAAACTAACAAATTGTAAATCAACTACACTCCAATAAAAATTAAAAAGAAAAAGATAAGAAAGAAGTTAGTACTAGCACTACTTTTTTTTTAAAAAAAGTAACAGCTTTTGAGTGTGCTCAGTTGCATTTGCATTCATATGTGACTCATTTAATTGGTGAGGAAAAAACAATTAATCGCCAGAGTGAAACCACCAGGGTGGTTCAAAGCATTTTTCCTCTGCTCCCTTAATGGTCTTCCTGGGGACGTACATGTTCTTTATCATCCCCATAACCGGGAAAACAGCCCAGGAGGTGTCATCTGCAGAAAATGGGTCATCTGAGATGTCAGCTGAGAAAATTTGGAGAGGAACAGCTTTTTGTCAAATTTCCAGGATTTAATGTCATTTCTCCACCAAAGCTCAGTTTTCCTTCCCAAGTAGCCTAAGACATCACCATTTTCTCACCCAATTGTCATCTTCAGGGTGTCCAGTCATCACCAAGACCTGGCATTTTTTGCTTTAAAACATCTCTTCAAATATGCCGTTCCTTTTCATCTCCAGCTTAATTCAGCTTTGGTACCAGTGGGTACTTCTAACTTAACATTTCTTCTTGTCTTCAAGTCATCTTACACCCTATAGTCAGGTTAAATTTTTTTCAAAATATTGATTGGATATCATGCTTCAATTAACAAATTCTTACAGGACGAATTCCAAAATTTTCATTCTGGCATTTAAGGTCCTTTACTTTAAGCAAAACCTACTTATTGAATTTCATCCCCATTATAAAGCAGTGAGAGTTCTCCAATTCTGCCAGGTCCATCTTCTTAATAGTTCAGGAATTTACATTTGACTTTCTTTCTTTTTTTTTTTTGATACTGCTTTCCTAATTATTTCTAAAATCTGCCCATTCTTCAGGTTTTAATTTAAAATTCCACTTTTTAAGTTTTCTCTTTCTTTTTTTAACATTTGCATTAAACTGGCATAGTAAGCATCTCTTTTTGATGAATAGCCTCATTTCTCTACTTCTATTACTTTTTATTTACATAAATAAGTACAAGTGACAGATTTGGAGAACATATATTCACAACATACAGAATAGACAAAGAATTAAATATCTAGAAAATATAAAGATGCAATAGCCCAATACAAAATGGGGAAAGAATATAATCAAGAAATTCTCAGAAGAGCAAATCCAAGTGGCTAACATAACATAACAGGGAAAAGGAAATGGCAAGCCACTCCAGTATTTTTGCCTGGGAAATCCTATGGACAGAGGGCTACAACCCATGGGGTCACAAGAGTCAGATACAACTTAGCAACTAAACCACCACCACCAACATAAAAAACATATGAAAAGACACTCTGCTTCACCTATAGTCAGGAGAAAGTAAACTAAGATGTTATTCTTCGCCTATCAGTTTCGCAAACATTTTTAAAGTTTTGATAGATTTTTTCATACCACTGGGTGAGAGGGTTCATTATGGTACAGCCTCTCTGGAGGCAGTCTGGCAGTGTTTATTATAACTGTAAATATCGGGGCAATTCCAATTCTTGGTATTCACTCTAAACAAACTGTTTCTTCCTCAAAGCCTTTTCTGGTCAACTTCGAATACCCCACCTATGGAGATCAATCTCAGAACCAACAAATGTTTTGAAGAGAAAGGAACAGACTATAAGTATCACAAAAACATTTTGCTTCATAATTATCTGTAGTTATCCTAACTCTATTACTTACTGGTTATGTAACATAAGTTCTCTCTGCTCAGATTTTTCATCTGTAAAATGAAGACAACATCAGGTTGCCATGAAGCCCAAAAGTTAGGTCATGAGGAAAAAATTTTAGAAAATAAGTGTGAATGAGTTGTACAAACTATCAAGTACCTCACACTTACAAGGTATGACGTTACTGTTACTAAATTACAAGCGCATGAAGCTAAAGAATCACATCCTCTGCCTCCTGGCCAACAGCACACAAACGAGGATTCAGGCCAGGATGGATTCTGAAAGAACTAGGCCAGAGACAGCTGTTAATTAAGAAACTAAGAGCAATGATGAGAAAACACTGCCAAACGAACTGGAAATTCCTTGACTTTCCTCACAGGTTCCAGATTCGATCCTTAGGAGGAAGCATAATTCTGCTTGTTGTCAGCACGCATTTCAAAACCACTTTCACAAAGCTTCCTGCCAGACTAGCTCTACAGACATTTATGCTCATAAACACGATCCTTCTTTCTGCTTCCATTTTCTTTGAGCTGTTTAATCACTCCATAGATGAATTAAAATATCCTCAGAGTAGCACTCTTTGGCAAGAAAAATTAAGCATGGAAAACTTCAAATGGCCAACTGTTTCACTCTAGCCCAGGAAGCAATAGACTCTAAGTCCTATTTCAGGAGCACTAGGGTCTTGGTAGCTTAGCCTCAGCAGAAATGAAGATATTCTGAATTATGATGGAGAGTAAAACAAATGCTTGTGAGTGGCTGAGTCAGGAAGGATTCCCATGGGAAGCAGGCAGGAATTAGAAAACTAGAATATGGAGATCCAGAAACCACCAAGAGATAATGGGAATTGAAAAGGAAAGCTTGTTGACTGTGTGTATAGTGATCTTCCAAGACATTAGAGAGTATCTTCAGTTTACTCTCTAGCTTTGGAGAGGAGGGAAAGTCTTGTATTATGAAGTTAGTACTGCAAGGGGCAGAAGGAGGAGGAATACAGATGCCCCTGCAGTCATGGCCAAGGTTTCTACACTGGGGCAAAGGATGAGCAATTGACTGAACATCTCTGTTGATAAATACTTTCATTTCACCAAAATTTTGTTTCCCAACTCTCATTCCTCTTTAAATTTCAAGGAATTTCAAGCACTATAAATTAAAGCTGACCTTTGAAAACCAGGTTTGAAATTTATGGCACCACTTTTACTTGAGTTGTTTTTTCTCTCACTAAATGCATACTACAGTGATACACCATCTATAGAGGTTGGTTGAATCCACTGATGCAGAACTGTGGCTAACAAAGAACTTACTGTAAAGTTATGTGAGGATATTCAATTGCTCTGGGTTGGTCCCTAACTCTTACCATTATTCAAGGATCAATGGTAATCATGTTCTTAAGAGTACTTTTAACAGAGGTATAAGAGCTTTCTCCACTAATTATTCCCACAGTAACATCATATGTGACTGTCAGCAATGACAACAGTCAATATGCAGGACTAGTCCATCCAAAGCTCTGAGTTCAGGAATAACTTTATCTCTCCCATCTCATTTTCTTAAGAACCTTCATGAAATGTTACTTGCCCTTCCTCCTAACATTATTCTTTCACATTCTTTAATAGGTCTTGGGACTATCCAGTAAGAAGAAATATAATAAGTTAAGTCACTAAAATGTTACAATGAATTAGCTTACTAGGTTAATTCTCTTAGGTATATTTCGATTTTAAAAGGCCATTATTAGGAGAAAGACTCAAAGAACTAAGAATCAACATACTGCATTCTAACTCTAAAGTTTTATGATCCTATGAATAAATCTTTTACTGTGGAATGTTAGATCCTCATGGAAACTGAGTGAAGGAACCCAAAGGCACATAAGCATAACTTTCCAGCAAGGGGAAAGCCCAACAATATATTTTTACATTTTGGTGATGCTGTCAGCAGTTCACAGTGCTTGACATGAATTATTCGCTACTCTGGTATTTGCTCTTATTCATTTGTCTATAGTCATAAAATATGGGCCTGGTGTATAGAAAACAGTTACTAAGAAATAAGTAGGAAATCCATCACAATTCTCTTAGTGGACAGAAGAGATGTGATGGCTTTAATCAAAATCAATCCTGAAGGATGTATATCACCTTACCAGTGAAAAATGTTCTTCACTCAGAGAGTGAATCTCTTTAAGAAATGAAACACGCATACACTTTAAATGACTATGTGATAAAAGTAGCAATTATTCAATGAATTGCAACATGGGAAGAACAACGGAATTCAGAAGATTAGTCTTGGTTCAACCATTTACCAATAATCTTGGACATGTCCTTGGGTCCTGGGCTTCTCTCCCATAAAATAATAGCACGAAAGACAAAAAAGAAAAAAGAAAAGAAAAAAATAAAACAAAATAATAGCACTAGATGATCCCTAGAGTCCTGTCTAGATTTAAAAATTCTATGAATCAATTTTTCAAAATTTCATGATTCTATAATCATAGAATAAATTCCAATGAACAATCAATTGTATATATAGGTAAAGAATAAACTGCATCCTTTCTTAAACCTAAACAAATGTACTTATCCTTGATAAAGTTTATCATCTTTCATTTTGAGGTGCTTATCAATTAACCACCAGTTGCCCACCTACAAAGGACAAAATAGTATAATAAACTAAAAAGCTAATATCATATAGTTAACATTGAATTATTAACATAATCTACTATAATCACATTGTCAGCACTACTAGTTTGATTAACTGATTTGTTTTTAAGTAACTGTTTCTAATATTGATAATTATACTTCTATTTTAATTTTATTTTAAACAAAGGTGCATTTCTTCCCCCTCAAATAGAAAGTACAGATGCTCACTAAGGAAAGCTTGAACAAATTTAAAAAGTTTAAAATAGAAAACAGCTAAATTTCTAAAGCATTTAAAAAAGGACAAGTAGAATGGCATCGGATTAAAAAAAACATGATATTCAAAATATAATAGAGGGGACTGATTAGGTTAGAGCTGTGGATCTCAAAGTGTGGTCCTCAGACCACCAATATCAGCATCACCTAGGAATTGGCAGAGGATGAGATGGTTAGATGGCATTACTGACTCAACAGACATGAATTTGAGCAAACTCTGGGAGCTAGTGAAGGACAGGAGCCTGGCAGGCTGCCTTCCATGGGGTCAGTAAGAGTTGGGACACACCTTAGCAACTGAAAAAGAGGAACTTGTTAGTGATGCAAATTCTCAGGTACCACTCCAGACTTACTTAGGCAAAAGCTCTGGAGGATGGGGACCAGCAACAGGTGTTTTAACAAGCCCTCCAGGGAATTCTGATAGAGCTAAAGTTTGAAGTTTGGTAAATAATTATTTTCAAGGAAATTAATTTCTAATTTTCAGATTAAAATTTAAAAAAAAATTTTTTACTCGGCCTGCTTCTATTTACTTTTAAAACTTTGATGAATATTCTTAAAAGCACAGGTCTGTGGTAGTCTGATACATGCCTCTGCTTATTCATGCTGCACCCATGACCTGCCTTAACCCAAAGAAGATGGCAGAAAAGTCCTGGTTCCAAATCTAAGATAAGAAGGCCTGGCAGTGGCTTCTTTTGTGTCTTGGAGCCCTGAGCTGCCATGCAACAGCTGTAACATCCTGATGTCTCTCCCTCAAAGATAACCCCTAGGCTGAACTGCCTATTTCTTCTTTCCTTTCCCCTTTGATTTTATACCTAAACTATATTTGGTTTTATTTACAGCCAACTGAAGTGGCACATGGAGACAGAGTTCATTCGTTTTCACTACTGTATGATAATGCTGCTGTATCAGTATACCATAATTCATTTATGCTCTCTCTTATCAAGGAGCATTTGGGCTATTTCAATTTTTGCTGTTATTAGCAATGTTGCTATGAGCATTCTTACCCAAGCCTCCAGGTACACGTATGCTAAACTTCCTAGACATAAGAATGAAAGGGCTAGGTCACAAAACGTGGATGTTTAACCTTACAAGACTGCACAAAATTGCTTTCCAAAGTGGTTGAACGAATTTCACAACTGTAGGAAGAAAAACAGAGATCCTCTGGACTGATGTGCTCTCCAACATGGGGTATTTTTAGATTCCTTACATTCTGCCAATCGAATGGCTGTGACACAGTATCTCATGGTCTTGAATTGCATTTCCCTGAGTACAAGTGAGGTTGACATGTCTTCATATGTTTATTAGCCTTTCTGATTCATTTTCTATAAAATTATTTTTACATACCATCTCCCATCTTCATATCCAGGAACATAATATATTTCCCTTCAGCTATGTCTTTAATACTCTTCAGTAAAGTTTTATTATGTTCCCTCTACAAGTCTTACTCATCTTTAATAAGAAATACATTCTTGTAAACAGTGTTTCTTTTAAAGGTTGTGTTTTCTAGTTGCTTGTTTGTGGTGTAGAGTAATGCAGCTGATTTCCGTTTATTGAAGTCATATCCAACTATCTTGTTGAACTCTCAAAACTCTGTTATTTCTAGTAATTTATTGCAAGTTCTTTTACCTATTCTCTGTAGACAATCACATCATCTATAAAAAATGACTTTTTGCCTGTATAAATCTTTATATTTTCCTTAATTTCTTTTTCTTATCTTTTGGTACTGAGTAACACCTCTAAACGGAGAAGGCAATGGCACCCCACTCCAGTACTCTTGCCTGGAAAATCCCATGGACGGAGGAGCCTGGTGGGCTGCAGTCCATGGGGTCGCTAGGAGTTGGACACGACTGAGCGACTTCACTTTCCCTTTTCACTTTCATGCATTGGAGAAGGAAATGGCAACCCACCCCAGTGTTCTTGCCTGGAGAATCCCAGGGACGGGGGAGCCTGATGGGCTGCCGTCTATGGGGTCGCACAGAGTCAGACACGACTGAAGTGACTTAGCAGCAGCAGCAGCAGCACCACCTCTAAAACAATGACGGTTAGAAGTGGCAAAGGTAGCTATCTTGCCCTGTATCCTTGATTTTAAAGAGTGCTTTTAACATGTCCCCAGTTGAGATAAAGTTTGTTTCAAATATTTTTGTTGACATTCTTACCAAGTTGAGGAAATTTCCTATTACTAGTTTACTAAGTTTTTATTGTGAAGGAAAAATGGATTCCATTAAATTTTCCATATCTATTGAGTTTATGTATCTATTGATCACATGATTTATTTCCCTTAATCGGTTCAAGTTATTAATGACATTTTAAAATCTGCTACTGTTAAACTAGCCTTACATTCATGAGATAAATATAACTTGGTCATGGTATATTATCTTTTTCATATATTGTCAATCCAGGTTGTTAATATTTTGTTTAGGAATCTTACGTCTATATCACAAGTGAAATAAGCCTGCCATTTTCCTTTCTCTTATCTTTCTTTGTCTGGTTTGGGTATCAAAGTAATCTTATTAGAATTAACTGAGCATGTGCCTTCTGTCTTAAATCTTTGAAAGAATTTGTTCATTTTTGAAAGGCTTGTTCTTCAAAGTTTGGGTCTGGTGGGGTTTTTGTTTGAAGATATTTAATTCATTTTAATTTGTAATGAGTTACTTTAATAGTGATAGGGCTACTCAGTGTTTCTATCTCCAAGCCAGTGCTTTGGTACATAACATGTTTCTAGGGATTTATCCACTTCATCTAAGTTTTCAAATGTACTGACATTAAAAAATTGTCTAGAAATTCTTTATCTTAAAGCTTTTTAGTCTTTTCAAAACTCTAATTACATAACTACACACAACATGATATGCCTGAACAGAACAAAAGAAAGAGGCATAGTTAGTACTGTTTAAAAACGAGCCTACCCTCTTTCAAAGCTGTAAGCTATCTAAGAAGTTGTTTATGAAGGGAAGCTTGTTCTGGGTACTTGTCTTTGCATTTTTAAAAACCCAGGTGAGGAACAGTGCTACGGTACATTCTAATTTTGTGTCCATGTTCTGAATTCCAATCGGTTCTGATGTAGTAATTAAAGCTTTTTATACTTTGGAGAGAAGACTCCATTGTTACATCTAAAGTTAAGTTTAAAAAAACCCTGATTTCTTTCTCCACTGACATTTACAAAGTCATAATAGTTTAGCTTTTTACATGGAAAGATAAATTTAGTAGAAATTGAGACTTTCATGATAGATATGTTTTAAAGAGCATCTTCAGTCCAAAATACCATTGAATAGTTTTCTCTGACACTTCCATGCTGCACATGGAAGACTATTTTTCTGGGAGACAGAATTCCAGACTGCTGTGTCACAGTGTCACCCAGGGTACCCTGGGGGCTACAAGTGGCTCTGGATACTCAATTTCTTCTGGCTGGTGGGGGCTTAGAGGGCAGCTGACTTCTAGACTAGTGCTTTTCAAGCTTTACTATCAACTCACATCACCAGGGGGTTTTGTTAAAAATGCAGATTCTGATTTCAGAGGTCTGGGGGTAGCATCCAAGAGCCTGCATTTCTAAGAAGTTCCAGGTAATGCTGCTGCTGCTGCTGCTACTCCTTGAGGAGCATTCTTCTAGATGGCCTGAGATGACGAGATCTCCAAGCCAGACTGCGTCAGGGTTGTCAGACTATACCTCTTTGCAAATGCAATACACGTACAACAGTCAAGTATAAAGTGAAGGTTCTGTGAACGGGTGCTGCTAATGTGTACTACTTTTAGTCTGTCATTAAAACGTTTCATTTTGATCATTTTCTTATTAGGCTACGTTCAGGAACACTTGCATATTTCAATAGCACCATCTAAATTTCCACTAATTGCTCATTTTCACATACAAGTTCTAAAGAGAGTGATGCTATGTTTTAAGCTTTCCATCATATACAAATAAAGGGTTTTTCCTACAAAATACGTCTTCAAGAAAATGTATCTTCTGTTCTCCCTACATCCCAGCCTCATTACAAGTGTAGCGTGTATTAGCTGCTGCCACATCTCTGGAATGAGGCACCCGAGGGCAATCAATTCATTCTCCACTCTGCCCCGAAAAATCCTCAGGTGGGTAGAAAGATACTTACTGAGAAAGAGAAGGCACTGCTCCCTTATCACCCAGAGAACATCAGTCTCTGGTGTAAAGAGGTTCAAGCTCATTAAACTCACAGATCCCCTGTCAACCCCTTAGGGTCCAGAAGCTGAAGTGTGTCTACTTGAAAGTAGGCACTCTGTTTGCACGGAAGCCTGGCTCATGAAACAGGTATATTGCTAAAGTTGGCTATGAATCAAAAGTTTTTGGTTTAACAACTGCTAAAACATTTTTTATGGAAGCATCATTTGAAATACACTGGAGAAGATTGCTAGTTAAAGGGAGCTTTGTATGAATTTTTCTGTAAAATAAATATTCACTAATTTTGGTCATATCTGGATTTTCAGATATTGGACTTACATAAAGTAGGGCACCAGTTTAAGTAAATTTGAGGAAGGGAGTTGGGTAAACAGAACATCTTACCTGGTTCTAGAAGTAAAAATAAGCCTATGTTTATTAGAAAAATGACTCACTTCTTAGCTTCTCAGGTGTAAGAAGTTCTTGGCAAGCTTTGCTTGCAATCTTACTCCGTGGTCAGTAAGACACCTTCCTTCGTCTTTTGAGTATCAATGCTGAGCCATTTCAACGAGTCACACATCTCTAGTAAATCTGCCCATCTGGCACTACTTCATATCATCCAGTACACACATATTAACGACACATGTATTAATTACACGGGCCTATTAACCAAACTTTCCCCGTTACTCATTCAAAGGATACTGTCCAAAATTAGCTTCGTGAGGGACTCATATGCCGATAAACTGCACATTTCTGAAATCTGGTTGCAGGAAAAATCCACCTTCTAATAGAAAAGAGCAGGATGTTATTCATCTCAACCACACAATTACTGGCACAAGAAGAATGTCTTTTCTGATGAGGAGTTACCAGTTCAAAAGACACTCAGGCTAACTTACTTGCCCTGTGTTTAATCATTTCCTAGCTGGGACTCTTTTCTGTCCACTTTGGGGGCAAGGAAGGGGGAGACCCTTCCCTGTGGCCAGTGCACACACCCCCCACAACAGAAATGCTCTCCATTGCTGCAGTCACTCTCCCCATTTTCAGCATTTATTTTAAACTTTCTTGATCTTCCTTCAGAACTTAACCTCAACTACTTCACCCTTACTAACCACCATATCGCCATCTTCTCTGACTCCCAGTAGCCTGTGTACACCTAGTTTATATGTATATCCTGTTTCTAGTTTCTTCACTTTCTCTGCTTCTATCTCAATTTACTCTCCCACATCACCCCCTAAATGCCAGAAAAGTTTTTCTTATTTATCCCTCAAGCCATACCTCTTCCACTCAGCACCCTTTCTCAAAATTGACTATTTTACTATACGGAAGCATTTTCAAAAGTATCAGTTGTCCCTACTCAAAAATATGAGAAAGACAAACAATATTAAATAACTTTAATTATTCACCTACTGGCAAAAGATGGAAAGGTATTTTTAAACACTGCACTGATAACTTTGTTGGGCACATTGTAATCATTTTCTGGAAAACTATAAGCAATTATATAATAAGTACTATTCTTATCCTCTTTTGCCCTTTAAAACAGTAATTTTAACCCCCCCAAAGTGCTAAGATTATTTTATCAATATGTTAAATACTAAATACTTCAAATACTAAAACCTTTAAATACTGAATACTAAAAAATTCTTTTTGAAAACAGCTCAAGTGGAAAGAGTAGAAAACTGGTCAAATTGATTACAATACATCACAAGACTGCAAAGTCAGTAAAATAAAAGTAAGTGAATCATGTGAAGAAATAGAAATATGCAAATAAAATGCCATTAGTTCAAAAAATCAGAAACAAAATTTTATGCATATACGAGTTTCAACTATGTAAAATGTATCCCATGACTGAATTAAAAAGTCAGTTTGGCATAACAAAATGAAGCTTCATGTTTACTTTTCTGTTCTATATAATAATGATGGGCTAGAAATAAACTTCTAATTATCTAGCCTTATTTACAACTGACCTTTTTGCTCATGATATCTATCTACACCCCTATCGGGACTCTATCCATCCATTTATTTACACTGGGCTTGTTGAGAGACCTTAAAAGTGTTACGATGCTGCCCTGACTCCCACTGGGAGTTCCATTGGAGCCCAGAGCTTGTAAGCAGTGCCCATCAATCAAATGAAACTTCTTCACCTACTAAGAGCAAAATCATTCCAGCAAATATAAAAAGGGTCAGGGTTCCTGTTCTTTGGAATATGCTTTCTCTGGTTGGTGGCACAAGGCACTAAAATAATAAATGAAACAGAAGCAAAGCTTCCCCAGAGGGTGGGATATTATACACAAGCCTGATTTACTGGGAAAAAAATGGGCTTTGGGCCTCAGTCATGGGGTTCAGTGCCAGCCCTGTGACCTCCCGGCAAAGGTTAAGTAAGTTATTTGACCTTTTTTGCTTCTGCAAATCCATGTGTAAAATGGGACCATCCCAGCTGCCTCACAGTTCTTACTGGGGGGATCTGGTAAGATCCTGCATTGGAAACTCTGGAAGATCTCGATCATTCCCCTGCCAGCTTCACAAAGGGGTTCACTTAGGGTTCGCATAGGGTTGAAGTATCTCATCAGGGGCACTCTGGCACTTTGCAAGGACTTTTCTAAAGGTACCAATATATCTGCTCTTGAATTCTCTAGGAACCTTAAACACTGAGGTATCTGCCATAATGATGGAAACACATCATTATACACTTGTCCAAACGCACAGCCCGTACGACACCAAGAGTGAATCCCAACGTAAACTGTGGTTTTGGGGTGACCATGATGCATCAGAGGTTGGAGAGTAACAAATGCCCCACTCTGGTGGGGACTGTTGACTGTGGGGAAGCTGTGCATATAGTGGGGGCAGGAGATATATGGGAATCTCTGTCCCTTCCCCTCAATTTTGCTCTGAACCTAAAACTGCTCTTAAAAAAAAAAAAGAAAAAAGAAAAAAGAAAGATGGGCTATCTGATTTGCTTTAGTTTTCTTGCGCAGTCTTTTGGGGGCTGGGGTGAGGTAAGGTTGTGAATAAAAGAAACTCCAGGCAAGTTTTTCCCAGGAAGGGTTCACTTTATTGCTGTGACTGGTTCCCCTGGGGTCTAGGGCAAGATGGAAGGGACAGAGAACCCAGAGAGCAAAGGACAGAGAATCTAGACAGCTCTGCAAGAACAATTCCTGATGACCTGGAGACTGTGGGGCCCCACAATGAAGACCAACAGGCACTTTGTGTGGCTTATCTGGATAAAGGAATGTCACCCCAACAATAACTGTAACTTCAAAGGGAAAAAAAACTCACTACTGTTAAAAATGTAGCAATGTGAAACAACAGAAGAAAAATTAAGAGAGACATCTCCCTGGCAGTGGAGGTGGTGTCAGATTCTTGACTTCAAATGGACCCAGAAGGATACTTTGGATCTAAATTAACTTGGTTTCTAAATAAGTAAAACTAATAGATAATAAAAAGCAATTGTTTTCCATTCTGCAAAATAATTTTTAATGAAATACTTGAGTCCAGTAGAAGGACACTCAACCCCAACTTGTAGCAATGGTTCCCAAATTCATCAGCATGTTACAGCCACGTGGGCAGGGTCCTTTAAAAATCCCCACACTCAGGCTTTACTTTGGACCACTTGAATCAGAACCTCTGGGAGTGGGTGGGGTCCAGGCATCAGCAGTTTTTAAAACTTCCCAGGGGATTCCAATGTGCAGAAAATTGGGGTACCATCAGTCTGTGATCTCTCTGAAGTACGGTCCATGGATCAGCAGCAATGGCTTGCCAGGAAAGTTGTTAGAAAGGAGAGTCTCAGGCCCACCCAGACCTCCTAGGTTATCTCATTTTCACAAGAATGCCACGTGAGCTATATTCACATTAAAGCATGAGACCCTGGGTTCCATCGCAGAGTAAGCTGCTCTGTCAATCAACATTCTCGAGTTTCATTCTGCCTCAGAAATGCAGAAGCATGTGCATAGAAGCAAGAATGAAGATGTGAAATCACTGCTTTCTAAATAGGAGCTAAGGCTGGATCAATAAGAAGGCAAAATGTAAGCCCCCAGGAAATTTTTACATATTTTTCAGGTACAAAATTGTTACACTATAACAAAAATAAACTAACAATAACTAGTATTTAAATGAAGCATAGAAAAAGGAAGGAAGTTAATTCTTTGGTTTGAACACTAGGTTTCAGCAAAGCTTCTGAAAAATATCTCCTGAAAGACTCTATCTTTTTTTCTAAAATAAATGACACACAAGTCCTTCTCCTTTTTTAAAATTCGTTTTCCCTCTACCTTATTCTCTCTGAATTCTCTTTGGGTGCTGTTTGGCTTGTTAATGTATTTCACAAATCAGTTAACACATGTAATTAGTGTATTAATAAAACCTACCTTGAGGTTTTTGGGTGGCTTGAAATTGAAAAATGTTTTCAGGTGATTCTGAGAAGCATTGAGTTCTAGAAGATAAGGCATACAGCTCACACAAGACAAATCTGGGAGGAGGGAGAGGGGAAATGAATACAGAATAAGGTAAGCCAATAAAGTAAAAATTAGACAAAGTCATTAAAAATAGCAAACATCATATCAGGACATTTAAAAATTATGCTAGTTGCAAGCACATCTTAATTATTCCAGATGAATTAAATGAAGAAAAATAGGAATATGCAAAACAACACACACACACACACACACACACACACACACACACACAGCATGGAAAACACATCATGAGCCTACAGTGTAACCTTCTTCTCCAGGGCCCCCCGCCCCCACAGTGGAACTATTCTTCTCCAGGGCCCGCTCACCCCTCCTGTTCCCAACTTCCAGTACCTTCAAGATAGAAACGGCCAAGGTTTCCTGAGTCCCAGCTCACTCTCCCCCAGCTGCTAACAGTCAATGCTTCAAAAATGCCAGGCTTGGAGGAACTAAAGCTTTACATAATCCTCTCGATAATTAGCCCCTGAATAACTGCATTAGGTCTTTTCGGAAAGACGGCAAATGCTACAATTAGTTCCTTGTTATAAATTACATTTTGTTTCAGATGGACTCAATCTTAAATCTCATTAATTATTTGAAGTGATTTAAATTATGGCCATTATTTTACTTTGATTCTTGGCTGGTTCAAAACCATGTCTGAGTTTTGCGTTTTATCCCCAGCCAATATTCTGTACCTAGAATACTAAGTAACAGACTTTTGTGCTAATATTCCGTCCTAATGACATGACATATACAACATAAGAAACAGGGAAGCGCTGGGCTGCTTCTCTCTGCCACTCGACAGGAGACGGACTTTGGGGTAGCAGGAGAATCAGGGAAGAGGCTCGGGAAGAGTCACACCTTAAGGATTTACAGTACCATCTCTACCAGTGATGGGCGTCTCCACCCATCTTCCCACTCCAGATCACACAATCAGCCATCACAACTCTTCAGAGGCCGGCCTCTGGAGGAGAACACAGCTTCCACACCCCTGAAGCCCAGCAAAGTGCTTCTCCTTTCACCAGGTAACAGTCACCCCCAGGCCAGGAGAAGGGAGCATAGCCGAACCCTGGGGTTGTGCCACGAAGAATGTGGAGCTGGTAAGGTGAGGGTCCTCCCCACCCATCCTCTCGACATCTTTGCTTCTCAGGGTGGCAGAAGCCATGAGATTCCTACCAATTTCTACTTCATTTCTCTGGTCTAAACCACAGCCTTCTTTAGCCTGTCTTTCTCATGAAATTACAAAACATTAAGACATCAACACATTGGTGGGAATTCATGAGCAAATCCAGGAAGGCTGCCCGTAAGAGGAAAGCTAAGGAGAAACGTAACAGCTTCACAATTTTGCCTATTTGCCTACAGTTTTGCCTATTTGCGCCAGCCAAGATCAGCTCCTTGTCTGTCAGTGATTATCTCCATTGACCCTTTTCATTTCCACAGGCCCCCACGTCCCCTTGAAGTTGATCCTTCTGTGGGCAGGTACCATGGAGCACGATCTTAAAGCAGAAGCAGCAGCCACCACTTGGATGTGAGTACATTTCACATCTGGTATACACCCAGTGCTTTTGAATTACTCTGATAGAAAAAAATTCACCGTCTGGGTTGCTGGACTCCTCTCTCTACTCTGTGTAGTGACCTCAGTGTCCACCAGATGGCAGGAGCTCCCCATGTCTGCGTCCCTGGTTCTCAAAGTGTGGTCCTGTCTCTGATTTCAGGGAAAGTAATCAGAAATGCAAATTTTCAAGTCCCACCTCAGATCTACAGAATCAGAAAGTCTGAGGGTGGGGCACAGGCATCTCTGTTTTAATAGGTCCCCTCCAGGTAATGCTGATGCAAGTTGAAATCTGGTTCATAATCAGGCCATCAAAAAAGCTGTTCTCTTGAAAAGAAAAATAAACACTATGCCTTATACTTTGCTTTTGAATTGATGCTTTCAAACTGTGGGGTTGGAGAAGACTCTTGAGAGTCCCTTGAACAGCAAGGAGATCAAACCAGTTCATCCTAAAGGAAATCAACCCTGAATATTCATTGGAAGGATTGATGCTAAAGCTGAAGCTCCAATACTTTCGCTATCTGATGAGAAAAGCCAACTCATTGAAAAAGACCCTGATGCTGGGAAAAATTGAGGCAGGAGGAGAAGGGGACGACAGAGAACAAGATGATTGGAGGGCATCACCAACTTAATGGAGATGAGTTTGAGGAAGCTCCGGGAGATGGTGAAGGACAGGGAAGCCTGATGTGCAGCAGTGCATGGGGTCACAGAACTGGACATGACTGAGCAATTGAACTGAACTGAGTGATTGAACAACGGCACAGGCTTCCCTGGTGGCTCAGATGGTTAAGAAACCGCCTGCAATGAGGAGACCTGGGTTCAATCACTGGGTTGGGAAGATCCCTTGGAGAAGGGAATGGCAACCCACTCAAGTATTCTTGTCTGGAGAATCTCATGGACGGAGGAGCCTGCCAGGCTACAGTCCCTGGAGTCACAAAGAGTTGGACGCGACTAATACTTTTCACTTTCACTCATTTCATTCACAGCAGGTTCTTGAACACTTGATGAGTTAATAAAAGATGACATATAAGATTGAAAGAGACTGATCTGAAGAGGAAAGCTTCATTTGCTCCCAAGGACTACTTGCTCAAGGGGTAAAGATCTGAAGCCACACTTCTTTCCCTTTCATCGAGCACTAAAAATTCTTGGAGTACCTGCAACCCCTTATCTAGTAAGTGAAAACAATCTTGGAGGTATGGGTTGTGGGGAGATCACCTTCTAGTAATACAAGTCTTTCTGATGATACGATATCTGGGAATTGCCTTAAATAGCCCTGGGGAGGGGAGCAGGGGAGGGTGGGTGAGGCAAGAGGGGCCACCGGCTGATAACTGTTGCACCTGAATATTCATTACAAACCTCTCTACTTGTGCACGTTTGTAATTTTCCAAAAAAAAAATTTTATGAAACTAGAAAAAAAAAATAAAAAGTGTTTCAAAACAGTAGCACTTTAGAATTAAAATATGCTGGAATGTGTCTTAGCCATTGAAAGGAGTGAATTTTAACTACTGCAGTCAGATGGGAGGAAGAAATCAGAAAATGAGTCAGAGAAGACCATATCAGCGACCCTTAATGATCTTTAAAAAAAGAGCGAAAGAAGTGAATAGAAAGGTTATCAGTGAAGAAAGAAGCAGGTCAGAAATTTCAAGTAAGATCAGAAAATTATTACAGAAACAAGGATCAAGCTTTGAAGAAAATGTGACTAATTTTGTTAAATGTGAGCAAGGTATCACAACAGATACCTTATAAGGAACTGTAAATGGCAGGGTTAGACCTGTAAGAACCTACTAACTACATAGAGAGCAAAGAGAGGGGAAAAAAAATTTCTGAATCCCTGGTGCTCAAATAAGAACAGAAGCAGCTAGCCAGGATTAAGATGTAGATGCAAATGCAAATTAAAGAAAAGCATCCATTAAAGGCGAAAGAAAAGGACTAATTCCTCTCCACTGAATAAACTAATAGAGGGAAAGAAATGGAAACCATCAAATATTCAGGAAGCATTAAAGAAGTAACGATCCATCTCTGGAAAGGAAAGAGCAAACATTCCATTTGATACTCTTCAATATTACTGAGTGTGTCTCAACTATCACATAATACAGCATGTTTGCTGACCTCTGCATTTTTCTTTTCTCGTCAAAGGTGCTTTTTTTCCCTCATGGAAAATAGAGGATCAATGCATAAACTGATCCATAATAGCATTTATATCAAGTTTGGTAGTATTAAAGTACATTGCACTCTGCAAAGCTTAAATTTTGTAATAATTCAGTGATCCATTGATTTACTAGAATGATAACGACATACCTTCAATTTTATTTACTGAAAGATCCAACTTCTGTAGGTGAACATATCCACAGAGGATGCTAACGTCAGTTAAGTCAAGATCCTGAGAAAATAAAAGGTAAAAGACTTTAATGTGGCTTTAGCAGATGAGTACTCAGGCTTCTCAAAACATCTGGAAATAAAAGCTGACGGAGAAATCCAGAATGTCCTTTGAAAGTATTGTAGGACTAAGAGGATAAAACCTGAAGCCTATTACTAATAGGATCTCAAAAGAGACTACAAACCCCATCAAAAATGCATTCCTCTGAAGGAAATAATAGCTTGGAAAATTAGGGTTTTTAGCAAGAACAAATACAACATGAAAAGGCAAATTAAAGCAGTGTTCATGAAGACCTTTAGAGCAGAGTTTTATATTTTATAAAAACATGCACACACATAAAAGCAATAAAGCCAAAGCCTTTATCTTGTAGAAGAAAAGAAAAAGCAAATGCCTAGAATTCAAACAAAATGTTAGGCGAGTTCACACCTAATCAAGTGATCATTAATAACAATACTTTCTACACTTTTTCTCAGGCTTGGTTTTCAAAGCTCTCTCACAATAATCTCATCTGATCAAACAAACCTGTGAGATCTGTAGGGCACATTATCCCCACTGGAGTGAGGAGGTATGTGGGGTACAGAGAAGTACACAAATAGCTTAAAATCACTTAGCAAGTCAGTAACAGAGAAGCAACTCCAAATTTTCCAGAATCCACATCTCAGATACTCTCCATGAAATCTTGCATCTACTGAACTTCCTGAGGAGTTGGAGGGGAATTTGGTCACTTGGAACAAAGATTCATGTCACTGGTCTACGCTGTGATGCCAGAGTCAGACAGAGCCAATTGATAAAGTGTCATTATAATCAAGTTCTTAAATATAAGAATGATAAGAATGTTTAATGAAGGCCACTAGAATAGTAATAATTACTAAGAAACCCCTACTATGTACAAGACATAAAAGCTTGGCATGATGAGAAACACATATCATGATGGACCAGAGCTATATTTAGCCCTTCTAAACTTATGACTTTGGGGAGGAGAGAAACTGTGCACACAAGTAGTAAAAGAAAGTTTAAAAATTACATGTGACATAAGTAAGATACAAGGGGGGAAAATCACTAACCTGGCCAACCCTAAGAACGTGCATTCACTTAGACAGGTTATTAGGGCAAAGTAAATCAACATATAATATCTCAAATGTAAGGAGGTCAGTGACAAAGTAAGTTAAGCTTCAGTCCATCTAGCTGAAATAAGATTTAAAGAATTGTGCTTTTTTGCAGATCAATTTAAGGCGAGGTATTGTGTACGTTAAGTAGAATTTTGATTCAAAGGAACTTATGTGGGGGTGTACTGGCTGTGGGAACTATCTTCCATTCCAAAGCCTAACACAGTGCAACACACCCAAGGTGCTCCCTGTATGTTATTGCCTGACTCACGGAGTCATCCCTAAAATGTCGTGAAGTGAAAACAGTAAAAGATGAGAGCCTTCGTATGCTGTTGTCAAAGGACATGCCGTGAAACCAGCATGGGTGAAAGGGGCTTAACATTTCTTAGGTGGTTCGCTTGTTCAAATCTAAGACAAAACAGCCTTGCTATGAATTATATATGCTTGAGCCAAAGTAGGGTGCCATAGCAGAATTTCAGTGCACTTTTTTCACCAACATATCTGCACTTACTCCGTGGACTGCCAAGGAGTAGTTAACGCTTTACAATATGAGGAAGCAGAAAGAGATAAATTGTATTTCTGTGTCTATAAAGATACAAAATGAGGACAAAAGCTGAAATCCTAAGTAATCTGCTCTTACAGCTTCTCTTATGATAAATCTAGAGCCAAGATTCTGTGCTAGTATCGAAATCTTATAAATTGATGAATAACAATACATGTTTTCTTTCATAATAGATATCTTTTGGAAAGTGAGCTATAGCTCACAGCTACATATTTATGGGGGGGGGGGGGCAAGTCAATACCAAAATACTTTATTCCCCTGGATTCAGATATAAATTTTAGTCCTGCCACTGATCAGAGAAAAAAAAAATCTTAAAAGAGTTTTTGATTGGTTTTACAGAATCAAATTCAACCTCCTAGAAAGAAAGCATTGATTACTATAAAATAGACTGCTTAAGATGAAAGAAACAGACTGTGAAGGAAATGAAAACAAAGGAATTGGGGGAAGGCAGCTGATCACTGGACTGGCCAGGGCTCTTTGATGTCAAACATAAATAACTCATTGCCATTCTCTGTCAAATGCAAGACTCAGAGATTTGGGACCACCAAAATAACTGTGAGTATCACAGAACATGGATATGGTCCAACCAGGTCAAGATGGAGCCACCCAATGGTGACCTTGTCATACTCACTGACAAAGTCAGGCTGAGATAGACCTGCTCCGTCCCAGAGCCTGAGCGCCCCAGCTGGTAGAGCTTCTCAGCCACGACCTCCTCTCTCAGGACCCCATCAAATCCTCCCTGCAAAAAAAACAAAACAAAACAGACAGGTGGGCAAAGAAAGGACTTCCATTAGAAAAGAAAAAATCCGTTTCATCATATCCAGCACTTATTTAGTATATTACACATCTGGGAGCTGAGACTGCCAAAATTTGCTGGCCCCCAAGAAAACTGTGTTGAAGAGCCATGCATATTACACACAATTAAAAAATGTATCTATCCCATCAATGGCTCACTGCTGACAGTACTGAGTGCCGTTCAGTGCTAAGAGCTCTCAGTGGGTCCACTCACTAATCCTCCTAACAATTCTGAGGGAGGTACTCTGAGCTCCTTTTTACAAATAAAGAAACCAAGGCTCACAGACTGCAACTTGCCTGAAACCACAGAGCCCAGAAAACAAACCAGAATCTGCCTGACCTCAACGCAGTTCTAACCACTAACTGCACTTGACTGCTTGTCCACACCCCAGAGGAGGGCTGCACCACATTAAGGCAATGACTTCTCTACATCTGGTATTCTTGGTGGAGAAAATGGGTCCTCGGGTTCACTTTGCATTGGCTAATCACGCTGGATTCATACCATTTACAAAATTAAAAGGGTAATAATTTCAAGAAGGAGGCTGGTCCTTAGTCTACAGACACCATGAACCAGTGGTAGCCCAGCACCCCCTCTCCCCCTTCTCCCCAAGAGAAGAGATAATAGTGCAGTGTTTGTGCTGCCAGCAACTCTATAATGACCAACACATTAACAGTAGCATCAGCATTAGGACACAAAATAGAGTAATTTTTTCAGCCATACCAATACAACTAACCAATATAACTGGTACGTGGACTATGAAGGCAAAATACTCTTTCAGGTAGTTTGGACCACTTGACATTAACTTGGGAATCAGGAGAGCTGTTCAGACCGCTAGTACTAAGGACGTAAGTATGTAGGGTTGTGCTATTGTAAAAAGTTTTATTTCCTCCCAAATTTCCACTATGCTTGTTTCTGTTTTTCAGTAGCTCAGTCATGTCTGACTCTTTGTGACCCCACGGACTGCAGCGTGCCAGGCTTCCCTGTCCTTCACCATCTCCCAGATGGACTTGCTCAAACTCATGTCCATCGAATCGTTGATGCCATCCAACCACTATCTTGGAGAATCAAATACCGCTCACGTCTGGGCAGGCTTGGTTTGAAGCCCAGATCTGCCATTTTGAATATATGACTTTGAGAGACAAAGTTTTTTCTGAGTCTCATACTTTTCATCTTTAAATAGGGTATGTTATTACTTTCTCTTCATGTTTTGAAGATAACTAAAAGTAACTGTGAACATAAAACTCTTAGCACAGTGCCTAGAACACAGCAAGCATTCCTAATAAATGGGAGTTGTTAGTACGAGTTGATGAATTCAGAAATTCCACATCTTGATGTCTCATTCATTGATACCAATCAATCTGTTCACAAAATGGGGGAAAGAGATCTACTTTTCCCAACAAAGTTACTATTTTTTATAGATGGTCTGGGAAAGAATCGAGGTAAGACAGTGTCACCTTACCTCCCAAACCTTTCACATAAGCCCACTCCCTCTGACTCCTGGAAACAAGATGTTACAGCATCCCTTCCCCACAGTAGGTCTGTTTTTCAACACAGCCACTGATACAGAGAATGGCCACATGGTCAGCATTGTCCCGGATCCCTAAGGCAAGACTCTTCATGGCTACCCCCCTCACACCTCTAAGTTTCCTGCCATTTGTCAGTGTCCTGTCTTTCCCTTCTGGTCTTTGGTCATTTTCAGACCTTGACTGGCCCAATCTGTATGTTGGGTGGCTTCAGAATCCTTAAGGAAGGCCACTCAACAACCCAAGCACTCCAAGCATATGCACATGTGCACGCACACACACACACACACACACACACACACACACACGTTCCTTTACTTTCTCAACTCCAAACATTTAAAAATTGATCTCCAGATAACTTCAGCCACTCACTCCCCTGGCTGTGCCCTGGACCCAGTCATCATGCTAAACTGTTCCATCTTAGAAACCTCAGACCTCAAATCTTCCACTGCTCTTGAATCCCACAACTGCTCATCCTTCAGCCTTTCCAGCATCTCCTCAAGTTGGTCACTGACCAAAACAAAATCTCCAGTCTGTTCATCCACCCCTTTCTCAGAGTCTATCTGTCCCCTCCCAACTGTACTTCCTTCCTGACTGGGTCTCCCATGGGCAATTTCAATGTCTCTCTACCCTCAAGTCTCTGCCTCCTTGTCCTGATTGCAACTGTACCATGCAAACCCAAACCTGAATCAACTTCACGATCAACTACTGCGTCGAGGCAGGGATTATGTCATGTTTATCATCCATTTGGGAATAAAATCTTTCTAGCATGCCAAGCAAATGCTAGACAAGTATACAAATGATTCCAGGAGTTGCATAAACTACTATAGAGGTGGGCAGGGTGCTTTGATTAGCAGAGTTCCCATTTCAAGGCAGTTCTAGTGAGAAGTAGGGGGTTAGCAAAGGCTTCCTTGGAGAGACAGCTATTGAGACCCGAAGCTGCGAGTTATTCTGACAAAGGGGAAGAAAGGGCAGAAGAGGGCCAAGAATGGTACTGTGGGCAGAAGAGGGCCAAGAATGGTACTGTGGGCACAAAGGACATGCACAAAACTGCAAAGGCAAAGGCAAGCATGGCCCACTGGGGAAACTGCCAAGAGTTCAAACAGCTAAAGTGTAAGGTCGGGTGGGGGAAGACAGTACCTAGTACATGGTGGGCACTCAAACATGGGCTGAATGAATTAATGAGCCTATTCCCTGCCTGCTTCTGAGTGAGCCAGGAAAGACCCACAAGCATGCATTCTGGTGCCACACTCAAGTCAGCTTCTGGCTGGGGTCTCAGAGGAGGACAGTTCCTTCTCCACACACAGGGTCCTGCTCCCTTTCCCCAGAGACCATGTTTAGGGACCATCAATAGTACTATATTTTGCCTGTGGTTTCAACCAGTCACTCTCCACTGTCGTTCTCCAAGCTGTCACTTCTCCAGCTCTATGAGCATGTGAGTCCCTTCTGTCCGACAAGGGGCCCTTGGATCCTGCATGTTCCTTCCACGACAGCTGGAGTTTCCCTTAATAGACAAGCTCCTCCAGAGTTGCTGTTTTGCTCTTCAGTTTCCCCTTGGTCACTTCCCACTCATGTCTCAACCCACTTCAGTTAGGCTGCAGGCTTCGCCACATCACAAAACGCATATGGGTTGAGATCTCCAGCGGCCCACAAATAGCCCTTTTCATGGTCCACTTACCCTCTTGGCAACATAACCCTCTCCCCTGTTCCTGACTGTTCTTGCTCCCCTGTTCTTGCTGACTTCCCACCCATACAGCTCTTCTTTCTTCTCCTTTTTCTCTTACCAGTCCTTTCCAGTTCCCTCTCCTAACCCCAAATCCTCTTCATCTTCTGAGATACCTGTATCCCAGGGTTTTTTCCTTGGCCCTCCCCTTCTCTTCTTTATTCTCTTCCTGGATGATCCCACAGACTCCAGTGCTGATGATTCTCAGGTCTCTGACCCTCTCCTGATTTCCGTGATTCACATGCCCACCTCCTGAATGCATAGCTCCACCTGTCATTATTTCTCATGGTAGTTAGTGGTCTGATATCCCCCTGGAACACTCCATAGACTTGGCAGTCAACCTAGACTTCCCATGTTCAATTAGTGTCTCATTCTAAATATGTATTCATCACTAGCTTCCTTTCTATTCCCATTACCTTAATGCAGACTCTTGTCTCCCCTGCACAGATGCTGCTCATCTTCTCACTGATCCCCCTGCCTCTAGACTTGCTACCCTCTAATCTAACCCCCTCGGCCACAAGAGAGGTTCCCTCCTGCTTAAGGGTCAAGTCCACAGTCCCTACAGCAGCTCAGGGGGTGTGTGCGCTTCAGCTGTGTCCGACTCTGTGCAATACTATGGACTGTAGCCTGCCAGACTCCTCTGTCCATGGGACTCTCCAGGCAAGAATACTGGAGTGGATTGCCTTGCCCTCCTCCAGGGAATCTTCCTGACCCAGGGATCGAAC
The DNA here is from genome assembly GCF_963930625.1 of Muntiacus reevesi. NCBI lineage: Eukaryota > Metazoa > Chordata > Mammalia > Artiodactyla > Cervidae > Muntiacus > Muntiacus reevesi. The sequence continues at coordinate 92,812,062 of NC_089254.1, read as the reverse complement.
CTGTGTCTCTTTTATTTCCTGCATTGGCAGGCAGGTTCTTTACTACTAGCGCCACCTAGGAAGCACAATAGCCCAGAGTTCACAGTCTGGCCTCCGACCCATCTACCTTTTCTGTTCTTACCTATAATTCATCATTTGGAAAGATGCCGTCTGCCTGCCCATACCCCACCTCTGCACCCAAACAAAGGTTTACTTCCCTTCAAGTCTTCCGCCAACCCTGTAACCCGGCCATCACTGTAGGCTTCTGTTAACAGGATGAATAGCTATGGTTTATTCACAGTCTTATCTCACCCTGAGAGCTGGGACCATGCATGTCCTCCATCACACTCTCATCTTCCTCAGTCATCACTGCTGCTATTATGTATTACACCTAAAATCTTTGGAGAGCCCACGCTGTATCAGACTCTATGTTAAGAACTTTAATACAGACTTTCCCATTAGATTTAATGTTTATAACTATTCAATGAATATGCATTATTAGCCACATAAAGTTATTGGCAAAGAGTGGCTTTCACAGAGCAGAAACTTCTTCTAACCTATACTGTCAAAAGAGTACTGCCCATAGAATAATCGTTTGTGAATGTTCCATGAAGGCTGAATTAATGAAGTCAATTGATAGGCTATAGTTAGTAGATAAGAACAGGTAAGTTATTACTTGTGTTAGTAACAGAATAAATGATATACTGTGCTAAGTAGGTTACACATAGGATCTCATTTAATTTTCACAACTCTCCTGCGAGGTAGGTATTGTTATAATTCCCATACTGCGGATGAGACGCAGAGTATAACTTGCTCAAGATCTCACAACGAACAAAAGACTTTATTCAGTTCAGTTCAGTCGCTCAGTTGTGTCCAACTCTTTGTGACCCCATGAATCGCAGCACGCCAGGCCTCCCTGTCCATCACCAGCTTCTGGAGTTTACTCAAACTCATGCCCATTGAGTCGGTGATGCCATTCAGCCATCTCATCCTCTGTCGTCCCCTTCTCCTCCTGCCCCCAATCCCTCCCAGCATCAGGGTCTTTTCCAATGAGTGAACTCTTCGCATGAGGTGGCCAAAGTACTGGAGTTTCAGCTTCAGCATCAGTCCTTCCAATGAACACCCAGGACTAATCTCCTTTAGGATGGACTGGTTGGATCTCCTTGCAGTCCAAGGGACTCTCAAGAGTCTTCTCCAACACCACAGTTCAAAAGCATCAATTTTTCGGCACTCAGCTTTCTTCACAGTCCAACTCTCACATCCATACATGACCACTGGAAAAACCACAACCTTGACCAGATGGACCTTTGTTGGTAAAGTAATGTCTCTGCTTTTTAATATGCTATCTAGGTTGGTCATAACGTTCCTTCCAAGGAGTAAGCGTCTTTTAATTTCATGGCTGCAGTCACCATCTGCAGTGATTTTGGAGCCCCAAAAAATAAAGTCTGACACTGTTTCCACTGTCTCCCCATCTATTTCCCATGAGGTGATGGGACCAGATGCCATGATCTTAGTTTTCCAAATGTTAAGCTTTAAGCCAATATCTAATTCCAAAGGCAACGTTCAGAACAGTATTCTGCCCAACCTCCCTCAAGTTCATTGAGCCTAATTACATTATAGGCACTTTGTCATTTTGACTATCAGAGCCTTATAAATCTTAATCAGGCTAGGATATGGAAAATAAATCACTGAACAGAAAAGTTCAGGTATTTCTTCTTAAAACTTTTCAGTTTACTCAACATACAAAAAGATATGAGACACTATAAAAACTAAAATAAAATGTGAGAACATAAAATAAATATTAATATTTGGAACATAAACAAAAGAAATAATACTTTTTCCACACAGAGCCTACAAGCGAAAAAGGATTAACTAGTTCAAGTCAATCCCCTCCTCCTCTATGGTTTTTAAGGCATACTGAACACAGATTAACAATGGTATTAATGAACCCCATAGCTGAAGAACACACGTTAATTAGAATAAAGTAAACTGGTGATTCATTTGTTAATTCCTCTGGGGTGAAAGATGGTAGAAACCATATAAACATCTCAAAGTTGTAAAAACATTGCCACAGTTTTGCAATAGTCACTGTTAAGCATGGCAAATAAATCAACAAAAGATGAACAAAATAAGTAATAATTTTCTATGGCTCACTTTTAAGAGAAATTGATGTTTAGCCCATGTAAAAGGAGGGAGAAGAGGAAAGGTAGAAGATTGGGGTGGGGGGCGGACGTGAGGGTAGAAAAAAATGGGCCAAATGTGGAAACTGAAGAAAAGGACATTACAAAAGAAGGGAACCCAAGCAGGGACACAGGGTAGACAGTCTGTGGCAGAACCAGAGTAACAGAAGACAGTGCAAGTCACAGAGGGGAAAACAAGAAAAAATAAAACAAATGAGGAATGGAGATGAGAACAGGCATAAAAAAGAGAAACCGGTCTGAGCTCAAGGGGGAGAGAAAGGTGACTAGGAAATGAAAAGGTACAATGAGACAGAGGGGATGTCAGAAAAACATCACAGAACCGGATGTTGGAAACTATTTCTCTATTATATCCACTTCTGAAAAGAGTCTGAAGCAATTTATACTACCAAAGAGGGGGAAAGGGAAGAGAAAAATGTAATCTAGAGAAAAACTATTGAAATTAAGAAAATTTTTGATTTCAGGGGGGAAAACGTTATAATTCCTGGCAGCCAAGACAAGTAGGAAAACCTAACAGTTTACTAAAAGGAAGTAAATCAATTTACATTTTTAAAGAAAGCAAACAATTCGTTAGGAAGTCAAGAGAAGGAATTGGTACTATATGAAGTGGAAAGGGACAAGAAAGTAGGTAAGGAACTAAGGAAGGAACAGGATGATAATAAGTGTAAGAAGTGGAATTGGGCGGTGTTTAGATGAGACAATGTAGAAAAGAGGGAATTTGCATTATCGGTGTGAAAGGCCAAGCTGTCAACAGGTATCACTGATGGGAATGTTGGGACACTCCCCAAATCCTAAAATACTCTCACGGTGAGCGGTGCGTGCATGTGTGTGTTGTCTGTATAATACATTATATACCCCTGGCATAAGTAATATATAAAACTTGCAAGACACTTGGTCTTTGAGGAATAAAATGGGCGTTTCTTGTGGCTGAGCTGGTAAAGAATCTGACTGCAATGTGGGAGACCTGGGATCGATCCCTGGGTTGGGAAGATCCCCTATAGAAGGAAACAGCAGCACTTAAGATTACTTCAAAAGGGGTTTTCTTGGTTTGTGTGTTTTTCCTAGAGGAAGGAGGATGAAGGGACTAGAAACTGAGGAGAGTGTTGGGAGTACTTCACAATCATGACGAAAAGGTACAGAGGGTGCAGAGGTGGAACTCTTGGCAATTCACAATGCTGTAGAGGTATACTTTTGAAAAAGTTAAAGTCACAACTTTCATACAAATAGATACTTTTTTGTAAGGACGCTGCGTAATGACTCTTAAGAAATCACATGTGCTAATGAAAAATGAAGGGTGAGGAAATGGGGTAACGGAAACGGGGAGGAGAGGAGGGGAGCCTCGGAGCAGTAAGGAAGAGGCGCTCCTGGAGGCAAGGAGCCCTAGGAATGAGGCTCAACCGCAGGCTGGTGAAGGGGTTCTGACCACTGGAGAAGGAAATGAGGGGTGAGGGGTGGGGGGAAAGCACACCTCAAGATTCAGCATTTCGGATTCTGAGGACACCTCGGATTCCACTTCGCCCTCGCCCTCTTCCAGGTCGTAGTAATTTCTGTCCACGTCTGACTCCTGATAGCGATGAATGAGGTGCTGGAGCAGGTAGGAGGAGGCTTTGTATAAAGTATTTTTCGGTCTCTGCCCCATGGGAAAAGGAGACCAGCAAGAGTAACGATCCTTTTCTGAGTGCAGCACTTTCGACTGCGCTCCAGTTCGTGAAATGCTCATGCCTCCCTGGAGAGAGGAAGGCCTCGGAAACTTGGGCTCTCTCCCGGAGGTCGCCATCTTGTTTACAGGGGTTGCCTAGGAGACGGACGCCCAGGGAGGAGGTGTCGCAAGGGATTTTGGGGGCTGTAGTCTCTGCCCCTCGTGCGTCCTCGCTTTCAGCTTGCTTTGCCACTGTAGCGCAATTTAGCTTTCTGTTTGTTTTTTGTGATCTTTCTTTTTTAGTCTGTTAAGTCGTTGGCTCTGCTTCTTTTGGTTTGTCTTTCTCGTTTTTCATCTTTTTTCCCTGCGCCCCGCTTTTTTAGTGTTCAACTGTTTTCTCTCGGCCTCGAGACCCCTCTTGGAGATTTTTCATCCCACCCTGAGATCACTGGTGAGCGCACCATCCTGCTTCCTTCATGAAGGGTCTTTTTGTAGTTAGTGTTAGATGTCTGTAAAGCTCTCTGTCGGAAAGGAGATAACACTAAAATTTTACTCTATGGAGAGTGCAGTGCGCATACATGATATAGAAGGCGTGGCTCCTGTCCTTATGATTTAATTGCGGATAATAAAGAGAAACTACCAGACGACGACTGAGAGCTGGTTGGCAGTTAATGTACATTTTTACTCCAAAATAATAAGCCATGTCCTTGGGGAGAAAAACTGGCAGTGGTTTAACAATCCAAATACGGGGGAGGGGGGGGAACGACTGTCAAACTGACACTTTATCTGAAAGCCTCTGTAAAACTATAATAAATAATTGTATTAGTCAATGATCTGCATTGGTAATAATTTTTATCTTGCTGCATAGGTTCTCTTTGCAGTTTTATAAAATACTCTTGCAAGATTACAAAGCATGATTTTATGCTAGTGTGATTTCATGTGACCTAAATCCTATAGCCTTGAGCTCCACAAAGTAGACACTGTATAGAAAAGCAGAATGAAAATTATAGTAACTATTATTGCCATAGTGATGACCATAGAGATCCTTGCAGGAAGGTCGCTCTCATCCTCCTGGCCTTACAGGCTTTTTCTCCATGCTTCAGTGATAGCAGTTGCAAATACAAAATGATCCTGTCAATGGCTGTCAGGGGAGAAGTAGGAAAAAAATCCTTATGGACACCAGCCATTGACTCTTATTTTTCTCAGGGCTTGAGGGCCCATTAAAACTGACAGAAAGCTTTCAGAATTACCTTCCTTCATTATCTTGCTGGTCATAAATGCAAAGGCCATAATTAAAGTATCTCTTTCTGCTAGGCTCATCTTACTGTTTGCCTGCTTCTTTTTCCACTGGGTAGAATATTCCTCCATGGGGTTTTCTCTACCCTCACCCCCATAAGACCTGGCTGACTAACTGATAGAAGGATGAAGAGGGAAGAAAGTATAAAAATGAAAAAACTCAGTGTGCTTTTTGTAGTTTCCAATAACTTAGCATCACAACGAACAAAGCTAGTGGAGGTGACAGAATTCCAGCTGAGCTATTTCAAACCCTAAGAGATGATGCTGTTAAAGTGCTGCACTCAATATGACAGCAAATTTGGAAAACTCAGCAATGGCTAACATGCTGGAAAAAGCCAGTTTTCATTCCAGTCCCAAAGAAAGACAATGCCAAAGAATGTTCAAACTACTGCACAACTGCACTCATCTCACACACTAGCAAAGTAATGCTCAAAATTCTCCAAGCTGGGCTTCAACAGTATGTGGAGTGAGAAATTCTAGATGTTCAAGCTGGATTTAGAAAAGGCAGAGGAACCAGAGATCAAATTGCCAACATCTGTTGGATCATAATAAAGCAAGAGAATTCCAGAAAAACATCTACTTCTGCTTTATTGACTATGCTAAAGGCTTTGACTGTGTGGATCACAACAAACTGTGGAAAATTCTTCAAGAGATGGGAAATACCAGACCACCTTACCTGTCTCCTGAGAAGTCTGTTGCAGGTCAAGAAGCAACAGTTAGAACCGGACATAGAACAATGGACTGATTCCAAATTGGGAAAGGAGTACGTCAAGGCTGTATATTGTCACCGTGCTTATTTAACTTATATGCAGAGTACATGGGAAATGCCGGGCTGGATGAAGCACAAACTGGAATCAAGATTGCCAGGAGAAATATCAATAACCTCAGATATGCAGATGACACTACCCTTATGGCAGAAAGCAAAGAGGAACCAAAGAGCCTCTTAATGAAGGTGAAAGAGAAGAGTGAAAAAGCTGGCTTAAAACTCAACATTCAAAAAATGAAGATCATGGCATCCAATCCCATTACTCCATGGCAAATAGATGGGAAAACAATGCAAACAATGACAGACTTTATTTTCTTGGGCTCCAAAATCACTCAGATAGTGACTGCAGCCATGAAATTAAAAGACACTTGCTCCTTGGAAGAAAAGCTATGACCAACCTAGATAGCATATTAAAAAGCAGAGACATTACTTTGCCCACAAAGGTCCGTCTAGTCAAAGTTATGGTTTTTCCAGTAGTCATGTATGGATGTGAGAGTTGGATTATAAAGAAAGCTAAGTGCCAAAGAATTGATGCTTTTGAACTGTGGTGTTGGAGAAGACTCTTGGGAGTCCCTTGGACTGCCAGGAGATCAAACCAGTCCATCCTAAAGGAGACCAGTCCTGAATATTCTTTGGAAGGACTGATGCTGAAGCTGAACCTCCAATAGTTTGGCCACCTGATTAGAAGAGCCAACTTATTAGAAAAGACCCTGATGCTGGGAAAGATTGAAGGCAGGAGGAGAAGGGGACGACAGAGGATGAGGTGGTTGGATGGCATCACTGATGCAATGGACATGAGTCTGAGCAAGCTCCGGGTGTTGGGTGATGGACAGGGAAGCCTGGAGTGCTACAGTCATGGGATTGCAAAGAGTCAAACAGGACTGAGTGACTGAAGTGAACTGAATCAGCATTTCTAGGAAAGTTAGTTTTGCCAATGTCAGTCTATTTAGAAAAGTGTCAAGGCAGAGTTAGGTAGGACTTGTCAAAGAGTAACTTTCAGAAGGTTAAAAGGGTGATTGTCCTACAAAAATAAAAACACCTGTGAAGGATTTTATTAAACTCATTAATTAATGGAGGAACCAGTAAGATGGTAACAGAGTATTCACTGTCCACACAGAAAGACATTTTGAAAAAAGGTCACTAGGTTAGAGATAAAACTGGTTTATGCCCTATGGGACATTATGCCTTTGGTGTTAGATATTTCTATGCTTTCTCTCTTTTCACCTTCACATCTACTCTATCACCATTCAACAGATAAGGTAACTGACGCTCAGAGAATTTAAATAAATGGCCCAAGGACAAGCACTGGTATTGCAATCCAAATCTAGAATGACCAAATCCACTGTCTACCTTCAACTACTGTTTTTTGCAGGTGGAAAATGTGAGGCAAGGTAAAGGTGCACAAACTGTCTCAGAAGTACAAAGAAAACATGTTATCAGCTAATGTTCTTAAGTGTAAATAAAAGAACTCACTCAGAGAATAACCCTTTCGTATAGAATCATAGCATGTCAGAACTATTAACAGAAAGAACTTAAAGCCCATTTTATCCCAACTCTCCCTTTTACAGGTGAAAAGCTGATGGCCCTCCAGGAATGATAACTTGCCCCAAATGACCTGACTTGTTAGCAGTCAAGCAGGAATTAGAGTCTGGACCTCTTCTTGCTCAATCTTTGCTTTTGCTGGTTCACCAAAATGACCCGTAGGCAGAACTGTATGAATAGAATCCCTAATTTGGGATTCTGGCCATCAAAACAGAAGGCATCATCTTTATAAAAGCTATTTTACCAGGTAGAGAAGTCAGAATTAGGCAGAGGGACGGGGGTGAGGGGAGGGACTACTTTGTCAAAAGTTTTCCTATTAGCATAAGACAACAATAATTGCTTCTGTTCTTTTATTGCTTACTATAAACCAGGTCTGTGCTCAATGCTATAGATATGTCTCAGCTAATTATTCCAACTGCTCTCCAAAATAGGAATTGATACCCCCATTTTTCAAAGGAGAAGAATGATGCTCAAAAATGATAAGCAAGTTGCCCAGTCACACAATTTGCATCTAGCCCCAAATTCCAACTCAAGTCTTCCTGGATCTAAAGCCCCTGATCTTAACCAATAATACTTTTTCTCTGGAAGTATGAATTAGTTTCTCAGGAAGCATTTGTGAGGCACAGAGAGCCTGGCCCTGAGTACTAAAAGCGTGTTTGTGTGTGTGTGTGTGTGGTGGGGGGCAGGAATATCCAGGCTTTCTGAATCCAGAGAAGTACCGTGGGCAGGCAAAGGCAGTGGGATATGATAATCCAGGGGATTGTCAGCGGACCTAGGGTAGCAGGGTCTTCTGTGATGGCACTGGATCCTTAGCACTGGGGTGAGAGGAAGGAGAAAGTGAAAGAGTGTCACCAAGACACTCAAGAGCTCTTCTCGAGAGGACATCCAGGACAGGCAACTGAAAGGGGAATATCAAAGGGGTCTAGAGTTTAAGTTTAAAAGAAGGTGCTACCTACCAGCTTCAGCCACTTGCTAGCTTTGCCCTGGTAGTATTCTTTACCCTTACCCCTTATGCAGAATATGTAGAGCCTTATGTAGAATAAGGCTCTCTTCCAATCTGAAGCCAGCACCCTGATGTAACCTCACTTCACTGAGAATGGAAAGAAGAGGCAGAGATCAACTCTTGTTTCCTTCATTTGGGAAGAGGATCTCCCCAGGTATGTTGACCTTGGGCAAAGCAAAAAAATGTATACCCCTTCCCAATTTTATGAGAGGAAAAACAAGTTTAATAGTGCTTCTCAGGTATGTTTGAGATGGCAGCACCTTGAACTCATGGTGTTTTTGACAGAACACTTAAATTTTCACAGAATACCCTGAAATGGGGAGAACAGATAGACTGTAGAAGGCACCACTAATATAACAATAAAAATAGAATCCCAATAAATGTTTATGAATAATAACTATGTGCTGGGCACCCTTATAAATACTTTACATATATTAACTCATTTTATCCCCCAGAGGATCCTACAAGGTAGATACTAATATTATCTCCAAATTATAGATGAGTAAAGGTAGGCATAGAAAGGTTCTGTAAAGTATTCAACTCACTTTATCACCCAGTGGCAAAGCTCTATAGAACTCAAATGGAGGGAGTCTGGTGTCCCAGTCCAAATCCTTAATCAAAACATTGTACTTCACTCAATTGCTTTAGTAAAACTTTATGAGCAACTTTATGGACGTTTTTGGGTCCCCTTCCCCCAAAAGTCATATGTTGAACTCCAATCCCTAATGTGATGGTATGAGGAGGTGAGGCCTCTTGGAGATGATGAGGTCAAGAGAACAGAGTCCTCACCAATGGGATAAGATGAGGCCAGAGAGCTTTCCACCAGGTGAGGCTACTAGGAGAAAGTGGCTTCTGCAACCTGGAAGAAGGTTTTCACTAGTACCTGCACCTGGCACCTTGACCTTGGACTTCCAAACTCTAGAACTGTGTGACAAGTAAAGTTCTGTTGTCTATAAACTAGTCCATATATTCTTGTGATAGTAGAGCAAACTAAGACAGGAGTACCTTAAACTTGATGCACTAATGTCATATCCTTTTATGTTTTGTTATTCATTCTATGAATAAGGGATGGTTATTCATATGGAAGGGAGTTTATTATCTAATAACAGCTGAGTGGGTCTATAGCCATTAGGCAGATAATTATATGAATAATCATTTGTTTCAACTGCCATAAGGGCTAAGAAGGGGAAATATAGGAGTCATGAGAGCATCACCTGGGGCGACCTTGATCCAATACTGTGTGGAAGGACCCTTAAAATTGTCAGACATTTTTGAGCCTCACGAGGATTATCAAAAATGTTGGGAAAAGACAGTACAAGTGAGAAACTCTGTCATCTTTGCAGAAATCAGCTGTCTTAAAGTTATGAAGGTAGTAATGAATTGGGTTCATAGAGCCTGATAAAATCCAGGTAGGACTTGATTGAGTCAAATAACACCTGTTCTAAGCAAATATCAAAAGCATTTTGGGGGTTGTCCCACTAATAGATACGCTGAATCAGACACTCATGTTGAGATCAAAGACAAAAACTGCAGTCTAGGAAGAGGGAATCGTAAAGGTTCATAGACAAAGGCAGAAAAATCAAGCCAAGGAAGAATCGTTTGCCAAGGATTTGCAAGCATCAGATCTTGAATAAGATCTGAACAGAGGACTAGATAAGGACTATTCAATTTCTGAGATTATCTTTACAGAGCGAAAGATGGATTTCATCAGGGAAGTCACGACCACTTAAGATCAAAGTTATTAAGATGTTACAAATGATGACCAGAGAGGGACTATATGAAATCTTTTGGGAAAAGATACAAGGATGGGAGGATGTTATGCAAGGACATTCAGAAGAAGATCAAAGAAGACCAGAAGGAATTCAGGAAGAAATCATCGCATAAGGGATAGAAAGGAAAGTGCATTTTAGAGACACGAGGTTTAATAACCAAAGCATCCCAGTGGCACTAAATAATAAAAACGGAGGAAAAGCAAACAGAAGTCAGGTGAATGAACTGTGCAAGAATTCCCACCATAGCCACACACTTCCAAAAGCACAACATACTTCATCTCATTAAGAGCAAGTCTGCAATGGTGGAGACTGGGGAAAAGCAAATCATGTAGGCTCTGATGCAAAGGACAGGAAACACCCAGATCATTATTATCAGCAATTAACCACACAACCTGTGTAAGAGGGGGTCTGTTTCAAGTGCTGGAGATATAAAAGTTAAAGTTCGGGTCTCTTTAATTAAGAGATTTGTGTTGTGGTTGGGACAGTAGGATATAGAAATTTTCTAAATAAATCAGAAGAACACAAGAAACATGTATATGCATGGCAGAGTCCCTTTGCTGTCCACCAGAAACTAAACAATGTTGTGAATCGGCTATACTCCAGAACAGAATAAAAAGTTAAAAAAGAAAAATAAAAGCTCACAGGAGAAGGTAAGCCCTACCTGCATGATTTCTAGTTCATGTTACAGGCCCTCAGGTAGGCACTGAGTTGGGGGCGACATGACCACCACTTTCCCTTTGCCAGGCTCGGCACACAGGACTCACTCCTTGAGGTAGATAAAGTTGGGCCTCCCTAGCAGGTGCATGGGAGTTGTCCATTGGGACAAAGTCTGTGTCCCAAGACAGGGATGCTCAGAAGCTTCATAGATAAGGTAAGAGTTGAGTTAGGGCTTCAAAAAGGGAAGAGACACATAGGAAGGGGTGTTGGACAGTCCCCAAATGGGAAGTGGCATAAGTAGAGGCAAAAAAAGGTCTCCTGGGTATTTTAGGAAGTCTCTGAGAAGTCACTGATTTGGAAATAAAACCTGCTCACAAGAAGAACGAAGAATATGCTGCCTTTCTGGGAGAAACAGGGCATGATTGAAGAAGTGGATGAAATTTCCTCACATGTCAAAACGTCTTAGCAGAACCAAGGAGATAAGACTTTAAAAGAGGTAGAGAAAAGGTGGGCCTGGTGAGAGATTCTGACAGCCACGAGGAGAAGGCAGAAACCTTATACTTAAGGACAAAGTCTTTTTCACTTAGATAATGCTTTCCCATGAGATTAATAGGAGATTCTGTTGGTCTCTAATGTACTGTATATTTTGGGCACTTTACATAATTTACATCTACACCTTATGGCCAAACTTCCCTACTTACGTCTCTCCACTGAGGGCCCTTCCTTTCTCTGCAAAAAAGCACCTCGCCCAGAGTAAATGCTTTATAAACACTGACTCCACAAAAGTTTGGTCTTTCAGTGAGAATACTGAATGCAGCTGCCACTTTATTCCTTCCAAGTGAAATCACATCTGTGCAGATGAGTGACTGGAATTAAAATAGCAGGATGCCAGGACTTCCCTGGTAGTCCAGTGGTTAATAACCCGCTTTCCAATGCAGGGGACACAGGTTTGAACCCTGGTTGGGGAACTAAGATCCCACATGTCCTGGGGCAACTAAGCCTGCCTGCCACAACTACAGAGCCGATGAAAGGTCCTGCATGCTGTGCTAGTTGTGTGTCCCAACTAACACTGGGTACAGCCAAAAATAAGCAAATATAAAAAAGTTAGCAGGATGCGTATCTCGGAACTGCCAAAAAAATAAAAAGACACAAACCTGCATTCAAAGGGTCTAACAAGACTGCTTCAGAGTTAGACCTGGCTGATCCAAGCCAGTCCTCATGCCTGCCTCCCAGGATTACAGAGGGAATTAAATGAATGTGAAATTGACTGACTCAGTGTGGTAGACTGTAAATATGGCCACCAGTTCTTATCCCTGTCCACACACCTTGCTATGTGACTTTAGCCCCTCCTGTCAAGAGGTGGAGGCTCCTTCTCCACTCCTAGATTCTGGGCATGGCCAATGGAGCTAATTTTGGCCAACAGAACAGCAAGTGGTGCACCAGTAGAGACTTGAAAGTGCTAGGGCTTTGGGATAATGTGATTACCCTTGTGAAGAAGCCAGGGCCAGCCTGCTAGATAAAGAAAAACAATGACCTAGTTCTCTGGGGCCTTGGTCAGCTCCTCCCATTGCCAGCCATGCAAATGAAGGCAGCCTTGATCACCCAGTACAGCAGCAGACCTACCAACTGAACCAAGATTCCTAAGGGAACTTAGCAGAAACCAGACCAGAAGAACTGCTCGGTCGACTTGAAAAATCATGAACTAAATACATGGTTGTGTCAAGCAACTAATGTCTGGGATGGTGTTTGAAAGGCAGCAAAAGTTAACATATAGTGCATGAATTGCTTACAGTTTCACCCAACTGACCAGTGATAGATTGAATATAGAATCTTTATCTTCTGACCCTGATTCAGGTGATTATTTTCATATTGGCCTTTGCTACTGTCAGTACTATCCTCCATCAAAAACAAAACTTTGGACTTCCCTGGTGGTCCGATGGTAAAGAATCCGCCTGCCAATGCAGGGTACACATGTTCAATCCCTGGTCTGGAACAATTCTACATGCAGCAGGGCAACTAAACCCACAGACCACAACTACTGAAGCTCTTGCACCCGGAGCCCATGCGCCAAAACAAGAGAAGCCACAGCAAGGAGAAGCCTGCGCACTGCAATGAAGAGTGGCACCCATTCGCCCCAACTAGAGAAAGCCTACATGCAGCAATGAAGACCTAGTGCAGCCAATAAGTAAATAAATAATTTTGTTTTAAACCCAAATCTTTGCTCTATAAAGGCCGAAAGAGAAGCAACAGATCTTTCCAACGAGGTAGGTATATCAGTCAGGATTCTCCAGGGAAACAAAACCAACAGGATGTATATTAATTGCCTCACATGATTGTAGAGGATTTGAAGTCCCAAGATCTGAAATTGGCAAGCTGGATACTCAGGAGAGCTGACGGTATCAATTCCAGCCCAGGAGCAGAAGAAGACAGATGTCCCAGCTCAACAGTCAGACAAGCACTGTGTGCTCAGCTGGTCAGCCTGTCCAGCTCTTCACGACCACAACTTAAGTTCCCTCCTATTCAGTCTCTGTTCTGTTCAGGTCTTTGATTGATTGACTGAGGCTCACACACATTAGGGAAGGCCATGTGGCTTTATCCAGTCTACTGATTCAGATGTTCGTCTCAACCAGAAACACTCTCCCAAATGCACCCAGAATAACATTTGACTAAACGTCTGGGCATTTATCTAGTAGTCATGTATGGATGTGAGAGTGGGACGATAAAGAAAGCTGAGCGCAGAAGAATTGAGGCTTTTGAACTGTGACGTTGGAGAAAACTCGAGAGTCCCTTGGACGGCAAGGAGATCCAACCAGTCCATCCTAAAGGGAATCAGTCCTGGTGTTCACTGGAAGGACTGATGTTGAAGCTGACACTCCAATACTTTGGTCACCTGATGCAAAGCTGACTCATTTGAAAAGACCCTGATGTTGGGAAAGATTGAAGGCAGGAGGAGAAGGGGACAACAGAGGATAAGATGGTTAGATGGCAACACTGACTCAATGGACATGAGTTTGGGTAAACTCCAGGAGTTGGTGATGAACAGGGAGGCCTGGTGTGCTGTGGTTCATGGGGTCACAAAGAGTCGGACACGACTGAGGGACTGAACTGAACTGAAATGTCTGGGTACCTCATGGCCCAGTCAAGTTGACATATAAAATTAACCATCACAGAAGGTGACACTTATGGGTGGTTTCTAACTAAGGCATGGAAAGAAAGTCCTTTGGAGTCTTAAAAAGAACAAGTCACATTCTTTACTATCATAGTACCAATCAACCTGTCCAGCCAAGTGGGCTTGACCATCAGTCTCCATTTCATGCCCCACTGGTCTGGGGAGCACTCTGGCTTGATGACACAAACCACGAAGATTATTGAAAAGTCTAGGATGTACATAGAAATGGTAACAACAACAACAATAAAGCCACACCTGCATGAAAAAGTATAAGTAGGTAAGAGGTAGCTTTCAAATACTTTCCCCTTCAAATGAAACAGTTTATATTCAAAAGTAGAAAGAAGATGGTAAAGAGAAACCATACCTTGAGTCATGCCACAGGGCCTTTAAGTGAGTCACAGGATGCTGGCAACATACTTTTCTGGAAAAAAATAGAAATCAGTAAGCATCAGAAGAATAGGTCAGGATTCTAACCTATGGCATCTCACCGCCATTAGGTATCCAGGTGTGCAAATTTATGTTTGAATTATTTATCTGCTTTGTAAAGAGCCTTGCAGATACAAACAGCTCTGAATATGCATAGTATTTTCATGACAAATAAATGGAGGCTTCGGGCATTTTTCAAAGTTCATTAATTATTGAGGTTCCCTCAAGCAGCTCTCACTCTGTCCTGTTTTGATTTTTGTTCCTGACCAAGTCCAGTTATCGAAGAGTCCATCTTGATTGTGAATTCATTCAGAAAGAGATTTGTGGCTTTTTTGAAATTCTTTTGCATAAAAATCATCTTGGAAAAATTTGATTTTAACTGTTTAGGTACTGAGCTGCTCTTTATACTATGCCTTTTAAAGAACTGTGGTAAAATACACAAAGCATAAAATTCACTATCATAATCATTTTTAAGTGAACCATTCTGTAGCATTAACACTGTCATGCAATCATTCACCCTCATAATTCTTTTCATTGTGCAAAACTGAAACTATATGCATCAAACAATAATCCCCCTTACCAATTTGCCTCTTACCTCAGCCCCTGGAAATCACCATTCTACCTTCTGTCTCTATGAATTTGACTGGTCTAAGTATACCATATTAAGTACAATCACACGGTGTATGTCTTTTAGTGACTTCTTATTTCACATAGCATAATGTCCTGAAGGATTATCCACGTTGTAGCATGTATCAAAATTTTCTTTCTCTTTAAGGCTGAATCATATTTCACAGTATGCATACACTACATTTTGCATCTGTTAATCTGTCAGGAGACACTTGGGTTGCTTCCACATTTTGTCTATTGTGAATAATGCTGCTATGAACATGGGTGTACAGAGACCCTGCCACAGATTCTTTTGGGTGAAATTTCTGGATCATAAGATAATTCTGTCTTAAACATTTTAATTAACTGCCACACTGTTTTCCATAGCAGCTGCACATTTTACATTCCCACTAACAGAGCACAAGTTTTTCAATTTCTTCACATTCTCACCAAAACTTGCTATTTTGTAGGTTTTTGTTTGTTTTATTTTTGTTTGATAATAGTCACCCTAATTGGTGTGAAGTTGTATCTCCTTGGGTTTTGGTTTGCATTTTTCTAATGATTAGTGACATTGAGCATCTTTTCATGTGATTATAGCTCATTTGTATGTCTTTTTCTGAGAAATATCTATTCAAGTCCTCTGCCCATTTTAAAATCAGATTGCTTGTTTTCCTGTTGTTGCTTTGTAGGAGTTCATCATATATTCTAGATACTAATCTTTCATCAGATATATGGTTTGCAAATATCTTCTTTCATCCTAAGAGCTGCATTTTCACTCTGTTGATTACACCCTTTGATGCACAGTTTATTATTTTGATTTAGTCCAATTTACCTATTTTTACTTTTGTTATCTGTGTTTTGGTGTCTTATCTGAGAAATTACTGCCAAATCCAATGTCATAAAACTTTTGTCCTATGTTTTCTTTTAATAGTTGTATAGTTTTAGCTCTTATGATTTGGTCTTTGATTCATTTTGAGTTAATTTTTATATACGGTGTTAAGCAAGGGTCTGGCTTCATTCTTTTGCATATGGACACCCAGTTTTCCCAACATCATTTGTTGAAAAGACACTATTACTTTTTAAAATTTTTTCAATCCTTAAAAACAAGATTGTCTCTTCAAGCAGAGAGCATTAATGCTATACAAGATGGGACCGACTATAGGGTAGGCATTACTGAGCACCTGCAGTGCTTAATAATCTGTAAGACATAGACACTGGCTAGTCTCCATTTCTCCCTGCCCCTTTGGTTTCCTTCCCATTTCTGTACCCCTGGAGTGGCTGATTCCTGCAGACACTATCACCTGGATCCCTTGTCCTTTGTCTTTTCACGGATTTTGGCCAATGGAAGGTAGAGGATAGGGGGATAAGCAACAAACTGGTCAGAATTTCCCGCACAGCTGCAGCTCTCTGTAACTGTGGTTCTTGTCTGAAGGTCCCCTTCCATAGCTTCAACTAAGGCATTGTTTATATACTATTCAGCATAGAGCTACATTTACAATTTGGGCATAAGAAGTAAACCCAGGGATGGATTACCTTCAGTTCAGTTCAGTCGCTCAGTCATGTCCGACTCTTTGCGACCCCATGGACTGCAGCATGCCAGGCCTCCCTGTCCATCACCAACTCCTGGAGCTTGCTCAAACTCATGTCCATTGAGTCGGTGATGTCATCCAATCATCTCATCCTCTGTCGTCCCCTTCTCCTCCTGCCTTCAATCTTTCCCAACATCAGTCTTTTCCAATGAGTCAGTTCTTTGCATCAGGTGGCCAAAGTATTGGAGCTTCAGCTTCAGCATCAGTCTGGGTTACCTTAATCAATAATATACATCAGAGGTTAATGCGAGAGGGCACAAATATAAGACTACCCAAGTATTCTATTCCTTTTGATTTTGCTCCTTCAGTTGCCTCTCAAAGGAACTGTATCGTCCCTTGTCTCATTTCTCTTCTATGCATTTGAATCTAATGGGCAAACTCAATCCACGCCCAAGCCTGCTTCAGTTAGTGAACTAATCTGAATGTGTCCAGAAGGGGCCTCCACTATCTAGCCATCTGCTTGAATCAAATCATTCTGTAAACTACACCTAGAATTTTGTATCTTAGGGATAAATCCTGGGCGCGCACACAGATGACAGCACTTCCCACACCTGCCATCTACTGTCACTGCTGATTCAATTCATAAGACGATCCTTCTGCACTTACAAATATCCCCAGCTACCTCCAGGCAGCAGCTATCAGAGTTGCAGGTTTACACCTCGAGGAGAGTAATCAGTGCACCTCCTGTGGGATAGTTTGTAAACCCAATCCCTTCCAAGGATGGCAATATTCACAACTTATCAGGTTACATGGCTAATTCTCAGTACTTTGCCACCTCAAAAATTCCTCTTTATGTTAATATTTTCAAGAAATAAATGGATAAGGATTGCAGTTATAACTATAGGTGGAGAGAACTTCTCCATGCCCAATCAGTTCATATTGATTCAAATAATGACTAAGAAGCTGGGAGAGAGGACTTTCAAATTTGATTCATATCTCCCCATCCAACCATTTCTCAAAGAAGCTGCCAAGCCTTCTTAGATAAATCCTAAACAATATTTTATATTTTCATTAGGCTTGTTTTAAAAAATGAGAGTAAAAAGACGAAGTATTTTTTACCCTGGCAATAAACCTGCACAGGCCGAGAATTGGATGTCAGAATCTTTAGTAGCAGCTTCATTATTTAGCTGATGAATTAATAGGAATTTGTAGGAGAGGAGGTAGGATTTAAAGTTAAAGTTGAATAATAATTAGGTTTTAGTGTCATTGAAATTCTACTTTCAGCTGCTACTAATTCTCTTTTTGACCACAAAAGACATTAGTTTTTCTGAGTAAAGAAGGGAGGGAAAATCTATATTGTTTTACAACACTACCCACTGAAGAGGCTGCCGCTGTAGTAAGAGGCAGTCATTTGAATTACATAGACAGGAATAGATGAACAGAAGAGAGGACGATTGGGAAAGGAAAGAATGCACTGGGATGCTTGAGAATCTAAAAGGCATGAGCCAAATAGCATTACTGTTTCCAGCAGTAGGAAGACAGATGAAGGGGAGTAAGAAGAAACAGCATCCGGATCCCTACCTTGACACAGAGGGCAGAGAACACTGGACCCCACGGTGTCCATTACTGTGAAAAAGATCAGGTGCTTTGAAAGGGTAGGTTAGGAGCATCATGTAAGGTCAAAGACAAGTCCAGCTGATGCCAAATTACAGTGTGGCTATTGGGTTTAAGTCTTTAGGAAAGTTCCATCACTGAAATACTGGTGGTATTTAGAACTTACCTGGGGAGAAGGACTTGGATTTATAGCATAGTTATGTTTACCACCCTTCCTTCCCCTCCACCAAACAAATGCTGGTCTACTACCCATGTTGCCAGGACTAGCCACCCATCTAATTCCTGACTAGCAATATTAAATACGAAAATACGAAAATGAAATTCATTGTCCAGCAAGTCCATTAACGTATTAATTGAGAGCAAAAGAGCATAAGCATTTTAATTAGTTGACTGTAGAATCTGAGCTGTAGGCTGTCAAAGTGATAATTCTGAGCTCAACCATTCAAAAACCAAACCATCTAAGAAGGGGAAATACCACAGCATGAGAAATGTGTGGAAATCCCAATAGGGACTACGCTACCACTTGCCAAACCTCAGTCAAGACTGTATAAAAAACTAGACATGCTTCTTGAAGGAAGTCTGAAAAACACAAGCTCTTGGAGAAAAGCAGCAAATCGAAGAGAGTTGATTCCATAAATGTTGAGCCGCTCTTCTAGAATAGAGGAACAAGAACTTGCTTTCAAGGAGCAACTGTTAAAAAGACAGCTTTCAAGACAGGCTGAGATAAGAAAGAAATGACTCAGCAAGAAGATGGCAGCCCATTCAAAATGAAATGTGGGTGAGAGCGGCAGCCCTCCTAGCCTCCCTACTGGCTCCTCCGAGGGCCCATCTGCTGGCTTTGCAATCGCCCCTTAAAGACAAAAATGAACATCCCGTGACCTCATCAGGGCACTAAAAGGGGTCATAATTTAGTTCACAAATGGCAGTCTCTCTTAGAATTTACATACTAAACAGAAGCTTCTATTCCTGGAATTTCTCTTAGGCAGACAAGATAAGTAAGAAAAGGTGCCTATGCTAACCCTTGATCTAGTAGGAGAAACTGAACTAAGTACAGATGATTCATCAACATGGGTGGGTTCTGTAATACAATGTGAGAGATACAAACGACGGAGCCATGGACCAAGAGCTAAGGGAAAGCAGAGGGGGCTATTAGCCACCCGAACCTTTTTAGAACCTAGCCATTCTCACTATTGTAGGCTAGTTAGCAAGCACAGTGTCAACTCTAGTGAGGAGACAAAGGGCATGCCAATGTTTCCCTTTGGTTTGGGTCCCCTAATTCGCTAGACTGGCCTGAGATGCCTCCCTTCCTCAGTATTTATTAAAAAACAACAAAACAAAACAAAAACCTCACTGTCACTGCTTCCCAGAAGACTCTGTGGAACTGTAAATTATTTTGTGTGTTTCCCTTGAAAAGAAACAGTGGATGTCAACCCTAGTAAATTAAGGAGCAGCTGTCCCCCTATATTGCCACCATTTCTAACAAAGACAAAGGGATTTCACAATAAGGGCCCTTGGTATATGGTAGGCATTATGCTAGGTTCTTTACATACTCTGTTTCTTCATATTCACAACAATGGGAATTATTATTTCCACTTTACAAGCCAGACAACAGAGTTTAACAGGTTAGGTGACTTGCCTAAGAGTGCACACTGCCAGTGGGTGGTACAGCAAAAAATCATAATAATAATAAGGTCTCTGACCTCTGACCTAGGTCTCTGACCCCAAAGTCCACACTCTTAACCACCACATTCTGTGCATCCTACGGAAAACTGAAATATAATCAAGTACCATTGAAATCTCTTAGAGGAAAAGAGCCGATCAGTTTAATAAGTAAAAATAGAAACTGATACACAGGCTAAAGCATTCCTTGCTACATGCAGACCTAACATCTGTTCCCTTAACCTCCACTGAACCCTCTCCTTCCTAAAAGAACATCAACCTCTTCCAGGAACCCTGCCTTCCAGCAGCCAAGTTCTGCTTCCAGGAGGCTGGCCCTATCCAGCTGCAGCCTTTGCAGACTGAGAGCCTTGACTCATTTCAATCAATCAGAGGCCTGTTGCTTGCTAGTGACCGGTTTAGGATGATCCCATGACACTTGTCTGGCCAATGGTATGTCTCCAGGGGAGGGGCGTCTGGGTTTCCTTTAAAAAAAAAAATGGTTCAAAAGCAGATATGGTCTCTTCTTCCATGGATTGGTGACACTCTTACACAGTGCTCTTAGAATGGTATTAGCATGAAATCACCAATCTTTATGGTGGCAGGATGGGGTCAGAGGGAGCCTGGATTTCCTAAAATGGCCACCTTCTGCCCAGATCAAGGACCACCTTGTGTGTTTCATTATTTTTCTTGATGATGGAACTCACTCTTGAATGTTCCCAATGGTTAACCCATTACCGGAGCTATTTACTGCTTTTTTTTTTTCTTTTCCTTTTGGTGGAGTCTGGGGTAGTTAATCACTTCACATTCATTTCTGTTTTGTAATTTAGAGAGCTTTCTCTGTAAAATGCAGAGCAGTTTTGCAGAATCCATAGGAAACATCTCTCCCACATTCTTTTATAAGATCAAACAGATCTCTGTCAACAAAGGGCAGTCAACCCGAGCTCGCGCTCTTTAATGTGATAATGAGATAATGCCGGGTGTCTGATTTCTCTGGGGCTTTTCAAGGGTCTGCAGGCTGCATCCCACGTGTAACTCTTCGCCCAGTTCGATCCTCTCTCAGTTCAGCATCCTCCTCCCATTCTCTCTCAATCCAAATGAATCTCTCAGTATTCTCTGTGTTCTTTATACTCTTAACCTTTCCACAGGACAACTTTATGCTCACAGGATACCCCAGTTTTTTATCCTTAAACTCAACAAGTGCTTCTGAAGGACCTACCATGCGCAAAGCACTAGGATAAGCACAGTACAAGTCTGAGGGAAGCCCCTGACCTCAGGTAATGTATACTCTAGTAAGGGCCACAAAACACCTCAACATTTTAAAATATTAATGAAATGTTTAAATTAATAATAATATTTTGGATATATTAGGTTAAATAAGATTTTTCATTAAAGTATTAATTTTATTAACATTGATTTCACCTCTTTCACCTTTTTAAATGTGGCTACCAGAATTACTTGTGGTTCACTGTTGTGTATTGGTTTAGTAGGATTTCAGATCTACTTGTTTATGACAAATATAAAAAAAAAGTTGTTTTAGAAGTAGTTTTAGAAGGATCTCTACTTTGTTGTTGGTGGTGTTGTTTGGTTGCTAAGTCATGTCCAACTCTTTTGTGATCCCATGGACTGCAGCCTGCCAGGCTCCCCTGAGCCTGCGATTTCCCAGGCAAGAAAACTGGAGTGGGTTGCCATTTCCTTCTCCAGGAGGTGATCTTCCCGACCCAGTAATTGAATCCACGTCTCCTGCATTGGCAGGCAGATTCTATCCCACTGAGCCACCAGGGAAGTCAATTACTTATGGTTTCCTGTTGTGTACTAGTTTAATAGGATATCAAATCCACTTGTTTATGACAAAGATCAAAAAAAGTTGTTTTAGAAGTAGTTTTGATGTAAGAATGAAGTAAGCTGTCTCAAGATGTCATTGTCTCATCTGTTGTTGATAAGCACTAGGAGCTCAGTTGCCCAAGGGTCCTGATGGGGGCTTATCAGTTAAAACATATGAAGAAGCAAATCTGGTGAGGCGACATTTAGACTGTAATACCCAGAGATGTGAGGATTATCTCAGAATTTTGATCTAGGCAAGGAGACTCTTTGTTGACCTAAATAGCTTTCCAAGTCTCCTTGGGACCATGGTAAAGGTGATTCTTAGTGACAGTGGCAAAAGTCATGCAGCCACTCCTGGAGATCACCTTGCCTGCCATCATCAGGGACCATATTCCATAGCAATATGCTTGAGCCACAAGGGACTTTGGCTTGTGTGCTAGCAGCTGGAGATCAGTTCTTGGTTGGTCAGCCATCTCTCCCAAGTACCAACTCATATAAAGGTACACAGTGAAGAAATTTGGATCTTATTCCTTTCGTCTGATACTTTGGCCACCTGATGGGAAGAGCCAACTCATTGGAAAAGACCCTGATGCTAGGAAAGATTGAAGGCAAGAGGAGCAGGGGGCAATGAAGATGGTATTGTTGAGGGAAGGGGGACCCTTTCCAGGACCCGAAACTGGGCTCTTGTCTAACACTCGGAAATGAATTGTCCGAGGAGACACGTGCTGACAAAACAAGAGATTTTATTGGAAAGGGCACCCGGGTGGAGAGCAGTAGTGAAGGGAACCCAGGAGAACTGCTCTGCCACGTGGCTCACAGTCTCGGGTTTTATGGTGATGGGATTAGTTTCCGGGTGGTCTTTGGCCAATCATTCTGATTCAGAGTCTTTCCTGGTGGCGCACGCATCGCTCAGCCAGGATGGATATGAGAGGGATTCCGGGAAGTGGACGGACACGCGGTGTCTCCTTTCGACCTTTCCCGAACTCTTCCCGTTGGTGGTGGCTTATTAGTTCCGTATTCCTTATCAGGATCTCCTGTCATGAAACAACTCATGCAGATGGTTACTATGGTGCCTGGCCAGGGTGGGCTGTTTAAATCAGTGCGCTTCCCCCAACAGTATCACTGACTCAATAGACGTGATTATGAGAAAACTCCGGGAGATAGTGAAGGACTACAGCGAAGCCTGGCTTGCTGCGGTCCCTGGCTCACAGAGTCGGACATGGACCGAGTGACAGAACAATAAAACCCTTGCCTGAATTAACAGCGCAACTAATCTAACCTTGGATTGGGGTATGTTATTTCTTTATTGGCTCACTAAGAGACATTATCCTGTATGCTACTGGCTTGTAAAATTATTATAATTCCTGAGGTGAACTTGCGTTACATAAAATACTGGCAAAGACAATCTCAGCCTTTGAGAATAATTTGTCCCCAAAACAAAACACTCACATTGTATTTTTATTGGTGAGGCAATGAGGTAGTGAGTAATTTGACATGCCACGATGGGAGTTCTTATTTACTTTTACTCAGTTTAATAAGTTTTGGTGATGAGATCATGTGAGCTTTGTTCATGATTACCAGGCTTCCTGAATACTTAAGTAAGCAAGGAGTTAAGTATGATCAGGTATGAGTTAAGCATATTCTTCTGCTACTTGCTTCACTGTTGAACTTAACCAAGGCTTTTCTTACCCTGCTTTAAAGAAAAGTGCTTTCTCATTCTGGTGCTAAAAGCATCCAAGGTCTTCTTCCCAGATGCTGCTTCTTTTGTCTCTTTCTCCGATGCATCAATTAAGAATACTTTGATGACCGGAGCTTCCTCTGTCAGAGAGCTCAGTACTCATCAACTAATTAACTCTCCAAAGAAAGCTGAGCTGCTGTGTCTGTCTTTGCTTTCCTCCTCTCTCCGTGGCTCTTCTGCTTCCTGCTTCCTGCTGTGGCCCGAAGGGCAAAGCAGGATGATCACCCTCAGGGGCTGCAGGGCCTCAGGCTTCAGTTCATGCTTTTGTTTTTCCATTTAGGAGAGCCCTTCCTTGATAAAAAGCTATTCATTTCATTACTACAGCCTTCCACAGAAGCAAGGTCCAAGCAGTTTTTTTCACCAAATGTTTTTCTTTGTTAATAGTACTTTAAAGAAAAACAACCCATATTTGAATAGATTAGAACCTTCAAATGGATTAACAGTATTTTTCCCCCATTTCATTTCTTGTATAGTAGAATTGTTATTTTTCAGCTGACTTCAAAATGTCAAATCTCTTGTCTAGGTGAATAATACCATATTTTCTTCCAAATTCAACCGCCTGCTGAACTCCTCTGCTTGGGGCCCTCATAGACACCTCATAGTCAAGTGTGTGTAGAACTGAAGCCAAGCAGGACCCTGTAGGCTCCTGGACATGGAAGCCTTTTTGTGCCCCCTTTCTTGACTTCAACCTCTATGACCTTCTCTGAGTCTCAGAGGGTAGATTTGGAACAGCTGCTAATTTAGGAAGGAAAGGGATGCAAAGAAGGGAGGGGCAGCCAGGAAACAATCATGCAGCCTTAGGGCAGGGCCTCAAGGGATAGACATAACAGTGTGTTTATGCCCTTTACAAAATGAAAACCCAGCACATGGAAGATGTCAGCAGTCTTCATACCAGAGAAGACCACCTGAGGCTAGACTAGAGGAACCAGAGAAGCCCATCGAGATTACCCGGGACCACATTTAAGGGATGCAGACCCTGCACACACTCTAATCATATCAGCAACCCCATCCTTGAACTGTTGCCATAAAACCCCTCACCAAACTCCTCTGGGTGGGGAGACACAATTTTCGAGGACAGGAGCCCACTGTGTCCCCCTCCTCGCCTGGCAAACCATAAAACAACTCTTTTCTACTGCACCAAAACGCTGTCTCTGAGATTTGATTTGGTACCAGTCTACAGAAGCTGAAACTTGGCATTAGAACCTCTCAACTCCCCCCACACCAGAGGGAGGTCCTCATTGAATGTGTTAATGGCACTATCGTCCTCCCAGTAACCAGGCTCAAAATGCTGTCAATTCCTCCCTTTCTCTTCCTCTCCACTCATGAACATTTACCAGGTCAACAAAGACTTTACCCTTTGTCTTCATCCCCTATTCTCTGTTCTGCTGCCATTTGCTTCTTTCAGTTCTTCTTTGCTTCTTTTTTTCAGATTATCCTTGTGGCTTCTTACCATAGGCGCTGCTTGCCTCTCATATCCCTAAGGATGTTTGGCCAAGTTAATTGTCCTGTAGAGGCGCCGATCAAGTCACCTCCAGCATCCAATCTGCTTTCCCATGACCTACAGACTAAAGGCAGACACCTCAAATCACTTCCTGCTCTAGTGGACGTAAACAAATACAAACACAACACAAATCAGCTGAGAAGCAAACTCCCCCAGACAAATCTCTCTACGCCTGGCCCCAGTACAACTTCCCCCGGCTCCTGTTCAGACTCTTGTTTCCAATAGAACTGAACTGCAGGGTCCTCCTGAGATGAGAGCACATTCTTAACTCCATTAGCTTGTGCTATTCTCTTTACCTGGGGTTCTCTTTTCCATGTCTAAACATATAGTCCTACAAATCTGTATTAGTTTGCTGGGGCTGCTGTAACAAAGTGCTGCAAACTGGGTGGCTTCTTAGAACAACAGAAATTTATTGTGTCACAGTTCTGGAAGCGAGTCTGAAATCAAGGTGTCAGTAGGGCCATATTACCTCTGAAGGCACTCAGAAAAGATTTGTTCCTGGCCTTTCTCTTAGCTTCTGGTTAAGTTCCTTGGCTCGTGGAAGCATAATTCCAGTCTTCATATGGCATCTGTGAGTGTGTATGCGCACGCACATGCATGTGTCCAAATTTCCCCTTGAAAGACACCACTCACAGAGAACTTAAGGGCTCACCCTACTACAGTATGACCTTATCTTAACTACTAACATCTACAATGACCCTTTCCCAAATAATGTCATATTCTGCAGTACAGCGGGGTTAGTACTTCATCATATCAACTTTGATTTGATAAAATTCAATCCATAACATCATCCTAACAGCCAAGCTCAGATGTCACCGCCTTCTGGAAACATCCCAGGTGTAGTCTCCATCTCCTGACTCTGAGTTTGACATAATCTCTATTCCTCTTTGATGACCTTTGGCCTAAGTAGCCCCCATAACTTTTCTGTGCTTTATGACAGAAGCACGAGCTTTGCATCTGATTCAGGTACTTGAATGGGCTCCAAGATGTTTTTTGCAGGGAATGTTGACCCTGCTTCTCTCGTCTCCCTCAGAAGATGCAAGGGAAGCACACGAGGTTCAGAGAGGGCTCTCTGTGGCCTCGTGAACCTGCTGCGTGTGATGAAGGGGTGTCCCAGTGACAATATCCTGCCATGACAATTGTGCCCAGACCAGTGCTGGAGTTCTGAAGACAGCTCCTGAGGCCTCCTTCACTTCCAACTAACTCCTCAAAACTGTACTTCCAGATGTTCATGAAAAACTGAGCTTGCTTTGAGCTACGCCCGCCTGCTCGCCTGTAGCAGGCGGACTGGAGCAGTTAATCTGCTGTTTAAGATGCAGATCTTGATTTCTCTCCACAGCCCGCCCAGGCACATTTTGCAGTTTTGATTAGAAGATAGTGCCCTGTGTGTGAGAATTGGGTCGGGTCACACCATTTAATAAAGCTATCATGACTGATGTGAGTACCATACACAAAAGCGAACAGGAGGCACATGGCTATACTCTTTGTGGCATGAAATCATGCAGCTTCCACTCGGGTAGGGACCTTTTTGATGTCACAGGGTGAGGGATTAAGTCATAATTATGTAGATCTAAATTACCTTCTAGCAAACCCACTGGTGCTTCTTCATTAACCTCCCAGCAGGCTTTAATTCCAGCATAAGACTGATCACCCTTCAGCTGCCCGACATCCAGCCTGCGGAATATGTTTGGAATTAAGCAGAGACTTTGGTTGAAAAGAACATCAAGTGCCATTTCTCTACTTTGGTCTCAGACTTGATTTCGATTAGCAAGTATGTGTCCTCCTTTCATGACAGTGCTGGGGATGCATGATTGCCAGGTTCCATATATCTGATTTCACTGCCCAGAGCACTGTAATCTGAGAATGCAGGAGTTATTAGGACCTTGGGTATGACCGATCATCTTGAGTTTTCATTGGAAGGCAGTACAATTCCAAGTTAGATTTCTTCCAAAAACTTTTATGGCTGAGGTGGCCAAATGATATGGTCATGATAATTTCAAGGCCCAAGTCAGACTCAGAATTAGAGCTGTAACATCTTAGTGTCTTTTTCAGGAGCACTGAAATAACCAGGAGGAGAGGTTTAGGGATTAGCAGAATCTGTTAGGAACGTGGATGTTTCCATTCTGTATCAGGTTGTGGTGGCTGATCCCTGGTCAGAGTGCAGGATGCCTTGGGGCTGGTCCATTGACCCTTGTTGGGGGTTACTTAGGAGCTTGTTTCAGCGAGGATAGGATAGTCTGTGAGCCCAAACCACCTCCTTCATACTCCATTGGAGTGAACCAAGGAGACTGACTCCCAATGTGAGCAAGTTTAAATAGTTTGTTTTAGGAGCCTTCAAGGCAGTCCCTGAAAGATATGGAGAGTGAGATCTGCTTTTTCCCATTAAAGAGGGAGCTAGGTTTTCTCTTACCTTAAGGCATCAGTTGGGACTTCCCTGGTGGCTCAGAGGGTAAAGCGTCTGCCTTCAATGCAGGAGACCTGGGTTCGATCCCTGGGTGGGGAAGATCCCCCGGAGAAGGAAATGGCAACCCACTCCAGTATTCTTGCCTGGAAAACCCCATGGATGGAGAAGCCTAGTGGGCTACAGTCCATGGAGTCACAGAGTCAGACATGACTGAGTGACTTCACTTAAGGGATCAGTTACAGTACAACAGCTTAAAACATTACAGAGATATTTTTTTTTCCTACTCTGTAACAGGGAATATTCTTCAGTTTACCTTAAACTGGGTAATGCTTAGCCCCTGACAAAAGCATACAGGAGATAACATAATTTGGAGGAACATTCTGGGCCAGTAGATCCTCCAACCAGAATGTTAGTGGGCTTAAAAAAGGAACAAATGGCCAGGTCCTACTCTGTGCCTACGAGTCAACATATCCAGCGGTTGGAAGTTGGATTTTTTCATCTTTAAGCTTCTGTTAGGCTTATTTTTTGTTGCAATAGTTTTCCTAACTCTTCTATGTCATTTCCGATCTCTGCTTCTTGTTTTTATTTTAGCTTTTTTATGCATGTGGGTCATAATACCAGAGAACTTCAAATTGTTTCTGGAAAACAGATGGCAGTGCTAGTGGTAGGTGTCAAATTATAAACAAAATCGAAAACAGAAGTCATTCTCAAAAATCATCTCTACCACAAGAGAAGGAAACCACATTCATCATCTATGATAAGTGGCCATCTATCTTTGGTTGAAACCTTTAAGTGACAAGCAGCTCACTACTTTAAAATGCGACCTGTTCCATTGTGGGCTGCTCTCACTACAGAAAGTTCTTCCCTCTTTTAAAACAAAATTAGCTTCCTGGTAACATTTCTCTAATGCTCTTAATTCTTTTCTTGGATTATTTTAAAGGCCTTTTCCCTCTCCACATGTATTATTAGTTACCATTAATATTTGCTGCATAACAAATGATCCCCAAACTTAGCTATTTAAACAACAATCTGTGTGAGATACACAGTTTCTGAGGGTTAGGAATTCAAGAGCAAATTACCTGGATGGTTCCAGCTCAGGGTTTCTCATGAGTTACTAAGACATCAGTGGGTATGTTTACAGTCATCTCAAACCTTGATAGGCGTTGGAAGATTTGCACAAGGTAACCCATTCACATGATTGTTGGCAGGAGGTCTCGGTTCCTTGCCATGTGGCTCTCCCCATAGGGCTGTTTTGAGTGTCCTCATAATGTGGCAGCTGGCTTCCCCAAGAGTAAGTGATCCAAGTGAGCAAGGTAAAGTCTCAGTACTTACAGGACCTAGTATGATCACACACCATCACTTTTGCCTTATTCTACTCAGTAGAATTGAGTTGTTTACTGCAGCCCAACTCAAGGGGAGTGGAATTAAATTCTGCCTCTTTAAAAAAAAAAAAATCTCTTTATTGTTGCTGTTGTTCAGTCATTCAGTCATTCCAACTTTTTGCGATCCCATGGACTATAGCATACCAGGCTTCCCTGTCTTTCAGCATCTCCTGAAGTTTGCTCAAACTCATGTATATTGAGTCGGTGATGCCATCAAGCCATCTCACCCTCTGTTATCCCCTTCTCCTCCTGCCTTCAATCTTTCCCAGCATCAGGGTCTTTTCCAATGAGTCAGCTCTTCACATCAGATGGCCAAACACTGGAGCTTCAGTTTCAACATCAGTCCTTCCAGTGAATATTCAGGACTGATTTTCTTCAGGATGGACTGGTTGGATCTCCTTGCAGTCTGAGGAACTCTCAAGAGTCTTCTCCAACACCACAGTTCAAAAGCATCAATTCTTTGGCGCTCAGCTTTCTTTATAGTCCAACTCTCACATCCATACATAACTACTGAAAAAACCATAGCTAGATGGACCTTTGTTGGCAAAGTGATGATATCTCTGCTTTTTAACATGCTAAGTTTGTCATAGCTTTTCTTCCAAGGAGCAAGCGTCTTTTAATTTCATGGCTATAGTCACCATCCACAGTGATTTTGGAGTCCAAGAAAATAAAACCTGTCACTGTTTCTGTTGTTTCTCCATCTATTTGCCATGAAGTGATGGGACTGGATGCCATGATCTTAGACTTTTGAATGTTGAGCTTTAAGCCAGGTTTTTCACTCTCCTCTTTCACCTTTATCAAGAGGCCCTTTAGTTCTTCTTTTTCTGCCATAAGGGTGATGTCATCTGCATATCTGAGGTTATTGATATTTCTCCTGGCAATTCTGATTCCATCTTGTGCTTCATCCAATCTGGCATTTCGCATGATCTACTCTGCATATAAGTTAAATAAACAGGTAATATACAGTGTTGATGTACTCCTTTCTCAATTTTGAACCAGTCTATTGTTCCATATCCAGTTCTCTTTATTGATGTTTCTATCTGGTGAGACATTATTCTTTTTCTTCCCTTTAATTCGTTACACAATTTTCTTAATTCTTCAAACGTATTCATAATAGCTAACTGAAAGTCTTCATATAGTAAGTCCAACATCCAGGCTTTCTCAGGGATAATTTCTATTGACTGATTCTTTTCCTGAGTATGAGCCTGCTTCTCTGTATGTCTCATAATTTTTCTGTTGGAAAGTAGACACTTTTATTTTAAAAAAATTTTTATTGAGATATATACCAGAATATTCACACTTTTCAAGTGTATAATTTCAATGGATTTTAGCATATAGACATTCCTGGGAGATATCGTAGGTTCAGTTCCAGACCACTGCAATAAAGTGAATACAGCAAGAAAGAGAGTCACAGTTTCTTTGATTTTTTTCTGTGCACATAAAAGTGCACATAAAATGTCTACAATATTCTATAGTCTATTAAATATGAAATATTATTATGTCTAAAAATGTACATATCTTAATTTAAAAATACTTTACTGATAAAAAATGCTAACCGTCATCTGAGTTGTAGTAGTAACAGCAAAGATAATTGATCACAGATCACTACAATAATTAAAAAATTTGGAATATTTGAGAATTACCAAAATGTAACATAGAGACATGAAGTGAGCAAATGCTGTTAAAAAAAATGGTACTGATAGATCTGCTTGATGCAGGGTTACCAGAAACCTTCTATTTATGTAAAAAAAAAAAAAAAAGCAATATCTGACAAGAGCAATAAAGTGAAGCATCATTTTCCTCCTGGATTATATTAGTCTCCCTGTCATCCATCTTCCAGTTTATTATTCATCATCTTCCCAGGGTAATAGCTGTCAAGTCAAAACCTGATTCCACTCTATTGCTTAAAATCCTTAGTGGTTACCCTGCACTCCTCAAGGTAAACACTAACAGTTCATTAATATCTCCTGTGAACCCCAAGTCCTTCTCAGATCGTATGCCCCTCTTATCCCTGCTGACAACCATAGCTACTTCTCTGTCCTGAAATAAGCATGGTGCTGAACTTTTTAAAACCTTCCTAAGTGCCTCTCTTCTCCTTCCACAAAAAGAATTACGGGGTTTTAATTTTGTTGTTGATTGGTTCCTCTTTATTTGGATTTGAGATGTATTTTATAGAAATTGGCTCCCTTTAGAAAACAGCCATTCATTCAGAAAGGGTAGGTTTGGGGACAGGATGAAACTTTCTAATCAGTAAGGTAGGAGCTAATCATGCAAATGAGGGATGTCTGTAGCTTCACTAAGTCAGAGGCTGCAGTGATACATTATTAATAAGCTAGTGGCTGGTGGCGTGGCCTTGGATATTAACAGGGTAAGTTAAATGGACTATATAAATCTTGGCGTGAGAAGGGTATAAAGCTCTGCCCCCTTGGACAGGGAGCAGTT
Organism: Muntiacus reevesi; assembly: GCF_963930625.1. Lineage (NCBI taxonomy): Eukaryota > Metazoa > Chordata > Mammalia > Artiodactyla > Cervidae > Muntiacus > Muntiacus reevesi. The sequence continues at coordinate 92,780,919 of NC_089254.1, read as the reverse complement.
TGCAACAGCAGTAGGGGTGAGGTTTGGGGGGCTCTCTGAGTCAGGCTCCCTGACTGTGTGTGGCTGGAGTGGAAGGTTTAGTGAAACACACATCGCTGGGGCTGGTTCAGCCCTGTTATCAGTGGACCAAGGAGTTGGTGTCCTTGTGCTCTGAGGCAGGTTGGGACGAAAGCCTGGGTCCTGCCCAGCAAATTAGAGTTTCAGGTCCCAAGGTTACACGGACCTCTCAGTGCAGAGCTGTGTCCACAACTTGGAAAATGACAACCGGCAGATATCCTATTGTGGGGGATTAGAGACTGCTGCTAACGGGTTAGGATGAGGGGTAGGATGCCTCTCTGAGAAATTCTGTCCCCAAAGAACAGACTCAGGGGCGTCTGTCCAGGAGCTATTCTCCAGAGGTGGCAGCGGCAAACGAGTCTTGCCGTCTCAATCTGGCCAGTACCAGAGGGTTGGTTAACTGCCAAGAAGAGGGGTTAGAAATGAGTGGTGAGATGTTTTCAAGACATGTGCTTGGCTGATAAAGACTTTACAGGCTTTACCACTTTCTCATGAATGAATTTAAAAATAAGTAAATCCAGTACTTGACAGCTATGGACTTTGGACCCAGTACTTTGGGTCTTTGATTTCCCCTTAATCATGGTGAACTCTTGACTCCACATCTGACTAGAAGGTGAGTCTGGTGCTGCTGTCAAAATATTTTTGTGTTTGCCTTGTGCTTGCCTTTCAGTAATGGTGGTGGTCAGAGAGAAGCGACAGAGAGCGGGGACTCTGATGAACTTACAGAGCATTTGGAAGGCAAATTTTGTCCTTGCTTGCTAAATGCTGTCTGTGGCCTGTTTTCTTTGTAGCATATTACCTGCTAGCAAAGTCATGGGAAAGAGGTATGTTGTTCCTACCTTATGGTTGAAGGCTAATAATGTTTACCAAAGGAACCTGACAAATAGAATTATCAAATTGGCTTACATACATGCTATGACCTAAATGTTTATGTTTTCCCAAAACTAAAATCCCTCCTTGGGAGGTGCTTAGGTTGTGAGGGTACAGCCCTCATAAATAGGATCAGTGACCTTAAAAAAGAGACCCTACAGAGCTTCCTAGCCCTCTTCACCATGTGAGGACAGAGCAAGAAGACACCATCCATGAACCAGAAAGTGGGCCCTCACTAGACATCAAATCTGCTGGTGCCTTGATCTTAGACTTTCCAGTCTCCAGAACTGTGATGAATAAATTTTCTGTTGCTTATAACCTATCCAGTCTACTGTATTTTGTTACACCTGCCAGTAGGACTAAACACACAGACCTCAATCAAGGGGCAAAATATAATGTGAATTAGATACTTTTCTTGCCTTCTGACTCTTGAGTAGGGTTTGGGACAGTGGAACCATCCTCAGGGGTCTACTGGGGCATGACCTGCACCACAACTAAGTGTATCCAGGAAACACAGAAATGAAAACTAAAAAAAATATATATATATACAAGTTAATACAACTGCAAAACTTAAGGATTTCTATAACCTCTGTGAAAATACTTTAAACATTTGCTATATCGTAGATGAGTAAATTGCAGCTCTCTAAGTGTCAAAAGCCTAGTACCTTGTGCTTTATTAGTCTCTTAAAACTGGCTGAGTTAACAGCTTCTCAGGGTTATGTTTCTTCATTTTCAAATTGCAACTTCATTATCTCCTTCAAAGCCATTAACATTTACTTCCATTGGGACATCAGAGAAATATAAGGAACTCTGAGCTACTGGAGAAGAGTATAGAAAAACAGAAAGTAGATTTTTTTTTTTTCTCTCAGACTTCTTCTTGCTTTGGTGAACGGACCTGCACTGTCAGGGGATTAAAAACACAATTCCGGGGACTGGCATTGAATGGCCCTGTGTTAGAAAGCTTTCAAAGGAAAAAAGGGCTGGTCCAGTGAGATGATTAGACCTCAGTGAAAATGAGAGGCTTTAAGCTTTAATAACTTTAATTATCATAGGCATTAATTTTTTATGTATTGAATATAGAGGCTTTCCTATGAATATTTAGAAACACTGAGACCTTACTATTATTACATTATTGGTTACATAATTATTACATAATTACATAATCATTACATAATTATCATTACTATTATTATATAAGTTAAAGGATGGAGGCAGAAAAGCAAAAGACATAAGTAAACTGGGGGCTCCAGGGTCCTTTCTTAAGTGAACAACACATGCCTGTTGCCTCTCTCTAAGACAAATGTGCTAACTAAAAGCAGCAAAGCACCATTTCTTCTCCCTTGAGCCTCCAAATTTACCTCTTGTTCCCATCACTCCACTCAAATAGTTCTCTTTGATGTAATACTTCAACCTTCATTAAAACTCCCTTGGTCTTCCCATTCTCATGTTAGTTATGTGCGTTAGTCAGGATATGCAAGGTTATGCTGCAGTAACAAACACCCCCCCCCCCCCCATTTCAATGGCTTAAAACAACAAAGATTCATTTTATGCTTACATCACATGTCCCCTGCAGGTCAGCTGGAACTCTGCATCTTCCTCCCTGTGGGACCCAAGCACAATGAGTGTTCGCTGCCTGGAACATTGCTAGATGGGGCAGAGTGGGCAGTGCTGTGGAGGGTTGTATAAAGGCAGTTACATGCTTTGGCTGGGAAGTGACATACCTCTACCCAATTCATTGGCCACCTAATCATATGGTTTCAGCCAAACATGAAGCAGCCAGGAAATGCTATCTTACCACATTTCTGGAAGGTGAAAAACAGGACATATGGAGACTCCGATTTAAAGTTTGACTTTTATTTCTTATAATGCACTAACAAACCAGCCCTCCAAATGCTGCATCCATGTAATCCCAGGAGATTCAAAGATCCCCACATATCCACTGGCTCCCAGCAAGGTTTAGAACAAATGAAAAAACATTCAATGTGCTGGGTCTCCTCCCTGACTGGTGTTCCCTCTTGACAGTTTTTATAACTATACTTTGCTGATCCTTCTTATGTTTCTGAAGGTTTTCTTTTTTGCTTTATTTCCTTTGCTTCCTTCCAAACGGCAACATTTGTGAAAATGCAGCCTTTCAACTCAAGTCCCCCTATTATGATCCTGGCTCTACACTTTCTTCAAGATTATAGTTCAGTTCCTACCCCTCCATGAAGCTATATCCAGCTAACAGTAGCCTATAATATTATTCTTTTTTTCAGAATTCTTGAAGTGTTTAGTCTAAACCACACCATGTACTTTTAGCACCACATTGGCTGGCAGTTTTCCATAGCTGATTCATGCCTATTGCCTGGTTCTTTCCATGTGACGGTCATGTCTTTGAAGTCAGGTCCTTGGCTTCTGCTTCTATACCTGGCAGCCTAATAGAGTGGGGGCACATTTGGGCTCTTAATGCAGCCTCCCTGGAATTTAAGTCAAGAGACCTAGGTGCTAGTCCTGCCTCAGTCACTATGTGTCCCCATTCTGTTCTCTTGCAACTCCTCCCCTGACCCCTTAGAAGGCTTAGATGGTTGGAACAAAAGCTCTCCAAAGTTCTACCCAGGTCTTATGAATCCACAGTAGGGTGGGTTACTGAGAAATTGCATGCATGCTTAGTTGTTCAGTGGTGTTAACTCTTTGTGACCCTGTGGACTGTAGCGTGCCAGGCTCCTCTGTCCATGGGATTTCCCAGGCAAGAATACTGGAGTGGGTTGCCATTTCCTCCTCCAGAGAATATTCCCCACCCAGGGATCGAACCCATGTCTCCTGTGTCTCCTGCATTGGCAGGTGGATTCTTTACCACTGTCACCTGGGAAGCCCCTACTGAGAAATGGATTGACGTTATCTCCTCACCCCCAATTAGAATAAACACCCCCTCCCTCTGCTGCCCAATGGGGAGGTTTTCTGGGGACTGCTCCTGGAGCCCAGAGAGGAAGAGAAGAGGGGAAGGAGAGGACTCCCTTTCAAGTTTTGAAAGGTCGAGACGTTGGGAAAGGACCTTGGATCACCCAGTGGCAGGAAGGAGAAGAGATTTTGGCATTTGGAAGAAAGAGAACTGTCCAATCTAGAGTGTTGAGATCCCCAAAGTTCAGAAGAGAGACAGGGGCTATCGCTTCCATGGTGGTTCCCACCCACACCCCGCTCAGCGCCTCCCAGCAGGCAGGATCTTGGGTGGGGATGGCTGGGAAAGGGGTCACCTCTGGAGGCTGGTCACTGATGCCTGCCAACACTGGAGAGGACCTCCGCATCCAGAGCCGCGGCACCTGAGGGCAGCTGGCGTCCACAGCGGAGGGGACGAAGAGATCAGGACACATGGATGAGCATATTGTCATCAAGGACACCTCCCTCCCCACCCCGTCCCCCAGGAAGAAACTACAGAAAATGAGTGAACTCGGACTTTTGCTCAGAATGGTAAGTGAGAGCTCAGAGTTAGATTCGATTCACAATTTCCTTTTTTTTTTTAGTGACACTTTCCTCACCTCACTTTCCCAGAGCAATCTGTGAATTTGGAGATCCAGGATCCGACAGTCCTCAGCACTGTCAGTGTGAAGACTGACAGCAAAGCCAAAGCCCAGGCAGAGGCCACTTTGTCTGTTAAGGTCTGGTCCCTAAAGGGTACTGGAGCCTTCAGAGTTTAATGAGATGCACATAATACATTGGCAGACAATGAGATGCAAACTCATTAACAGTTAAAAGGGAAGCAAGTTTGAAAACCAGACACCAGGGGCAGTCGTCCTCTGTGGGAGAGGGGGCTCAAACAGTGCAGTAATAACGTCAGGAGTCGGGAGTGGGCGGGGGGGAGGATTCAGGCTTCCAAGTCCTGGGCTCCACCTGGCAAAACCTAGGCTTTTCTAACAACAGGGCGGTCAGGATGGCTGTACTCATATGTCATATCAAAAGGGCAGGTTTTTTAGATATTGGGTCAACAGCACCCTACAGAAACAGACAAGATAATATTGTTAGCCTATTATTAATCATATATATATATATACATATATATAAATACTTATTATGTGCCAGGCACTGAACACTCTCTTTGACTTTATAGAGCAACAGTGTTAGATAGGAGCTATTATCGTCATCCCATTTCACAGATGAGGAAACTGAGGCCTAGGGCATTTAACAACTTGTACAGTAGCAAACCACTTGTAAAAGGCTGAGATGATCTTCTGTGCCAAGGCAGAGCAGATTTTAAAACCTGAGCATTTCACTCTCACCCTCCTGGCTACTCCATCACTTGGCCAAGGTGTGGGTCCTAAGTCTCCAGCTGGCTGGGCTCAGCCTCTGAGCCCAAGGTTTTGGCCTCCAAGAGTTATGCTGATGTACTGGCCACAGGGGTGGCCTCAGGCAGTTGGGGGCTGAGGAGAAGCAGAGGAGAGAGCCAGGTAACTCCAAATTCAAGAATGGTTCCCTCTGGGGGCCACAGGAGAGGGCAGAGCAAATGGAGGGGTCAAACTACCAGAAAATGTCACTTGGAACTCAAATACAGGAGGTGAGGTACCCTCCCCTTGCTTCACGGGATGAGGGGTTTTGGCTCACGATAGAGAACAGAGGGGATTTCAAACATGGACTCTGGCATCGGCATCTGTCTGGAGTCAAGTCTTTAATCTGAGCCTCTGTTTCCTTACCTCTGTAAGGGGCTCGGGTAGGGGTGGGTGGGAATGATCCTGACACCTGTTTCATAGGATTACTGCAAGGATTAAGTGGGAAAATGTTAATACATTGAGTATAGCACCTGACACATATTCAACTTTCAATAAGTATTATTCAGTAATTGTCATTCAATAGGTGTTATTATTATCTAGAATAACAATAACAATCGTAAAATAAAAACAGTAACAAAAACCGGGTATTGACAGCTTCCTGTTCTCTCACAGTAAATAAATCCTTGTGAAAGAAAACTCAGCCTGGTAGGAAATTAAATAAGTTTGGGATGAGGAGATTGCCAATTTTTCTCCTCCTAGAGTATCTATTTTCGAAGTCAGCAGGAAGCAGAGGTCACGTTTCTAAATGAGTTTGAACATAATGGGAACTACACTCACCGAACAGCACCTGACTTTTATTTCTTTTCAGTTCTATGTACATAAATAAACTGTACATACATGAAAAAAAGTACATGTGCAACTTTTACAGGTCACTGCGTTCTCAGGTTCCCAGAGACTCCCGCTCCAGGTGTGTGAGTGCCCTGGTGATATTTTTAATTTCAGACATAATTCTGTGGACCAGGTACTGGAAAGCGAGTCCTCAAATCGGGCACATTTCACTTTGAAAGAAAGTTCCAGCTCAATTCCAGGGGCTTCTGCGTCTCATTACACTCTCGGTAATTAGCCCTCTCACTACACCCCAGCCCAGTTGGAAGAGGATGTGTTGTTTCCAGGTGTAGAGCTGTGGTGGGCCTCCCCCTGCACCTCCTCAAAACTCCAGGCAGGCCTTGAGCCTCCGCCAAATCAGGACAACCACCTCCAGCTGTGTACACTTCATTACAACTTCCACCTCAGGAAGAATCTCTGTATTTCACATCTGGTCGTCTGCTTATTAATTATGTACTTCTTAGGACAACGGTGCCTAATTAGGACAGAGTCAGACCTTTGCTGAGCCCAGTCATTCTTTGTTTTCTTGTGTGTGGTACCTCATTACCCTCCCTCCAAATTATGCTTGATTTGTTTTCCATCCCTGCCACGTTAAGACAATTATTCTCAGGTGTGTGTATTACAGCATACGCTTGGCTTTTGCAAAGCTCCTTTTCACATCCTGCTAGAAGGATGGCCACTTGGTTGGTGGTCTTTATCATGTGTGACTCCACTGGAGGGAGTCTAGCTTGGGCTGGTGGGACCCTGGTTAGCCTCTGCTGTTTACTATGACATTTCTATGCCCTGGTACTGCGGAAGCAGACATGCTATGTCTCAGAGCAAGAATCTTGAACACAATGGCCTTGGTACATTCTGTGGAGCAGGAATTCATTTGTTCCATCAACTTCCAGGCTCTTTGCCAGTTAAGGAGGAAAGAGAGTAGTGAGACATAGTACTGTCTTCCAGAAGAGCAAAGCTCAGAGTAGCAGAGGGTTAGGCTGAAGGTTTCAGGCCTCAATCCTACTGGACGTCTTCCTAGATGAAAGGGCAGCCCTGGGAAATATGGAGCCTGGGGAGGGCCAGATGAGAGCGCAGGTTCCCGCTCCATGTCACAGGGACTGTCTCTTTTGCTTGCCACTACATTATTCCGTATCAGGATTTGTTATTGCTGTAACAGGCAATCATATCTTTTTTGACTGACAGTGAACACCTTAGCACTAAGACTTTCATGGATATGACTTGACAGTAAGAATGATCAGGCTTTGGTTGCCAATCAACTTGGCTGTTTTTGCAGTTTTCTTCCGAAGCTATCTGAAACACAAATTAATGACTATCAGGCTAAGAAAATATTCAGGTAAGAATGATGTCCTAGAGAGAGGCTGGAGCTTCTACAGGTGAGGTCACTGTGCCCAGGGCAGTGATTCCAGCTGGAGGGTCCCTACTAGATTCTGCATGACTGCCCATCTCAAGGGTATGAGCTGTGGGAGCTTAGGTCTGGTCCTACCACTGAATTTGAGCTGATTCACCTACTCAAAAATGAACTTGTCCTTCAGAGCCTGCACGCAGGGGTCCTCTTCAGCCAAGGGCTTCACGAGGAACCTATATCCTTGTTCCTTATCTAACCAGCAGAGATGTAACCACCTGTGAGAGGGAAAAGTTCTTCTTGGGCGGTAATATTAAAAAAACATTTGTGAAGCAGGAATAAAAACACTGTACAAGGATGAAAATCCCTGAGGTAAATCGTAACCATAGTGCAGGTATAAACGAGTGCTCATGGGGTGAACGGCACAGCATTATCCAGAATATTGTTTATAAATTAAGAGGTGTAATCACAAGTGATAATAAGATAGTCAAAAGTAACAAAACACCCCAGAAAAAACCACTGTCAGCAGTTCTGAGAATACAACTGACCAAAATCTATCAAGGTTCAAAGGAACCTATCCTTTGAATGAGTACTTCTTCTTCAAAAAGTTTATTTTAAGGGAGGCTGAGTTGGGAGAGATTCCATTTAGCATCTTCCAAGACCTGAAACCATAGTATTGATGGCATGGTTGTGGGACAGCATGTTAAGTGCCAGAGGGCAGATGACAGTGACGATAATAGAAGGAAGCTCTCCCTAGAGCTGCTCTGGCTTATGGAGTTGGTTCTCTCGTGACTGGGCTGGATCTCACCTCCCGGTCCTCCTTCCTTGGGCTCTTGTCTGTTGTCCACCTCCAGACCCTTCCTCATGAGCCGCCTCCATGGTGCTGACAGTGGTACAGACAGTATCCCACATGTGTCCATTCCATCTGTCACTTTGCAGAAGAGCAAGATGATCGTCTGCTTTGTTTTAATGCCCTTTTTGGGAGGCTTACTTTATTGGCCTTTATAATGGCAAAAACACATTTAGGGAGTGGTTTTCAAGGCTGGAAACGAACGCTTGTGGCCGTGTATCAGTGTGAGTGGGTGTTGGACCTTGCTCTTGGGAGACCCTGGCTCTCTCCAGTGATTTCTGATCATAGCTGTGAACAGCACAAAAGCAGGCTCACAAAATATCCCCAAAGTAGGACCATACCAAGTAGAAACCGTCACTGTGTTCCAGATGGAGGCAGATTTTGAGGTGGCTGTACCAGCTCTATCTGCATCCACGGGATCATCACTGAGTAGCTATTTTTGATCTCTTAAAGAATAATGACTGATGCACCATCCTGCATAGTGATTTGGGACAAAGAATCATAGACTGCTTTTTCTGTGCAGAACTGACATTTTTCAAGCCTATCATTATTGCAAGCAAAGCAAGGATTTCACTTTTCTAAATGCTCCTCCGAAACAATTCATTAGCTATTTGTCTGTCGGTTCTCAAAGTTCTTGGCGGTCTACTCTGTCCAAACCCGTGTCCCTTTCTGCATCCAATTAAACGATTCTAAGCACTCCCCCATCCCACCCTGGCTCTTCTGGTCTCCTTGTCACCACTCCACGGCTTTTTGTACAGAGTGGACAGGAAGGGGAAGAAAGAGAGAGCACAGAAGTGCTGAGGGCAAGCCACGGCCACCAAGAGGAGGCTTCCAAACCACAACAATCAGCTCTGACTCCCCTCGTCTCCCTCCCCTCACCCCCACTTCTCAGGGAGACTACTCCAATGATGCTGTTTAGGGACAGTACCTTCTTGCATGATCATCTCCCATGTAGATTCAACTTCTTCCTCGTTGGGCCTCTGAAGCTACAGAGATTTAAAACATTCCCTCCAGAATCTCCTGGAAAACCATGCTCCAGTTGCCTGCTGAGTTCCCTTCACAGCCGCCCCACTGGCCTGATTTTGAACTCAGCCCTGAGTGTACATCTCTTAGGATTTTGGTTAGAGTCAAGCTTCTGTTCTTCTGTCTTCCAGGTAGGTAATACGGGAGCCCTCAACACTGCGGATCTGTTTGACGCGTATTAGGGTCTCAGGGCATGTTTGCGGAATAAATACAAGAAAAACAAGACACAACATTTAGGCTTCTTGAAGCATTTTGTTTTAATTATCTGCTTTTCCCACCAAGACCTAAGTTGTACAAACAGGTGTAAAATTCTGGACCATCAGGTCATGACACGTGACCTCATGTAGTCCAAGTCCTTTCTGCTTTCTTTGCCACGTGTTTTCAAGTTGGGTCCCAGTCAGTGCATTGTTTTCTTCTGTGACATATCAGCCATAGGTGGCAAGAGCACTTGGAGACACGGGGACAGTGGGGAGGCAAGCATGCGGGGAGCAGCGGGCTCCCAACCCAGCTGAAAGCACCGCAGAAACAGCCTCGGCTGGAGGGTGCACAGAGGAGGAAGGTCACGGCTGTACCAGCTTCCTTGCACTCGGCTGCCAGCTGGAGCTACCTTCTAAGATGAGGAAGGCCTAGGGACTCCCAAGGAGAGCGAGCATTTAAGAATAACTAACACCCAGGCAAGGTGTCAAGTGAGATTAAAAATTCTCTAGCCATTATTTTCTTTTGGAGAGTGGAGGAGAAAAAAAAAAAATCAAGAAGAATTGAATCACCTTTCATTCTTCCGTTTTTGTCATTAATTTGGTGGTGCTTGGTTTTGATACAGCAGAAATAAAAACAAAAAGGCATCAAACCAACAGATCACCTGGGTCCAGGCTACTGCATACAAAACTCTCCCAAGGATTGAGATAAAAGGACTTTATCCCCCAAGACCTGAAGAGGCAAAGAGGTCCTGTTTGGTTAGGAAAATCGGTTGAAAACTACAGCTAGCTGAGAAGCCATTGGTAATAGAGACAGAAAGCAATGCACATACACTTATTTTGTAGAACTGTAAACTGACAAGGTCAAGAGAATAAAAATCCTACTGCTTATGTAATAGAACCCCACTGAGCAGTTTTAGGAAGGGACTAGAACTTAGGTAACAATCTACTTAGCAAAGATTGCTGGGTGTAGTCATTCATGCATTCACTTTTATTGCTTACAACCTTCCTCCCCATTGCATCCTAGACCCTCTGAAACTGACCACATCAAAGTAAATGTCCAACCCAAACACTCAGTACTGTGAAGTCCCTTTAGCATTTATACAAAAACCAAAAAGAAAAAGAAAAGAAGCCTTATGCCTTCTTTCCACCCAAGCATCAGTATGGAGAAAACTACGTCAGCTCAGAATATACCAACCAACATACCAAAGAAGGGACTGTGACCAAGGAAACAAAAGTGACCCATCCCCTGGCCCCTTCCCGCCATGCACCCCGTTACACTGTAGTTATTTTCTTATCCTTGGTGGCTTGCTTGATGGCTGCCTGCTCGCAGATGATCTCCTTGAGCCGCTGCAGCCGCATGTTCTGGGTGGTCTGGTCCCCCACCCCCGTCTGGCTGCGGTGCAGCAAGGTCAGGGCGTGAATGTACTCCAGCTCCGTGTACTTCACGCCCTGGTCCACCACCAGATTCAGGAGCTCGTCGGCCGTGTTGTACAGCATCTCGTAGTACTGCCTGGGAAAGCAAGACACAAATGGTTCACTGGCTGCACGGTCAGCAGTCTACGTGGCTTCAGTGGCAATGCACGTGCTGTTCACAAGCTACTGCGTTTACCTATTCAGTAAACATTTACTTATCACTGGGTGTTGTTCCAGGCTTCCCCGGTGGCTCAGGAGTAATCCACCTGCAGGGCAGGAGATTCAGGAGACTCAGGTTCGAGCCCTGGGTTGGGAAGATCCCCTGGAGGAGGGCATGGCAACCCACCCCAGTATTCTTACTTGAAGAATCCCATGGACAGAGGAGCCCAGTAGGCTCTTGTCCAAGGGGCTGCAAAGAGTCAAACATAAGTGAAGTGACTTAGCATGCACGCTGATGTTCTTCCAGGTCCTGTGACTATGATGGAGAATAAGACAGATATGATGTCTGTCATCCTGGAACTCACTTCACAAGAAGTCTAAATGCAGATCCAGAGAGACCTCTCATCAGGGTTTCAGATCACTGAAGACTTTCCCCTAATTTTGCATTTGCCTCAGGATATAAAAAAGAAAGAGAAGTTGGGCTACAGAAGTGAGAGAAATAACCATCCGGCAGGCATTGCTAGTAGTTTCTGTCTCATTCAGTCCCTCATTCATCAACTTATTCATTGGAGGCTCTGTGAAATATACGGTTTTCTCCATAAAGGGGGATAACAAGAGTACCTCTTGAGGCAACAGTACCTCTTAGGGTCACTGGAAGAATCAGTTAATCCATATAAAGAACTTAGAATGGTGCCTGACATAATTCTACCTGCTCCATAAACATTAACTACTATTACTGGAAACAGATCTATAATAATACATTAATAGTAATGTAGTAATAAAAATAGTAGTATATAATGATGAGCAAAACACAGTCCCTTTCCTTAAATAGCTCAGAGAGAAGTAGGAGAAGGCAATGAAAAGCAGAGAAAACTGCTGGCAAAAGTTAATTTCCATGTACTGGGTCATGTAACCATTAGTAATACCTAGGAGCTATTACTCCCTTTTCTCAGGTAAGAAAATTGAAGCCCAGGGAAGCGACAGGACTTGCCCAATGTCACAGAGACATCTGTGAGTGTGCTAGAATGAACTCAGGTTTTGGACTCTAAGTCCAGTACTCTTCTTCAAGGACACAGACATGACGCTCCAAGTGCCCCGAGTGAGGTCTCAATGCTATCAACTGACGGCAGAGGAAGGAGGAGCCAGGCCATGTTGCTGGGACGTGAGGGACCAAGGAAGACCTCCTATGGGGTAGGACATTGTCAGGTGGGGCTTCCGGGAAGGAGATTCTAGGAGATTCCGGGAAGGAGAGTCTAGACAAGGAAGAGCAATCCGGCGGGCCTGGGAGTGCAGCTGAATAGAGGAGAGCCGTGGGATAAGGCACGAAAGGACAAGGGTACAGAGTATGGCATCGGGTTAGTTGGGTCAATAGAGAACTTGAGACCGAGGTTCGTCAATAGAGCACTCCGCACTTGGGGTCCCAGGTTCTGCTGAGAGGAGAGGCAGCATTCGAAGCTTCTGGAAGATTAATATGATGGCAGGATGCAAGCAGGAGGATCTGGGAAGGGACCAGGTATCATTCTAGCAAAAAGGAAGGGACTTGAGAGCCATTTGGCTCAAGGACCCTAGAAGCACAGTTGAGGGAGACAGCTATCCATTTAGGGAACTACCGAAGAAAACACTGAAACCATTGTTTAAGGACACATGTTTGAAGCTAAATTTGTCACATGGAATAAAAGAGGATTGGGAACTCAGGGTTCTTTCAAAGCTAGAAAACGGGACTTTCCTGGCAGTCCAGGGGTTAAGACTTCGCCTTCCAGTGTGGGTTTGATCCCTGGTCAGGGAGTTAAGATTTCATATGCCTTGGGTCCAAAACACCAAAACATAAAACAGAAGCAATGTAGCAAATTCAATGAAGACTTTAAAAATAGTCCACATCAAAAAATCTTAAAAAAAAAAAAAAAAAAAGCTAGAAGGGACTTGAGAGCTGAAGTTCTAGAATCGTGCTTCGCCAACTGTAGAGTTACTAGGGAACTTAGGAAAAGTACAGGTCCCCAAGACCTCCATCCCCAGAGATTGTGATCCCCAAAAGTTTAGAGCTAGGCAAGACTCTGAGCCAGTGTCTGTTTGGTAAGGGAATAGTTACAGACCCATTCCCACCTCCTTGAGCCAAGGATCTCAAAACATTAGGGAAGGAGACAGGAGCAGTAGGTGGGTTGTGATGCTTTTCACTGAGATTAAACCAAAAGAATTGGGTTTCTTTGTACTATGATGTTGATATTTTCATCGTTTATCTTAAGAAGTATCACTGAACCTACCAGACCAAGTGAAATTGGATTTCTTTTGAAAAATCCAATGAATTGTTTCCAGGGATACTGGCTGGTTTTTTTACAGAGACCACGGTTTCATGCTGGGAGCAGACAACAAAACAAAGATGCCTGGATTTCTAGTCCTGCAGCCTCCAGTGTGATAAGTGATAAAGGGCATGCTACTTAAGCCCTTAATGTTTCAGTATCCTCTGTGCGATGAAGACCTTTATAAATCCCAGAATGACACTGAGAAGTGGACTGAGAGACTAAAGGAGTCCTCAGGAGCCTCGGATGAACAGTGCCTCAGAACTGCAAAGCTGAGTTATTAAACAAAATTGACAGGTAACTGATGGTGTATTTTCCATAGTTAAGGGGAAGAAATTCTCCATAACTACGATGATATATTAGATCATAAAGAAACATAAATATTTAAAGACAGAATGAAATTCATTCATCTTTCAGAATAGCACCCAGGAGCAAAGGGTATACTAAATCAACGTAACAACAGCTCTACTTGGAGGTGGAGAAAGGGTGCTACAAGGTGTCCTAAGGAGAAAATAGGAAAATGCCTTGAACTATACAATTAGGATGAGCCTCCATGCTAAACACTGACACCCTGAAATGAACATGCAATCCAAGCGAGATAAATAATTTACCAGTGCTTACTGAGGCCCCAGGAAAATGAAAGCTTGCTCTTTATCATCACAAATTAAAATAGCAGCATGGCTTCCAGGGCCCCACGTTTTATACAAGATGGTACTCTACTTGACTGCCTAGATGGGACCAGTGGAATACACATTTGATTTCGACTTTTTCTGGTTCATGAATTGTGGAGCAAGTTTCTTCACAGCTGATGATATTTAGAGTCCAATTGCTAGACATGGACCAAATATCCCATTCCAGTAACCAGAGATCCATGTACTGCTTAGGGGTGGAACGTTCTGCGCGGAGGTGGTTCCTCCCTGCGGTTTTTCTCTCACGTTGCTGAGTGCCTTTGGGCAGAGTTCCCAAGTTTAATAAGTGAAGAGGGAGAGAGTGCAAAGATAGAAAAGAGACGTCATATAGACGGGTCTCACAGTCTATAACATGACAACGTTTGCATTTTGCTCGGATCCAAGCAGATTATTTTTTCATATCTTCCTCATCTCTCCTTTATCCACAGACCTTTCTTCCTTACTTTTCCCCTTATTTTATTTTAATGGTATGGCACTGCAACTTCTTCTCCCCAGTAATTCTGTCTGAAAACATTCATAACATTTTGGTAAGCATTTTGGTAAGTTGGGCAAATCTTCTTTTTCAAGTGTAAAAATAAAGTTTGTTTGTCTGTGACTGGATATTAATACATGTGTCATAGTTGTCCCTGTGGCTCAGCTAGTAAAGAATCCACCTGCAATGGGGGAGACCTGGGTTTGACCCCTGAGCTGGGAAGATCCCCTGGAGAAGGGGAAGGCTACCCATTCTAGTATTCTGGCCTGGAGAATTCCAGGACTATACATACAGTCCATGGGGTTTGCAAAGAGTCAGACATGACTGAGTGACTTTCACTTTCACTTTCATATAGGACACACAGATTATACAGAAAGATTAAGCTGAAAAAAAATTACTCATATAATTCCATCATAAAGATACACCATATTTAGCATTTCCTTCCAGATTTTTCCCCCCACATGTAGAAGTCTACCGTTTCTTTCTTATAGTTGAAAAGTTTAGGTTGACACACTATTGGACACTTGGGTTGTTTCCATTTTAAAAAACTTTCTTTCCTGAGTTCAGATTTCCAAAACAGAATTAGTAAAAAAATAAGTGTATACTTTTTAGGACTTTGGCAATGCCGTCAAATTGCTTTCTAAAAAAGTTGTATCAAAATCTTCCTACCAACAGCATATGACAGTCCCTAGCTCCTCATTTTCCTTTAATTTACATGAGGTTGAACAATTTTTTTACCTATATATATTTTTTTAATGTGCGTGCATGCATGCTAAGTTGCTTCAGTTGTATCCGACTCTAGGTGACCCTATGGACTGTAGCCCACCAGGCTCCTCTGCCCACGAGATTCTCAAGGTAAGTGCACTCCTCCACTGGGAAAGCCCTTTTAAAGTACAGGGGTATGTGTATATGTATAAGCAAACTGTTGATAACTTTGTATCTTTTGCGCATTAGTGCTTTTGTTACTTCTCTTTAAGAGAGCTCCCTAAGTTTTCACAGACATGAAGCAAGGAGAGTTCTACTCTCTCATCCCTGGTTCTCCTTCCCACTTCACCAAACTTGAAATTATCACTGTATCTCTGAGAGCTTCGGGAAAGAGTTTCCATTCTCTTCTTTGTCAAGGGAGGGAAGAAGGCCCTAATAAGAGCGGTTATCTTCAACCCAGTTCCCCCTCATCCCTGTTCCTGCGGGCGGTCCATAACGTTTGGGTGTGGGGGTGAAAGGAAGACACCACCTGGGGGCCTGCCCACAGTCTCTGGAGAAAGCTCTGCCCTCTGCCTCCTTCCACTGTTGGGGTTCAGATTCCTGGATCTCCAAATGGAGACTATATTTTCCACAGATACACAGCTATGTCTCAGACTGGGTTTTATAATCCATCATGATCACTGCAGTAGTTAATAGTGATGTACAAATTTTAGTTACATTAACACATTCAACCAGAGAAGGCAATGGCACCCCACTCCAGTACTCTTGCCTGGAAAATCCCATGGATGGAGGAGCCTGGTGGGCTGCAGTCCATGGGGGAGTGAAGAGTCAGACATGACTGAGTGACTTCACTTCTACTTTTCACTTTCATGCATTGGAGAAGGAAATAGCAACCCACTCCAGTGTTCTTGCCTGGAGAATCCCAGGGACGGGGGAGCCTGGCGGGCTGCCATCTATGGGGTCACATGGAGTTGGACACGACTGAAGTGACTTAGCAGCAGCAGCAACACATTCAACCCTTTGAAGTAACTCCTGCAATCATCCACGTTTTATAAATGAGCAAACTGAGCTATAGAGAGTGTGGGTGATTTGTCCAGGGCCTCAAAATGAAGGACCCTGAACTCTATACCTGCTCCAAAGTCACCCCTAATACAGAAACTATAAAAAGCAAAAGAACTAATTGCACAGGATACTTGTCGAGCTTAATCATTTTCAGTCATGATTTAGGAAATATGAATTAAATAAAATTCGCATACTAACTCAACCCTCTGCCTTCCATTGTAATACAAAAAATTAACACTGTGACAATTCAAAATTCATTTATACACTTCGCAGTAATATTTGAATAACACTGGATTTGATTTGGGAATTCAGCACTCTAAACCAAATAATGAAGTCATGTTGTATATTCAGCATTCAAGAGTCACAGGAAAGACTTCTGGCTTTTCATTGTGAAGACTTTCTCATCGAGTCCTTTCTGCCATAATGACAGTATTAATATCAATAAAAGAATTGGGCTCTGGAGCTAACTTCTTAAATGTAAGTTTCTAAGGAAGAAAAATTTACCTGAATATAATTTAGTATTGACTGTCACTCCCAAATTCTTTTTAGCCAATACTTACAGCATTATGAGCAATTTAATAAAAAAACAAGTAGTTGATAGGTAACTAAATTGTCAGGTAAAATACTCAACTCCTGTTTTCTCTGCTTACTCAATGGTATATAAGGTAATAAGCAGGGAAATGGGAAGAGAAAAGAAGGAAACTGAATAATCCATAAACTAGATAATCATCCCCAAAATAATTGAGAGGTAGTTATAGCAGAAAGACCTGGAGAAGTAGATACTCAAGAGATGAATTGAGCTTAGATGCTGGTTACGTATTTCATTCCCTCCTCACTAGTTATGTGAACTTGTATAATAACTGCTGTCAGTTTTTTGAACCTCTGCCTCTGACATAAAAAACAAAGAGGTTACAGCAGATGCTATACAAGCACTGGTAATTTTGGATTTTAAAACCTTTACAACTAAAGCCTTTGACTATGTAGATCACAACAAACTGCGGAAAACTCTTCAAGAGATGGGAATACCAGACCACCTGACCTGCCTCCTGCAAAACCCGAATGCAGGTCAAGGAGCAACAGTTAGAGCTGGACATGGAACAACAGACTGGTTCAAGACTGGGAAAGGAGTACGTCAAGGCTGTATATTGTCACCCTGATTATTTGACTGATATGCAGAGTACATCATGCAAAATGCCAGGCTGGATGAAACACAAATTGGAATCAAGATTCCCAGGAGAAATATCAATAAGCTCAGATATGCAGATGATACCACTCTTACGGCAGAAAGCGAAGAGGAACTAAAGAGCCTCTTGATGAAGGTGAAAGAGGAGAGTGAAAAAGCTGGCTGAAAACTCAACATTCAAAAAACTAAGATCATGGCATCCAGTTCCATCAGTCCATGGCAAATAGATGGGGAAACAAAGGAAACAGTTACAGACTTTATTTTCTTGGGCTCCAAAATCACTTCAGATGGTGACTGCAGCCATGAAATTAAAAGATGCTTGCTCCTTGGAAGAAAAGCTATGACCAACCTAGACAGCACATTAAAAAGCAGAGACATTACTTTGGTGACAAAGGCCTGTCTAGTCAGAGCAATGGTTTTTCCAGTAGTCATGTATGGATGTGAGAGTTGGAGCATAAAGATGGCTGAGAGCCAAAGAATTGATGCTTTTGAACTGTGGTGTTGGAGAAGACTCTTGAGAGACCTTGGATTGCAAGGAGATCCAACCAGTCAATCCTAAAGGACATCAACCCTGAATATTCTTTGGCTGATCTGATGCTGAAGCTGAAACTCCAATACTTTGGCCACCTGATACAAAGAGCCGACTCATTAGAAAAGACCCTGATGCTGGGAAAGATTGAAGGCGGGAGCAGAAGGGGACAACAGAGGACAGAACCATTGGATGGCATCACTGACTCAATGGACATGAGTTTGAGCAAGCTCGGAGATGGGGAAAGACAGGAGGCCTGGTGTGCTGCAGTCCATGGGGTCACAGAGTCGGACATGACTGAGCGAATGAACAACAATGAGAGCATCCTCTGCTCAGCCCTTTAAAATCATGGGCTTCCGGGACTTCTCTGTTGGAGTGCAGGGGATACCGGGTTCAATCCCTGGTCAGGGAATTATTTATAGATTCCCACATGTGACAACTAAGAGTTTTTGTGCCTCCACTAAAAGATCCTGCATGCTGCAACGAAGATCAAAGATCTCATGTGCAGCAACCAAGACCTGACACAGCCAGATAAATAAATAATAAACACTGAAAAAAATCACACTGGGCCTCCATTAGAATTAGCTGATGCTGATTTTCCCTAAGCTCTGGGAAGCAAGATGCAGTACTGATTGATTTGAAAACATTCTGAACATGTGTAAACTTAGCTCAGATATACTTTCCAGACCAATAATAAAATGGATGGTAATTCTGTGTGTCAGAAAAAGAAATTACTTTATTAAAAATATAAATATAATTGCTCTCATTTGTCTTCCCCTTCAAACAGCTCAGAGTTTATTACAGACAGGATTGAAAATTCTAATTTGAAAGAGCTGAAGTTATTTCCATTTCAGAAATGAGAAAACTAAGGTAGAGAAAAGCTAAATAATTTTCTGAGAGTTCGTGGCAGAATTACATTTGTATTCTACATCGGGATAGTTATTAATACTCCTTACAACAAGTTGTGCAGTTTTTGTTCTGACCAGGATAATCCAGAAGAGAAGTGAAGAATGGTCTTTAGGAAAAAAAAAAAAAAAACAGTGCAGAAATTCCTTCAGCTGATGGCAGCTGAAAACCGTTCAAGAGGTAAAGAGCCTAGAGGCTACCGCTACAAGGCTTGCAGAAACTGGATGGGTCATCTACCTACATTTTCTTTATATAATGTGGTACATATACCACAGATCCCATCAACGGCACTTATGCTTAAACGATGGTTATCCATTGGTCCGTTAAACCTTAAAGTCATCTGCATTCATTCCTCTCAGTAACAGACCCTGATATTTTTGATAGCAGTGGCCAGCGCCTTGTTTTACTTCTCTTTAAAAAATACAACTACTCTGAGGAACTTCTCTGAGATCCAGCCCCTTTGAGATGAGGACCCTCTTCTAAGCTCAGTTAATGGTTGTCAAAACAGGAAGAAAATGTCTTTTTGTTCCTTTAGTTGGAAGTTTTGCTCCCCACCTTTGGAACACATTCTAAATTATAAATATCTATGGTTAAAATTTCTTCCTCAATGACTTAAGGATTCACATGTCACCCTCTGCTGCATCAGATAATTTTTTAAATTAAGTTTTCTGCAACAGGGCTGGAGGAAGATCTGCATTTTTAAATTCAATACAATTAAAACTGTGTCTCTTTGGTCTGGCACTGCCTTTGGTCAAACCCCACTGGTATGAATAATTATTCAGTCCATTAAGAAGTCTGCTCGACTCCTTCTCCCATTTTGAAGGTTTTAATAAATATTGATCAGGCACATTCCTGTTTGCACTTGCCAAAGCAATTCTGATGGATTCATCTTCTGATGTTATCAAATAATGAAATATGAAAGAGTGAATAGAATTACCCTCTTGTTCTGTGATTTTTTATTTAGGTCCTTCATTTTACTTTCATAATTGTGTTTGTCTCATACTCCTGTAAATGCTCTTTTGATTATCAAAAGGTGAGTTCAGGTTAAGGCGAGCTATGCTGTACTGACTATCACTTAAGAGAGTCTTCTCCATTAAAAAAGTATAATTTACTGAGCATCACTTTAGAGAGTCTTTTCAATTAAAAAATATCTAATATCATGGGTTGATAAGAGGACATAGCATTATGCACTTTGGTGGCCTCAACACTATAAACTGTTTACCAATTAGCACAAGGCCCTTGTATTGGATATTGTCTCTATTTCTCAGATTAGCAATCCGGGAGACAACTGTTGAGATGTGCTGAATAAAAATCATTCAAAAGTCCTATGGCTTTTTCAGTTTTAAGTAATGAAATGGACTGATCAACTTTTCAATAAATAATGCAAAGGATTTCTTCAAAGGAAAACCTAGTATTATTATTACTAATGCTTAGGAAGCTCTAATAACATTTTAAATGCTAATATAATATACAAAGGTATAGTCCTTGGCTTCAAGAAGCTTTTTTTAAATCTACACTTTAAAAAAAAAATCCAATCTAGGCCCACATCAAAGATCACTAAGACACCAGGGAAATGTTTTAATAATCGACTACTCTCTTTCAGATCATGAGAAAGAGTTGAAGGCCCAAGAAAAGGTACAGAAACCAAGGTTTCTACTTCAGGTGATGAGAAGAAGTGAAGGGGTAACAGGTGTTGGGTTCCTGTATTTATAACATGGAGATTCTTCTCTACCTGCAGTGCTGGGGGAGAAAGGTCCATGAGGATAGGCAGAGACTGCATGGTTTGATGGTAGAACATGTTCATTAGAATATTAAGCCAATGAGAAAAGGATGATGAATTGACTCTGGTAGGTGCCAATTAGTTGCATCCAACCGACTCTGCCCCAGCCAGCTTCCTCATCAGTATGTTAACTGGACAAGGTTGAATGGACAGTTCAAGCAAGCCATTATTCCTGCTGGGGGCTTAAGATGCAAAAATTGCTATTCAGCCAACAGTTGGCTGAGTTACTCAAACACTGACTCCTTCCTTAACTTTCAGTCCTAGTCAAGGACCCTCCCATGCTTTTCAATAGTGTTTAGGAAACTTCTCTACTTTGCCAAGACAAAAGACTGTATCTTTTAGGACTGAAGGGCCAGAAAGGAAAACAGTCTGGGCAGAGAGACCAAAAAATCAGGGGATTATTTGTAAAGTATGAGAGCATATGGAAATCAGCAGGTCCCAAGGACAAAAATTCAAGGGTGTGTTTACTAAACCCTTAGATTATTTATGAAAGACAGAGGGGAAAAAAAAAAACACACAACAACAACTACATAAGCCAAAACTACAAACTGGGCCACCTGAGACTCCAGGACACGTGACTCAGAATGGATGTCAATTAGAAAAATAATTGATGAAATCAGAAGGAGCTAATGGAAATGTGTACAATACCCAGCAGGGTTTAATTAAAGATCCAAATATTCTGACAAACGTGATGGATAGCTTTGGATAGCAGTATGAATTTGGTGGATGTAAAGACCACTGTGGCTGATACATAGTTGGATGTCAGTGAGCCATTTTATACAGTGCCTCTCAAAAAATGCAACTAGCAAAATGAATTTATTCTGAATGGCTACCCCGATAGGACACAGACTGAAAAATAAACAAAGGGTAATGACGAAGGCAAATCAAATTCAGAAGTGAAAGCATCTGCTGAATGCTAAGGACACTTCCTTCTAACCGATCTCACCTAACATTTTAATTAATGTGCAAGAACATATAAAAACAGTGTGGAAAAGGTCAAATGCTACCAAATGGGGAAAGGCTGGGAAGAGCAACGAAGTAATAGAAATAATGTAAAGGAAGCCAGAGAATTTAGAATCATGGGCGGCAAATAATGGAATGAGATTTTTTCTTTTTTAGAAAAACCCAGGTGAACCTGTCTAGAAGAAATTCTGATCTCCTATAGTGGGGTTCCCCAGGTGGCACAGTGGTAAAAAAAAAAAACAACCCACCTGCCAATGCAGGAGACATAGGAGATGCTGGGTTTGATCTCTGGATCAGGAAGATCCCCTGGAGGAGGAAATGGCAAGCCACTACAGTATTCTTGCTTGGAGAATCCCATGGACAGAGGAGCCTGGTGGGCTAAAGTCCATGGGGTCACAAAGAGTTGGACATGACTTAGCTACTAAACAACAACAACATATTCAATAGTTGGGAGAAACTTAGAACAGCACTAGTAAAAAAAAAAAAATATATATATATATATATATATCCATGAGGGTGTGTTGGGTTAAGGGCATTAAATCAGGGCTTTTTTTTTTTTTTACTTACTATTAATAAAGTATCAGTTACAGGACAAGAAGGTGATGATAACCCCTGTCTTCGTTTAACTTCATAGCCCTATACTGCTTTATGCTATAAGCCAATTGAAATAAAATAAGAAAAGAGCATCAAATGGGATTAAAGGGGCAGAAGGCCACAGGAAAATAGAAGATTCAAAGAAATTTAGTCCAATTTTTGCTCAAGTGTCATTTTATCAATAGGTGAGGTTTCCCCTGACCACCTTAACCTAAATGATACCTGCCCATCCTCATTAAGCTTTATCCTTTTCCTGAGCTTGTTTTCTTTCTAGCTTTCACCCTCATCAAAAATATGTATTTTTTCCAAGATATATTTTAATATGTGTTATATATTTTAAAAATATGTGTGTGCGCATACACACAATTAGACACAGCATAATACAGTGGTTAAGATCATGGACTCAGGAGTCAGGAACCTGGGTTCAAATCTCAATTCTGCCTCGTGTTCTTGGGAAATTTATGACTCTCTGGGCCTTATTTTCTTCATCTGAGAAAGGCAAAAGTAAATGAGGTTGTTACAAGGATCAAATGATGAAGAACCGTGACTGGAACAGAGTTGTGTAAGTATTGATTACATAAATGTCTGTCTCCCATCCTCAAATGCAGGCTTTATGAAAGCAGGGTTGAATTCTGTACCATTTGTTGCTACCCATAGAGGCTGAGTACAGGGCATCTAATGACTGGTGAATAAAGGAAAAGGAAAGAATGAATGAGAGAGCCAACAGTCGGTAAAGTTCATTAAGTGACCGAACACAAGATAAAAGCACAGTCGATGAGTCTTTGACCCCAGCCGGTAGGTGGGGGAAGCAGAGACAGGTGGCTCTGTGTAACAGGGTAAACGGTATTCTAATGCAACTCTAGGATAGTGATGTGGATGTCTGGGATAAATGGTTGCAAAAGAAAAAGGGGAGGGCATGGAGGGAAGATGTATGTTTTTGGTTAGTGATGTGCAATCCTCTCAACTTTTCTTCCATTCTTTGGCAGAATTAGACATCAATCTCATATTCACTTAATCTCTTTGACCTCAGCAATTTCTTAGCCTATTCGAACTTCAGTTTCTTCATTTATGCAATGAGGTAGGATAATATAACGTCTTCTGGGCGATTTGAAGATTAAATCAAATGACACGGTAGGACACCCACTATGTAAAATGGTAACGAAACATACACACACAAAAATAAAAAAACACAGCTAACTTTTACTGTACTGGCCACATGTATATTATCTCTTTGGATCTTACTTTATCGTAACTGTGTCAGGCATCATACCTTCCACACTGAAATGATTTCTTACTAACCTTTCCCCTTTCAACTCTGGGCTCAAAAGATGGGTTTCTTTCCTAGCCTTTCCCACTCCTTTCTTTCTAAGATTGGGTCTATGCCTTTAATCCCCATCCCTCCCATTGCTTTTAGGATCCTGCTGGGGTTTTGTTTTGCTGTTTTGTTTTTAACTCTATCTACTATCTATTACTATCTACTATCTATTGCTTTCATGGGTTCTTTTACATTCACTTCAAGCATTCTTGTTTCTCATATTTTGAAAAAAACAAACCAAACAACAAACTCCAAGCCCTTCACGCAATCCTGTGTCCACTCTGTATCTTCGCATCTCTTTTCTCCCTGTTATTGTCAAATTTCTCAAAAAATAAAAAAATCATTTGTATTCACTATCCTTCAAAGGCTTCCATTTTGTTTGAAACTAAAAGGTCACTGATGACATCCTAGTGGACAAGCACAGTGGTCTTCCCCGCGGCAGTTTCCATCTTTGAGCCACATCATCAAGCTCTTCTCCCAGCAACCCTTTATCGGCTCCTATCCCGTCTGCCCGCTGCAGGCCTTCTGCCCACTGCGGGCACTTGCCCTTTGCTCTTTCTCTGCTTGCAAAAGTCTTATCTGTACATGAGATGGTCTCTCCTCATGATCTTGTCTTTGAAATAGATCAGAGCTGCCTTTTCAGGCATGACGACAACTGGGTTTTATAAAGACCTCTCAAGGTGGTTCTGGAGGTGGAGGACAGATGGTCTGAGAAGGCAGAGAATCTTCAGGCTGTGGGACCACCCAGCTTCTCCTTGTTTTGCTCCAATCTCCGCTATTAGGCCATATCCATCTTCTAGGCTTCCTCACAACTCTTGTTTCCAAGCTTGTAACGGAACAAAATCAACCTCAAAGAGAGAGAAGGGCACCAATACCTTGACAGAAAAGCCTGGAAAATTTAGGCCCTCACTTCTAGTAGCTATTGTTCAGGTCACCATTGGAATCAACTATTACAATACCCACTATGGACTGAGATGAGGTGGAGAGGAAAGGGAAGGCTGGCAGCAAGAACAGGAGAAAGCTGGAGGGATACCTTTCACCAGAAGCTACTGTGAAATGAAACATTTCCTGCCATATTGGTAAACAAGGATGTCACAGTCACGGAGGTGGGGGGTGGGGTTTGAGGAAGCACAAAAGGCAGGCATCCCACATCTGCTACTCCCAGTGTGAATGAGGAATTAAGAATGTGAATAATTGAGAAGCAGGATTTGGCCCCATAGCTGAGATGCATATGAAAGGAATGAATTCAGTAAGCCCACATGCTTACACTTCCCATACATAAAACAGCACCACTAAATTCCTTAATTTGAGATATCTGGACTTGAAGTCCTAATAATTCCCAGAGAATAAACATAACTCTCAACTTTTAGGTTGGGTGTATATATATATATATATATATATATTTAGTTGTCACTACTGGTCTGGTTGAGGGAGCTCAATGTGAGGGAGGGAAGATTTAAGATGCTCGCAATTATGTATAAAGTTAAAAATTAGGAGGAAAGTCACTATCTTGTTTCATATCTTGATAACCACATACAATAGGCTTAATAACCTTAGTTTGGCGGGTAAATAGAGGCTCTGAGAGGAAGGTCAAGTTCTTGTGACTGACGCTAGGTTCAGACCCTGGCCCTTTGGGTGCTCTACGCAGTTATGGGGAGGTTCTGCGAGCACTGGTACTGGGAGTGGCATGTTACATGGCAAAGGCTGGCACCAGATTCTTAGAACTGGGGTTTGAGTTCCCAGAGGAGGTCGAAGGGAAATGAGACATAACAGGATAAAATTAACCACAGGAAAATTAATTTTTAGAGTTAGCAGAGAATATCAGGCCTTGAGGGATGGAATAGTAATTTTTTTAAACTGACTCTTTCCATATAAAAAGACTAACAGTGAGACTGCTCAACGATGCCTTTCTCCTAAGTCTGTTTAAAGAGAAAAGAGCCTTTGATGGGGAAAATATATATAGCATTTGCATTCTTTTTTTAGGAAGAAAAAGTATCAGATTTGAGAAACCTCTCAGAAAGGGCAACGTTATGAGAGAAAGGTCTTTGAGTACGCTTAATACCTCTATTTAAATGCTAATGCTAACCTATAGCTCTGGACCACACAGAAACTAAAGTTTTCAAAGAGCAGAAAGTGAATTTAGAATGAAAACTTAATTTCTGGAATAATAGATCTTATTTTTCTTATTTCTGCAGTGAGGCTAACACACAGAATTTCATGAGAGGAATACATTTTTGCTCAGAGTAAAAACCAGACAGTGACACAGCAGGTGAGTTTGAAGGCAGAGTAGGGGCTGCCTTCATTGCAAGTAGGAGTCACCCCTCAAAAGACTGGCCTTTGGAGGTCAACGTTGGTCACAATTGTACCTGCCTGGAAGGGAATGCTTTTTTCCCCTCCGCTGTAATGACCCATGCCGAGGGAGTGCTAATGTTTGGAAGGAAAGCTGCCTGGGGTCAACGTGCAGTGAGGGGCTCTGGGAAGACTGGGTGTTGCTTTACATCCCTTGGAACCAGCTGTAATGAACGCAGTGACTGAGGCCCCTGAGTGCTAGGGAAACGTCCGGTCTGTCCTGAAATCAGAGCTCGTGGAGGCTGGGACACCCACTTGTGCAGGGAATCAAATTCAGAAAAATCAAACCAAACAAAAGCAGGAAATATCTGTGCTGGGGGTAATGACTAAGACGGGGACACAAGGAAGTTTCTGGGCTGACTCTGATATTCTCTGTTTTTATCTGGGTGATGGTTATCTTTAGCGGAGTGTATTCACTTTGAAAAAAGTAATCAAGCTGTGAGGACTTCCCTGGTGGTCCAGTGGCTAAGACTCCAAGCACCCACCCAATGCAGGGAGCCTGGGTTCCATCTCTGGTCAGGGAACCAGATCCCACACACCCCAACTAAAAGATTCCATGTGCCACAACTAAGATCTGGTGCAGTCAAACAAGCAAATAAATAAAAGTAAATATTAAAAAAGTAATCAAGCTGTATAGTTAAGATTTGTACAGTTTACGGTATGTATATTATACTTCAATAAAAACACATTACCTTCCTTTTCCCACTTCCTACTCTGAACAAAAAAGAGAGAGCAGGCAACAGGTCAGGTGTTGGGGTGGGTACCTGGATTTTTTAATTCAGTCTCATACCCTAACATTAAGACAACTGCTAACTTTATGAACCTTGAAAACATACTAACTAAAAGTAGCTCATCACAAAAGATCACATGCTATTATTTACATGCTATAACCAGAACAGGCAAATCCACAGAGACAAAGTAGATGAGTGGTTGCCAGGGGTGGGGTGGAGGGATGAGGAGTGACTGCTAGTGGCTACTGGGTTTCTTTTGGGGGGGTAGTAAAAAGTGCTCTAAAAATAGCTAGTGATGATGGCTATGCAACTCAACCACTACACAAAGAAAAGTGAATTGCACACTTTAAAAGGGTTAATGTTTATGGTATGTAAATTATATCTCAATAAAGCTGTTATAAAAATGCTAATTTTATGAACTAAAACTCCATCTTAACTATACAGAAGACGCATACCCACAGCCAATACTGTTGTGAAGACTGATCCATTAATCAAGACATTTGCTGCAGTTCCATGTTCTTCTGTGACATTTGCAGAAAAGATTCTGTAAGCTGACAGATACAGAAACATTTTCACCAGCTCACATTTTCACTGAGTGCCCTGAATGAACTAAAGCCATTTCTCAGGGTTCTACATTTTTGTAGGTTCTGTGACTTTCCAGCATCTTTGCACCAAATGCCTTTGAACTCCCTCCATCCTTATAGCCTATTCTCAGGAAAAATTTATGACAACTCATGATGAATAACCTCCACTAGGAAAATAGGATAAGACTGGGAACAATTCCAGGTATATGATTACAGAGTAACAGAAATATAATTGAGTAGAAGATCCACTAATGATTATACTGATTTTTTATACTGATTTTTTATTAAGAGAAACAATGACCATTTATTACTATTGAACACTTGGTGTGCATGCTTAGTCATGTCTGACTCTGTGACCCCATAGGTGTTAGCTTGCCAGGCTCCTCTATTCATGGAATTTTCCAGGCAAGAATACTGGAGTGGGCTGCCATTTCCTACTTCAGGGGATATTCTTGACCAAGGGATCGAACTTGCATCTCTCATGTTTCTAACACTGGCAGGTGGATTCTTGACCACTGGCACCACTAAATGCTTCAAGGTTCACCTGATGTCACCCTCACAATTGAGCATCACAAAGGGTAAGTATCTAACATTGGCAGCCTGGTTAACAATAGCCAGATCCCTAGCCTACCTCCCCCAGATCACTCCAGAAAAGCTCTGATTTGGGCCATGAGAAAATAATTCCCACCCTGAGTCAAGCCTGGGGAGACAAAAGTGTTAATTCATAATCAAGAAGACTTATCATGATCATATATGTGACAGCACTGTAAAGGGCTAATGCAAATATACATGTATGGCAAAACTATATGAATATTATTTCAAACTGGGTATCAGATGGGGGGGAAATGAGAATCAGAGGTGTAGTCACAGAAGCTGACTGCTCTATGAAATAAAATTCATATTTTATGGAAAGACAGGAAACATTTTAAACACAGAAATTCTCTACCTTTTGGTTTCCTTTCTCTCCCCCACTGTGCATTATATATCTGTATTATGCATCGACCAGATCAGGTAGGAAGACCTGCTCAACCACAAACAGCAACATTCTTTGAGCATCAACAAGACAATCCATTAAAAGGTAACATTCCTTCTTGAGCTTGTACAGGATCACACGACCCACTATGACGACAGTTAAATTTGGGTTATGTAAACTTCAGTAGTACATTACTTGATGCACAGCCCTCTGTTTCAAGAAAACTTAACGTGACTGTACCTTGACTTCTAATGGGTGGAACAGTTCTTAGAGCTTTCTGAGATGCTCTTTGCCAATTACAATCCTTAAATTTGGCTTAAATAAAAACTTCTGTCTCTTTTTCAGATCTACAGATTTACTTTTCGTCTACAGCTCAAAGTGTGACTGCTGTACTCAGTTCAGTCACTCGGTCGTGTCCGACTCTGTGACCCCATGAACCGCAGCATGCCAGGCCTCCCTGTCCATCACCAACTCCCGGAGTCTACCCAAACCCATGTCCATCGATTCGGTGATCCCATCCAGCCATCTCATCCTCTGTCGTCCCCTTCTCCTCCTGCCCCCAATCCTTTCCAGCATCAGGGTCTTTTCCAATGAGTCAACTCTTTGCATCAGGCGGCCAAAGTATCGGAGTTTCAGCTTCAACATCAGTCCTTCCAATGAACACCCAGGACTGATCTCCTTTAGGATGGACTCGCTGGATTTCCTTGCAGTCCAAGGGACTCTCAAGAGTCTTCTCCAACACCATTACCTTATGCTAAATTAAAATGAAAGTTGAGACTTCTCATAATCATCTGCTCTTTCACACAGCTGACCTTCAGATCTTTACTCCTGGCAGCTAGTGATTCTTTACAGTTGAACTGAGACTTAACTAGAGAAAGGTGTAGTGTGGGATGGGTACAGATTTTACAGAAAAATATGCTGATCCTTGGTGAGAAAAGTTATTTTAAAAAACAGCAAAAATAATCTGGGCTTCTGTACCCAATTTTCCACAAATACCGCAGAAGAAGGTAGTAGGAAAGAGTGAGAGAGCTTACACCATTTCCTCATACCTGCTACCTTCAGAATTAGCATCTCATAATTTCCAGGGTTTTCAAAAGTCTAATGAATTTCCATAGTGCTTCATAAATAGTCTAGTGGAGCTCTGTTGGCAAGCAGGATGGGGCTTATGACAGTTCTTCTGTGGCCCCAGAGAAATGCTGCTCTTGAGACCTGGGATCAGGAAATGGAAAGAAAATGGTAGAGGGGAATTAAATCAAGTCCCCCTAAAATGGAAACAGTGACAGACTTTATTTCCTTGGGCTCCAAAATCACTGAGGATAGTGACTGCAGCCATGAAATTAAAAGACGCTTGCTCCTTGGAAGAAAAGCTATGACAGACTTAGCATATTAAAAAGCAGAGACATCATCACTTTGCCAACAAAGGTCCATCTAGTCAAAGATACAGTTTTTCCAGTAGTCATGTATGGATGTGAGAGTTGGACCATAAATAAGGCTGAACACCAAAGAATTGATGCTTTTGAACTGTGGTGCTAGAGAAGTCTCTTGAGAGTCCCTTGGACAGCAAGGAGATCAAATCAATCAGTCCTAAAGGAAATCAGTCCTGAATATTCATTGGAGGGACTGACGCTGAAGCTGAAGTTCCGATATTATGGCCACCTGATACGATAAGCCAACTCATTGGAAAAGACCCTGATGCTGGGAAAGATTGAGGGTAGAAAGAGAAGGGGGCGACAAAGGACGAGATGGTTGGATGGCATCATTGACTCAATGGACACGAGTTTGAGCAAACTCTGGCAGATTGTGAAGGACATGGGAGCCTGGTGCACTGCAGTCCATAGGGTGGCAAAGAGTCAGACACGATTTAGTGACTGAACAACAACAAATCTGTAGCTTCTTCATGTACCTTAGTTCACGTACCTATTATAGTTCAAATAATGTCACAGTCTAAGGTCATCCTGGGAGATGCTGCACATTCCTTCTAGGCAAGGAAGGAACTGCTGTGCCTGGAGCTGCCTGGAAGTCCCCAGGCAGGTAGCTGGGGGTGTCCTCCATCCCATTCCAGTCTTATACTTCTGTTGAGAATCTGCTTTACTGGCAAACATTTCTAATGTTTTGTAAGAGAAACATTTCAAGCGTGGTGGTGAAACAAACATTGGTTTGTGACCCAAATGTTCCTGCAAATGTTTTCTCAGACTATGGGGTGCAAATGTTTACAAACCATTTGGGCAGGAAAACTGAAGTGACGTGCTTCAGAAATAGTTGCTTGGGGAAAAAAAAAATCCCAGTGCTACCAAGTGCTGCTAGGATGTCACTAAGAAGATGCCCATGTGTTCTTTTACACTCCGCGCGATGGTGCAGACTGAGCTCAGAACCACCTACTCCAGTTCTGGCCCTGCCTCTAGTTCAGTCAGCGACAATGATCATACCACTCCATCCCACTCTACCTCAGTTTCTGCATCTGGAAAAGTAAATGGGATTAGAACTAGAATGAATGACACTTAAAAACCATTCCCACCCATGAGGCAGACTGAAGTAGGCAGGAGGGGCATCATTATTGATATTATTTCCATTTTCCAGGCAAAGAAAACTTAGAGAGATTAGGCTTAGGTCACACAGCTAATCAACAGCAGAGCTTTCAATCTGTTTCTCCCAAGCCCAAGGCCTGGAACTTTTCAATTACACCACATAGACCCGCAACAGTTTTTCTGGCTGGCTGGCCTCCTGGGTGCCTATGTACTGAACAACAATGTGTCCGGTCATATCATAGATGGCCTACATTTGTTATTTGTCCTTTCACTTTCTTTCTTTCTTTCTTTTTTTTTTTAACCATGCATTGTGTCACTCAATCTGCACTGAAAAAAAAAATGTGCTTTTTGACAAGAGCACTAAGCACCCTGGAAGTACAGTAGACGCAGCTTTATTTCAGGGCATAATCAATGGAAAGTAAGAGTGGCTTCATTGTAATAAAAGGCTTCATTGTGCTTTGTAATGAAGACACAAAGCACTTAGTTGAAATCAGTCTTTTAAATAATCCGCTTTATATTCTATAGCGGAGTCACAGACACAACGGAATTCAAAGTGATTTCTACAAAACGACTGACTCAAAGAAGCCACACTCAGAACCTCAGGCTTGCCCAGGTGCTCTCTCTTGGGTCAGGGTTTCTTATCTTCTCACTTTTCCTACTGTGTTCATGGCCGGCATACTCTGATCTTTCTGTGTTTATCCTGCTTGTGAGGGCTGGGAGATTTCCCCATAAAAACCATTACATACTGTATGATCTCAATCAGGATGTAAAAATCCTGTACCACCTACCTCTACGCACACATACACACGCACACCAGAATACAAGACATTTAGTTCAGTGGGAGGAGAGCATTTTAAAGTCTTTAAATACAGATTATAACTGTTGTTGAACTACACAAAGATACAGCGTAATTAAAAAGCTCTTCAAAGAATGGAATAAGTCCATTAAATCTAGTTAAATAATTTTTCAGAAACACTGCAAGAAACACTTCTTGCTGTTTCATTCTCTCACAATGAACTGAAGGAAGAATATCTCATTTTCCAAATGGAACTTTATGGAGTTTTCAATAAGACCCCTCAGCACTTATCTAAATCTTTAATTAGTTCTATAATACACTGATGATATCAAGCCTAATTAAATTTATATAGATAAGGCGCAATGAAATTCTAACCAAGTGAGCTGGAAAGCATATATTAAATAGTAAATTTAATGGTTCAAGCTGATAACTACAATTTTATATCAAAAAATTAAATTCAATTTACTTGTTGTATTCAAATTGATTTCGAGTGTGCAAATTATTGGAAAAATCTCTTGACTATATCAGTAAAATTGCTAATCCAGCCTGTTTAAATATCAGTTATTAATGTCTGCATTTGCAAATAAGCCACACACATTTGCATTTTTACTGCATATAGTAAAAAATTATCTAAACCTTATGTCATTTTATTAAGAATACTAAGTGATTCCTCTTTTGGCTTCATGCACAAATTAAGGAGGCAAAGAAATGACTACTGGGTCTAAAGAAGAGAGTCAGCAATTTAATATATAGCAAGGCAAAGATGTTATATATATATTTTGCTGACTAAAGCAGTTTATGCTACCCTTTAGGAACAGCAATTACAATGGTTAAATTCTTCCTTATTTGGGATCAACTGGAATAGAACTGTACACAATATCTGATGCCATAATCACAGGGAAGAAGGGTGCATACAACTTTAGTGGTGTTTTCTATCAGTTGGGAGATGGGAAATGCCTTCTTACGTTTATCAGAGGGTAATGGTATACACCAGCTGACTCCATTTCACAGTTCAGTCAAGAAATATACTTGGGAAGCTGTGTTAAATATTCACTTGCCTAGTCAAAGACAAGGCCCAGTTACCTACACCATATAAGGTGATTGATGACAGTACCATTCCTGGTTTCCATGGGTGACTGGCTACCCCTTAGAATCATCAGCATTAAACATGCAGAAGACATACAGGAATACTGAAGACATGACAAATATTGTAATTGAGTCTCAGTGACCTCAGAATTTGCTGTATATTTGTAAAAACTTGTGCAGTGACTACTCTGGTCCAGCCATTGTCTGCTTTCCCCCCAAACATACCTTGATTATTCTTAAGATTCCATTGGTTAGAAAACTATCTTTGAAATAATCAAATATTTACTAAGTATTGATTATATGTCATGTACTTGCATTATGGGAGATACAAATAAGATGCCAATATCTGTAGACAATGGAAAAACGAGTGCCAACTGGAGTAGTCAGTCATTTCAGAAAAGGGGTGGGAGTGTGATGCATTTTGAAGAGGAGGAAGTTTAAGAATAAGTAACAAGAGGGGCTTCCCTGGTGGTTCAGTGGTTAAGAAGCTGCCTTTCAATGCAGGGGACATGACTTCAATCCCTGGTTGGGGAACTGGGATCCCACATGCCTGGAGGCAACTAAAACTGTGCGCTACAATTAGAGAAAGCCCGAGGGCTGCAACAAAGACCAAGCACAGTCAAAAAAATAAAAAGAAGAAGAAGAAAAGGAACAACAGCCAGAACAAAGTGGAGATTGGACTATACATCACGTGTAAGGAGGACTGTGAGATCACTGGGAATGGAAGATTCTGGAACAAATAATGGGAGAAGCTGGCTAGTTAAGAAAGGACAGTGATTAGCAGAATTTTTATTCAGGCCTAACGAGTTTGGCTGGATAGAGTGTTTGCAAAAAGTCATTCTAAGTATTGAGCATAAAATTAAGGGAAGCAATATCACAAAGGCTGACCAAAGGGAAGAGACTAAAGGACAAACATCAGCTTCAGGACCGTCGCTTTAGTCCAGATGTGAGAAGGTAGTGATGGTAGGGATAGCAAAACAGAAATCAAACTGAGTGCCATTTAGAGGAAGAGTCAACAAGGACATAAGAGGTTGATGATAGATGGAAGAGCTGTGGAGAGGTGTTAGAACTTTCTGTAATGTAAATTCTAAGGTTAAGGGGTGGAGAACAGAATTAAGGTTCAAATTTGGCACATCTTGAGCCTGCTCTTACAGAGAACCAAAACTAAAGTGAATGAACCAATGATTAATATCTGAAAACTTGAAGGGAGAACTGCGAGAACTAGAAAAGTGTAATGAAAGAGGATTAGGAGTCAGTGACTATCCAAATTCTCTCCTGAGTGGAGAATGCTGTCAGGTTTAGGTGTGGGAACTTGCTTTATGAAAGAAGATGAGCTCTTTCCAAATGTAAATGCTTCAATGAAGTGAAAGCCTGTGTATTCTGAGACTCTATGCCCATGATCATCCATTCTATTGAAACAGCTAAGCAAAGCAATACGAGTATCTGGGGAGGGGTAGTCAGTTCTAAATGGAGGACCATGACGGTGGGCAGTGAAGAGGGCAACAACATTGTCAGGCCTGGCAAGATTATATAATTTCATCATTGGCATGATATTCTGTTCTGATCCCTAACTTTCTGTTCAGAATGTTCCAAGGATCATAGAGGGCTGAAGAGAAAGGATTTAGAATTTCACAGTATCTTTTGAAAACTTGGTGAAATTAGGGATTATCTTGCCAGAGAAAATTAACATCCCATAAACTAGATTTTGCACATAATTTGAGGGTGTTTATGGAGCTCCTGAAGCTCCATCATGCACTTCAAGTTAGGATTATATGGTTTACATTCTGAATACCATACTCCCAGACACACACAAACACTTACACACAAACTGTTGTTGTTGTTCATTTGCTAAGTCATGTCCAAATCTTTGCAACCTCATGAACCGTAGCCTACCAGGCTCCTCTGTCCATAGGATTTCCCAGGCAATACTAGAGTGGGTTGCCATTTCCTTCTACAGGGGATCTTCCTGGAACAGGAATCAAACCCGTGTCTCCTGCCTTGGCAGGTGGATATTGTGAGTCCCACAAATATCTATATTGAAAGACACATCTTTTCTACACAAACATACTCCATACTCATATGCATGTATCTATTTATGTATCTACTAATGCATCTGCATGTTGCTGTCTTTTACCCACTTCCATTTCTGATTAATCAGAATCTCTATTCAGACCATACAGAAGCAAGAGAGTGGGACAATGGAAAGGAAGGTGGATTTTTTCACATTGCAGCAAAGAAAATGAAGGAAGAAACCTCGGTATCACCAGAAGTGGCAACATGAGCTATGGGATTTATTGTATGGGATTAGGAACACATAGATGGGTGGGATTCCCAGGTGGTACTAGTGGTAAGGAATGTGACTGCCAATGCAGAAGATGCAAGAGACGTGGGTTCGATCCCTGGGTCAAGAAGATCCCCTGGAGGAGGAAATGGCACTCAACTCTAGAATTCTAGACTGGAAAATTCCATGGGCAGATGAACCTGGTGGGCTATAGTCCACGGGGCTGCAAAGAGTCGGACATGACTGAGCACACACACACACACACACACACATGGATTATCTTTCCATGTGCACGTGGAGTGCTTTGAGGATCCTGGGTATGCAAATGTTCACTTATCTTGACTCTCAGGATCCTGAGCTAGAGCCAGTCAAGCTCTAGAAAGATCCTGGTTCAAACATCTTGCCTAGGGGTCTCACAAAAGCCCCTTGTTATTGCTGCTGGTGACATACACAGGTTGGCAGCATCCCGTACTATGCCTACTCTGCTTGGTACGGGCCTCACCTTATACTCCTGGGGAAGATGAGGGTCTGGAGGCCCTGGAGGACAGCATGGGAACATAAGGCAAGGAACAGTGAAATAAGTAAAACAGATGCGGGGAGCCAGCCTGCTCAAGGCCCAAATAGGCCCTGGGAAAAGGCCTTGAAAGAGGCCATTCCCTGTCCCGCCACCCCATGATAAAGTAGTAAAATATTTGCTGGGCCTCCTTTGTTCTTCCTTGAGAAAAACGTACTAGTGACCTTCACTTAGTAGTTTATTTTGGGAATGCCAAAAACAAGATGTAAGCTTCTGCAATCACTTAAAACAAAGAATTGTATTGATCTGACAGACACCAGATGGCATTTTTTATGAATTATGTTTTCTGCTTGTACTAGTATAAAGGTAGCTGTTCTACTCAATAAAATTGCTGACTTGCCTAAAGAGCATTCAGCCCTCTCGACCCCATCCTTTACTATCATCTTTTTTTTCTCAGGCTTCCGTGTGGTTGCGGTCGGGACTTGTTCATTTTGCTGGCTGGTCCCGGCAAACAGAGATGAAAAGGTAGAGATAGGGAGAGATGCAGAATCAGAATGTTTTGCAACTGGTTTCTCAAAAAAAGGATTAATTTACCCACACAATTTAGCTCAGCACTCTAAGACAACTGAAAAGATATGGAAGACAAATTAGAGAGGCCAACCACATCTGAAGAGCTGACCACAGGCAGCAGTTCCCAAAGAGCAGAAATGCAAATACAAATGCCTACAGTATCAACAGAGCCCTTGGGGAAAATACTTTGATGCCGCAGTGCTAGAATTAATAAAGGTGGAAATCTTCTAATGTGTTCACCGGATCTCCACGGGAAAAATCTCAGGCTGCTACATCTCGGGCGGCACGTTAAAATCCTAAATCAGACGCGTGAAAGTTGAGCAATGCCAGTCCACCTGGTCCAGATGCCTCACAGCTGAGTGAGTTCAGACAGTCCCCATCTGCCAGATATGCTAATTCTTACACAATCAATACTGCAACCCCTTAGCCTCACGCTTCTCAGACAGGCCTCAGAGAATGCGATGTCTGTTCCACTGTGGGTGAAGGAGGCCGATACCAGATTACTGGATT